>NW_027077907.1:0-300000 GCF_963930625.1 Muntiacus reevesi
TATGATCCCCGATGTTGGACAGGTGTAATTAGAGGAGGTCTGGTTTTTGGGTTATTTTTTAGACAGGTGTCACAATTTTGTGTGACCTGTTTAACAACCTTAGCTAACTGGGGATGGTAGAGAATAGACTTAAGCAAGATTTCTAGATTATCTCTTCCAAAATGGGTGCTCTTATGTAAGGTGTTAGTAATTTTTTAAACCTGAGAATCAGGGAGTATCATTTGGGCCTGATCAGGCTGAAACCACCCTTGTGACCCAATCTCCCAGCCCTGCTCAGCATATCGGGAATGTCCCCCTGGGGTAAAATCTGGAGTCAGGGTTTCCTTGGGGAAAAGGGGGCAGATAGCAGTGGCAGAGGTAGCTTCACCGGCAGTTCGTCCTGCCTCTTGATCAGATTTCCTATTTCCTTGAGCTTCTTTTTCCTGCCCCTTTTGGTGACACTTGCATTGGATGACAGCTAATTTTGCAGGAAGTTTGACTGCCTCCAGGAGCCTGAGAATGAGCTCTTTGTGTTCAATAGGAGACCTTCGGGCACTGAGCATCTCTCTTTCTTTCCAAATTGCTGCACGGGCATGCAGAATGAGGAAAGCATACTTAGAGTCCATATACACATTAATCTTCTTTCCTTCGCCTAACTCCAAAGCTCTTGTCAGGGAAAAAATTCAGCTTTCTGGGCTGAGGTGTCTGGGGGAAGAGACCCACTTTCCTTAGTTTCTTCGAGGCTCGCTACACCATATCCTGCTTTCCTCTCTCCCTTTTCTACAAAACTGCTGCCATCTGTGTACCAGTTTTGCTCGGGGTCAGATAAAGGTGTCTCTGATAGGTCCCGGTGAGAAGAGTATAACTCTTCTGTGATTTGTATGCATTGGTGATCCAGAAGGAAAGTGGGGGTATCTGGCAGTAAGGTTGCTGGATTTAAAGTCTGGCAGACCCTCAACTTTATTTCTGGAGTGTCAAGGAGGAGGGCTTGGTATTGGGTGATCCTTCCCCCTGTCATCCATCTGTCCCCTTTCGTTTCCAAGACTGCTTCCACCCGGTGAGGCATATACACTGTGGTGGGCTGACCCAGGGTCAGCTTAGATGCCCCCTTAACCATAAGAGCGGTGGCTGCTACTGCCCGGAGGCAAGTGGGCCACCCTCTGGCCACCTCATCTAGTTGTTTTGTGAGATAAGCCACAGGTTGTAATACGGGCCCCATCATCTGCCCTAACACCCCAAGAGCAGTTCCTGTCCTTCCAGAAACATAGAGTCTAAAAGGCTTCTCCAGGTTGGGGAGGCCGAAAGCTGGGGCTGTAGTGATGGACTCTTTTAGGGCATTAAAGGCCACCTTGCAGGTCTCATGCCAGTCGAGTGGCTCTTCCTCTTTCCCCCTTAAATTCTCATATAGGGGTCTGGCCAGATTGCCATAATTAGGAATCCAGATCCTGCAAAACACGGTCCTTCCTAAAAATCCCCTAAGCTGTTGTTTTGTTTGGGGGTACGGTGTATTTCAGATGAGGGATCTCCCTTCGGGGTCAGGCATTCTCTTTCTCTCCGTAATTATAAATCCAAGGTATTTTACTTGGGTTAAGCTAATCTGAGCCTACTTGGGGGATACTCGATAACCCTTTTCATACAGGAAAGTTAACGTTTTAAATAGTGTCCACTTGAGAGCTGGTAAAATCTGGCCTATCTATGAGCAAGTCATCCACATAGTGTATTAGACTACTGTTTGTTAAAGTTAATTCCCTTAGTTCTCTCCCCGAGGAAGTCCCGGAGATATGAGGGCTGTCCCTAAACCCTTGGGGTAGTCGAGTCCAGTCGAGAGTTGTATGGTCTCTCTTGTATCCAAGTCCTGCCACTCAAAAGCAAAGAGTTTTTGGGATTCAGGATGGAGAGGAATGCAAAAGAAAGCACCTTGAAGGTCCAAGACTGAGAAGTACTTGGCATTTCCTGGGACTTGGGATAGGAGGGTATATGGGTTTGGGACTATGGGGTGGATGGGAACCACAGCTTCATTAACAGCTCTTAGATCCTGGACGAATCGGTAAGATCCATCTGGTTTTTGAACGGGCAAGATTGGGGTGTTGCAGGGGGACTCACAGCTGATTCGAGTTCCAGTATCTCGGTATTTGTTAACTAATGGTTTAAGACCGTCAAGAGCTTCTGGTTTTAAGGGATATTGTCTTTTCCAGGGCTAGGGAGCATTTGATCTCAGAGAAATCTTTACTGGTTGAACATTTATGGCTAAACCAGGGCTGGAGACATCCCACACCTGGGGATTGACATCATCTAGACAAGGGACAGACTCCTCCTTTTCTACCTCTGACTGTAAATATTCAGACATAGGCAAAGAAAATTATCGACTTCTACCTTTGTGTCCCCAAGTCACTCTGGTTTGGAGGCGAAAGTATTATTCTCAAAATGGAAAATTTGGCAGCTGCAAACATGAAAAATTTAAAGAGTCACGCAGAGGCTAGTCACTCTAAGCTAACACCTAAGACATTATTTGACTGATTTCTAGCTTCTCTTCTTTAACCTTTTTTATCTACAGTAATCCTGTGTGTTCCTTTTAGTTAGGCATTCATTTTTAGACTATCCTGACTCTTCCACTACGTTCCAGTTTTGGGTCTGATACACTTAGAGATGTGCCAAGTGCTTCCTGAATACTATAGAACATATTTTATATTTAAAATACTTCCATGCTTATGTAGAGAGTCAATGATTTTAAGTTTATTTGTTACACATTTCAATGTAAAAGTCAATGTGTGAACTAACATATTCACGACTTGGAAAAGTTGGCTTTTTTTTGCTGTGTGTTTGAACTCCTCACCCGACGAAAGGTCATGGAGAGGTCTATTGTTTTTCTAAAAGGGTTATAGTGTTGTTTATTTTCTGGTAATTGAATTAGGGTGTGAGTTGCAAAGCCTGTGTTTCTGTTCATTTCATTCCATCTGTTCGGGTTTCTTTCTCTCTCCTGAGTCAGACAGTAATTTCCCATTGGTTGTCCAGTTACCAAGGTTGGTGTCCATGCATCCGTGCTGGTCTCTCCATACATGTCCGGGTGTCCTGTGAAACACTAAGCTTAATTTATTTGGAAATGACCTAGCTGTTCAATACACTGTCATCACTCAGTTGAGCAGAGGGAGAGAAATTCAAGTGACAAAACTCCAGAGAAGCTAGTATCACAGCGCCCCGGCGTGGCATGCGTACAGGGGGTTGGGGGGAGGGGGACGGGGCGCGGAGCACGGAGATCTCAGGTGTCCTCCCACCCTGGGCCTCTCCAGGCCCACCGCTGCTCAGTGGCCTCCCCCCGGCCCCATCGCTTTGGCTGCTCAGGGCCGGGTGGTCTCTGCAGCTGCCCGGCATCCTGCCCGAGGCCCCCCCTGCCCACACGCTGTCTTCCAGTGTCTCTCTGAACCCTCGACTCTTTCTGCCTCTGTCTCACCTGGCGTGGGTGCGTGCGAGTGCCTGTCCGTGTGCCTGGCTGTCGCTCGTCCGCTCTCTCAGGAAGGTCCTGTGCTGGGCCCGTGGCGTGGGGGCAGGGCGGGCCTCGGTTTGGGGACAGGGCGGGGCTGAGGCACTCCAGGGGGTTTGCACAGCCAGCAGGATGGGCGCCTGGGGCCCCGGCTGGGCTGCCCCTAAGCCCGCAGGAGGCTCCGGGGACCGCGGCCCAGGGCCGACGCCCCGCTCGTCCGGAGCCACATGACCCTGAGCAGCGAACTGCATGGTGGGTGGCGGGGGGTCGGGGGGCACCGAGACGTCCTCCCCGCTCAAGCCACCCCCCTCCCCAACCCCCGCCAGAGCTCCCGCAGCCTCGCCAGGCCGCTCGGGGTCCGGGAAGCGCCCCGGGCCGGGCAAGGCGCGTGCTGGCTGGGGGTGGCCTCGGCTGGTCTCCCAGCTGCAGGGCCTGTCCCGGTTTTTCCCATCAGTTTCAACAGTGACGGTCACCCCACATTGTGAGTCGTCTAGATTTCTCACTGACATCCCTGTTAGGGAGTGGCTTTTTAGAGAGATAGGGAAGGTCACTTGGGGGATGTTAGTCATGAGAGAAAATAAGGGCTCAGGTGGGATTGCAGATGTCATCCAGGCGGTAAATAGAGACAGTTGTTGCTGGTACCAAGACATGAAGTTTGTTTTCCCCCTTTCCCCAAAAGGCCATATTACGACCACATGGGGGCGCTGAGTAACAGCCCATAGCTCGGCTGGAAGGGTGGGCCTTTGATAGTGATACCCTGGGATGGGTTGGACATACCCCCAACCTTTGTCATTAATGCAGATGCAGCCCGGGCTGCTTAGGTTGAGTTGAGAAGCAGTGTGGTTTGCAAGTGAACATGCCTCGTTTAGGGAGAGATCAATAGCCATACAGGGAGATATGATTAGAAAGAGGAAGAACATCATATGATGCATTTTACTTATCTGAGGCAGGATTGATGGGGTTCTGCTTGAACAAGAGCCTGAGATCTTCAACAGGTTCACAGGAATAGCTGTCCTCTGGCTTTGGAGTCTCAGTTTCTGTCTCCCCCTCCTGTAGGCCATAGGGTTTTATTCTAGAATTGTGGACCCAGGCAGATAGACCCTTCACTTTTACAGCAGTTGAAGTCACTAGAACAACCTGATATGGCCCTGTCCATTTCTCGGACAGCTGGTTTGGACTCCCTTTTTCTTGCCAGGTCTTTACTGATACTTGATCCCCTGGCTTTACCTGGGGATTTTTCAAGTCTTCCTGTGGTTTGTTCTCCATACCGTTGGAGTTCTTGCTGAAACCTTCCCAGGTCAATTACATGTTTTAAGAGTGTATTGGCATCCTCATCAAAAAAAAAATCAGAAGTTAAGAATGGTCGTCCATACATCATTTCATAAGGACTTAACAATAGTGGCCGTTTGGGGGATGTCCGTAGCCTCATGAGGACTATGGGCAGCATATGTGTCCACTTATTATGTGTTTCTGACATAGCTTAGCCAGAGCCCTTTTAAGAGTCTGGTTGGCTCTCACTACATTTCCTGAAGTTTAAGGCCTCCAGGATGAGCGGAGCCGGTATTTTATGCCTAAGCATGCGGCTAGGTTCTGGGGTATCGTGGCTGTAAGTGAGGGCTTGTTGTCACTCTGAAGTGACCGAGGCAGCCCAAATCTAGGCACTATCTCCTTCAGCAGAGATTTACAGACTTCTGTAGCTCTCTCAGTCTCAGTAGGGAACACTTCGATCCATCCTGTGAATGTGTCAATAAAGACTAGCAAGTAAGAAAACCCTTGGGTCTTGGGCATGGCTGTAAATTCCGCTTGCCAGTCCACTCTTGGGTATGATCCCCGATGATGGACAGGTGTAGTTAGAGGAGTTCTGATTTTTGGGTTATTTTTTAGACAGGTGTCACAATTTTGTGTGACCTGTTTAACAACCTTAGCTAAGTGCGGATGGGAGAGAATAGGCTTAAGCAAGATTTCTAGATTATCTTTTCCAAAATGGGCGCTCTTATGTAAGGAGTTAGTAATGTTTTAAACCTGAGAATCAGGGAGTATTATTTTGGCCTGATCAGGCTGAAACCACCCATGTGACCAAATCTCCCAGCACCGCTCACCATATCGGGAATGTCCCCCTGGGGTAAAATCTGGAGTCAGGGTTTCCTTGGGGAAAAGGGGGCAGATAGCAGTGGCAGAGGTAGCTTCCTCGGCAGCTCGTCCTGCCTCTTGATCAGCTTTCCTATTTCCCTGAGCCTCTTTTTCTTGCCCCTTTTGGTGACCCTTGCAGTGGATGACAGCTAATTTTGCAGGAAGTTTGACTGCCTCCAGGAGCCTGAGAATGAGCTCTTTGTGTTTAATAGCAGAGCTTCGGGCACTGAGCATCCCTTTTTCTTTCCAAATTGCTGCACGGGCATGCAGAATGAGGAAAGCATACTTAGAGTCCATACACATATTAATCCTCTTTCCTTCTCCTAACTCCAAAGTTCTTGTCAGGGCAAAAAGTTCAGCTTTCTGGGCTGAGGTGTCTGGGGGAAGAGACCCACTTTCCTCACTTTCTTCCAGGCTCGCTACAGCATATCCTGCTTTCCTCTCTCCCTTTTCTACAAAACTGCTGCCATCTGTGTGCCAGTTTTCCTCTCGGTCAGATAAAGGTGTCTCTGATAGGTCCCGGCGAGAAGAGTATAACTCGTCTGTGATTTGTATGCATTGGTGATCCAGAGGGGAGGTAGGGGGATCTGGCAGTAAGGTTGCTGGATTTAAAGTCTGGCAGACCCTCAACTTTATTTCTGGAGTGTCAAGGAGGAGGGCTTGGTATTGGGTGAACCTTCTCCCTGTCATCCACCTGTCCCCTTTCATTTCCAAGACTGCTTCCACCCGGTGAGGCGTATACACTGTGGTGGGCTGACCCAGGGTCAGCTTAGATGCCTCCTTAACCATAAGAGCGGTGGCTGCTACTGCCCGGAGGCAAGTGGGCGACCCTCTGGCCACCTCATCTAGTTATTTTGAGAGATAAGCCACAGGTTGTAATAAGGGCCCCATCATCTTCTCTAACACCCCAAGAGCAGTTCCTGTCCTTCCAGAAACATAGAGTCTAAAAGGCTTCTCCAGGTTGGGGAGGCCTAAAGCTGGGGCTGTAGTGATGGACTCTTTTAGGGCATTAAAGGCCACCTTGCAGGTCTCATGCCAGTCGAGTGGCTCTTCCTCTTTCCCCCTTAAATTTTCATATAGGGGTCGGGCCAAATTGCCATAATTAGGAATCCAGATCCTGCAAACCCCGGTCCTTCCTAAAAATCCCCTAAGTTGTTGTTTTGTTTGGGGGTACGGGGTATTTAAGATGAGGGATCTCCCCTCGGGGTCAGGCATTCTCTTTCTCTCCGTAATTATAAATCCAAGGTATTTTACTTGGGTTAAGCTAATCTGAGCCTACTTGGGGGATACTCGATAACCCTTTTCATACAGGAAAGTTAGCGTTTTAAATAGTGTCCATTTGAGAGCTGGTAAAATCTGGCCTAGCTGTGAGCAAGTCATCCACATACTGTATTAGACTACTGTTTGTTAAAGTTAATTCCCTTAGTTCTCTCCCCGAGGAAGTCCCGAAGATATGAGGGCTGTCCCTAAACCCTTGGGGTAGTCGAGTCCAGTCGAGAGTTCTATGGTCTCTCTTGTTTCCAAGTCCCGCCACTCAAAAGCAAAGAGTTTTTGGGATTCAGGATGGAGAGGAATGCAAAAGAAAGCACCTTGAAGGTCCAAGACTGAGAAGTACTTGGCATTTCCTGGGACTTGGGATAGGAGGGTATATGGGTTTGGGACTATGGGGTGGATGGGAACCACAGCTTCATTAACAGCTCTTAGATCCTGGACGAATCGGTAAGATCCATCTGGTTTTTGAACGGGCAAGATTGGGGTGTTGCAGGGGGACTCACAGCTGATTCGAGATCCAGTATCTTGGTATTTGTTAACTAATGGTCTAAGACCCTCAAGAGCTACTGGTTTTAAGGGATATTGCCTTTTCCAGGGCTAGGGAGCATTTGGTCTCAGAGAAATCTTTACTGGTGGAACATTTATGGCTAAACCAGGGCTGGAGACATCCCACACCTGGGGATTGACATCATCTAGACAAGGGAGAGACTCCTCCTATTCTACCTCTGACTGTAAATATTCAGACATACGCAAAGAAAATTATCGACTTCTACCTTTGTGTCCCCAAGTCACTCTGGTTTGGAGGCGAAAGTATTATTCTCAAAATGGAAAATTTGGAAGCTGCAAACATGATAAATTTAAAGAGTTACGCAGAGGCTAGTCACTCTAAGCTAACACCTAAGACATTTATTGACTGATTTCTAGCTTCTCTTCTTTAACGTTTTTTATCTACAGTAATCCTGTGTGTTCCTTTTAGTTAGGGATTCATTTTTAGACTATCCTGACTCTTCCACTACGTTCCAGTTTTGGGTCTGATACACTTAGAGATGTGCCAAGTGCTTCCTGAATACTATAGAACATATTTTATATTTAAAATACTTCCATGCTTATGTAGAGAGTCAATGATTTTAAGTTTATTTGTTACACATTTCAATGTAAAAGTCAATGTGTGAACTTACATATTCACGACTTGGAAAAGTTGGCTTTTTTTTGCTGTGTGTTTGAACTCCTTACCCGACCAAAGGTCATGGAGAGGTCTATTGTTATTCTAAAATGGTTATAGTGTTGTTTATTTTCTGGTAATTGAATTAGGGTGTGAGTTGCAAAGCCTGTGTTTCTGTTCATTTCATTCCATCTGTTCGGGTTTCTTTCTCTCTCCTGAGTCAACAGTAATTTCCCATTGGTTGTCCAGTTACCAAGGTTGGTGTACATGCATCCGTGCTGGTCTCTCCATACATGCCCGGGTGTCCTGTGAAACACTAAGCTTAATTTATTTGGAAATGACCTAGCTGTTCAATACACTGTCATCACTCAGTTGAGCAGAGGGAGAGAAATTCAAGTGACAAAACTCCAGAGAAGCTAGTGTCACAGCGCCCCGGCGGGGCATGCGTGCAGGGGGTTGGGGGGAGGTGGGCGTCGCGCGGAGCGCGGAGATCTCAGGTGTACTCCCACCCTATGCCTCTCCAGGCCTGCCGCTGCTCAGTGGCCTCCCCACGGCCCCATCGCTTTGGCTGCTCAGGGCCGGGTGGTCTCTGCAGCTGCCCGGCATCCTGCCCGAGGCCCCCCCTGCCCACACGCTGTCTTCCAGTCTCTCTCTGAATCCTCGACTCTTTCGGCGTCTGTCTCACGTGGCGTGGGTGCGTGCGAGTGCCTGTCCGTGTTCCTTGCTGTCGCTCGTCCGCTCTCTCAGGAAGGTCCTATGCTGGGCCCGTGGCGTGGGGGCAGGGCGGGCCTCGGTTTGGGGACAGGGCGGGGCTGAGGCACTCCAGGGGGTTTGCACAGCCGGCAGGATGGGCGCCTGGGGCCCCGGCTGGGCTGCCCCTAAGCCCGCAGGAGGCTCCGGGGACCGCGGCCCCGGGCCGACGCCCCGCTCGTCCGGAGCCACGTGACCCTGAGCAGCGAACTGCATGGTGGGTGGCGGGGGGTCGGGGGGCACCGAGACGTCCTCCCCGCTCAAGCCACCCCCCTCCCCAACCCCCGCCAGAGCTCCCGCAGGCTCGCCAGGCCGCTCGGGGTCCGGTAAGCGCCCCGGGCCGGGCCAGGCGCGTGCTGGCCGGGGGTGGCCTCGGCTGGTTTCCCAGCTGCAGGGCCTGTCCCGGTTTTTCCCATCAGTTTCAAAAGTGACGGTCACCCCACATTGTGAGTCGTCTAGATTTCTCACTGACATCCCTGTTAGGGAGTGGCTTTTTCGAGAGATAGGGAAGGTCACTTGGGGGATGTTAGTCATGAGAGAAAATAAGGGCTCAGGTGGGATTGCAGATGTCATCCAGGCGGTAAATAGAGACAGTTGTTGCTGGTACCAAGACATGAAGTTTTTTTTCCCCCTTTCCCCAAAAGGCCATATTACGACCACATGGGGGCGCTGAGTAACAGCCCATACCTCGGCTGGAAGGGTGGGCCTTTGATAGTGATACCCTGGGATGGGTTGGACATACCCCCAACCTTTGTCATTAATGCAGATGCAGCCCGGGCTGCTTAGGTTGAGTTGAGAAGCAGTGTGGTTTGCAAGTGAACATGCCTCGTTTAGGGAGAGATCAATAGCCATACAGGGAGATATGATTAGAAAGAGGAAGAACATCATATGATGCATTTTACTTATCTGAGGCAGGATTGATGGGGTTCTGCTTGAACAAGAGCCTGAGATCTTCAACAGGTGCACAGGAATAGCTGTCCTCTGGCTTTGGAGTCTCAGTTTCTGTCTCCCCCTCCTGTAGGCCATAGGGTTTTATTCTAGAATTGTGGACCCAGGCAGATAGACCCTTCACTTTTACAGCAGTTGAAGTCTCTAGAACAACCTGATATGGCCCTGTCCATTTCTCGGACAGCTGGTTGGACTCCCTTTTTCTTGCCAGGTCTTTACTGATACTTGATCCCCTGGCTTTACCTGGGGATTTTTCAAGTCTTCCTGTGGTTTGTTCTCCATACCGTTGGAGTTCTTGCTGAAACCTTCCCAGGTCAATTATATGTTTTAAGAGTGTATTGGCATCCTCGTCAAGAAACAAATCAGAAGTTAAGAATGGACGTCCATACATCATTTCATAAGGAGTTAACAATAGTGGCCGTTTGGGGGATGTCCGTAGCCTCATGAGGGCTATGGGCAGCATATGTGTCCACTTATTATGTGTTTCTGTCATAGCTTAGCCAGAGCCCTTTTAAGAGTCTGGTTGGCTCTCTCTACCTTTCCTGAAGCTTAAGGCCTCCAGGATGAGCGGAGCTGGTATTTTATGCCTAAGCATGCGGCTAGGTTCTGGGGTATCGTGGCTGTAAGTGAGGGCCCGTTGTCACTCTGAAGTGACCGAGGCAGCCCAAACCTAGGCACTGTCCCTTCAGCAGAGCTTTACAGACTTCTGTAGCTCTCTCAGTCTCATTAGGGAACGCTTCGATCCATCCTGTGAATGTGTCCATAAAGACTAGCAAGTAAGAAACCCTGGGGTCTTGGACATGGCTGTAAATTCTAAATGCGGAGCGGCATTGCCAGTCCGCTCCTGGGTATGATCCCTGATGTTGGACAGGTGTAATTAGAGGAGGTCTGGTTTTTGGGTTATTTTTTTAGACAGGTGTCACAATATTGTGTGACCTGTTTAACAACCTTAGCTAACTGCGGATGGGAGAGAATAGGCTTAAGCAAGATTTCTTGATTATATTTTCCAAAATGGGCGCTCTTATGTAGGAGTTAGTAATGTTTTAAACCTGAGAATCAGGGAGTATTATTTGGGCCTGATCAGGCTGAAACCACCCATGTGACCCAATCTCCCAGCCCCGCTCAGCATATCCGGAATGTCCCCCTGGGGTAAAATCTGGAGTCGTGGTTTCCTTGGGGAAAAGGGGGCAGATAGCAGTGGCAGAGGTAGCTTTCCCGGCAGCTCGTCCTGCCTCTTGATCAGCTTTCCTATTTCCCTGAGCCTCTTTTTCTTGCCCCTTTTGGTGACTCTTGCAGTGGATGACAGCTAATTTTGCAGGAAGTTTGACTGCCTCCAGGAGCCTGAGAATGAGCTCTTTGTGTTTAACAGCAGAGCTTCGGGCACTGAGCATCCCTCTTTCTTTCCAAATTGCTGCACGGGCATGCAGAATGAGGAAAGCATACTTAGAGTCCATACACACATTAATCCTCTTTCCTTCTCCTAACTCCAAAGCTCTTGTCAGGGCAAAAAGTTCAGCTTTCTGGGCTGAGGTGTCTGGGGAAAGAGACCCACTTTCCTTAGTTTCTTCCAGGCTCGCTACAGCATATCCTGCTTTCCTCTCTCCCTTTTCTACAAAACTGCTGCCATCTGTGTGCCAGTTTTCCTCTGGGTCAGATAAAGGTGTCTCTGATAGGTCCCGGCGAGAAGAGTATAACTCGTCTGTGATTTGTATGCATTGGTGATCCAGAGGGGAGGTAGGGGGATCTGGCAGTAAGGTTGCTGGATTTAAAGTCTGGCAGACCCTCAACTTTATTTCTGGAGTGTCAAGGAGGAGGGCTTGGTATTGGGTGATCCGTCCCCCTGTCATCCACCTGTCCCTTTTCGTTTCCAAGACTGATTGCACCCGGTGAGGCGTATACACTGTGGTGGGCTGACCCAGGGTCAGCTTAGATGCCTCCTTAACCATAAGAGCGGTGGCTGCTACTGCCCGGAGGCAAGTGGGCCACCCTCTGGCCACCTCATCTAGTTATTTTGAGAGATAAGCCACAGGTTGTAATACGGGCCCCATCATCTGCTCTAACACCCCAAGAGCAGTTCCTGTCCTTCCAGAAACATAGAGTCTAAAAGGCTTCTCCAGGTTGGGGTGGCCTAAAGCTGGGGCTGTAGTGATGGACTCTTTTAGGGCATTAAAGGCCACCTTGCAGGTCTCATGCCAGTCGAGTGGCTCTTCCTCTTTCCCCTTAAATTTTCATATAGGGGTCTGGCCAGATTGCCATAATTAGGAATCCAGATCCTGCAAAACCCGGTCCTTACTAAAAATCCCCTAAGCTGTTGTTTTGTTTGGGGGTACGGGGTATTTAAGATGAGGGATCTCCCCTCGGGGTCAGGCATTCTCTTTCTCTCCGTAATTATAAATCCAAGGTATTTTACTTGGGTTAAGCTAATCTGAGCCTACTTGGGGGATACTCGATAACCCTTTTCATACAGGAAAGTTAGCGTTTTAAATAGTGTCCATTTGAGAGCTGGTAAAATCTGGCCTAGCTATGAGCAATTCATCCACATACTGTATTAGACTACTGTTTGTTAAAGTTAATTCCCTTAGTTCTCTCCCCGAGGAAGTCCCGAAGATATGAGGGCTGTCCCTAAACCCTTGGGGTAGTCGAGTCCAGTCGAGAGTTCTATGGTCTCTCTTGTTTCCAAGTCCCGCCACTCAAAAGCAAAGAGTTTTTTTGATTCAAGATGGAGAGGAATGCAAAAGAAAGCACCTTGAAGGTCCAAGACTGAGAAGTACTTGGCATTTCCTGGGACTTGGGATAGGAGGGTATATGGGTTTGGGACTATGGGGTGGATGGGAACCACAGCTTCATTAACAGCTCTTAGATCCTGGACGAATCGGTAAGATCCATCTGGTTTTTGAACGGGCAAGATTGGGGTGTTGCAGGGGGACTCACAGCTGATTCGAGTTCCAGTATCTCGGTATTTGTTAACTAATGGTTTAAGACCCTTAAGAGCTACTGGTTTTAAGGGATATTGTCTTTTCCAGGGCTAGGGAGCATTTGGTCTCAGAGAAATCTTTACTGGTGGAACATTTATGGCTAAACCAGGGCTGGAGACATCCCACACCTGTGGATTGACATCATCTAGACAAGGGACAGACTCCTCCTTTACTACCTCTGACTGTAAATATTCAGACATAGGCAAAGAAAATTATCGACTTCTACCTTTGTGTCCCCAGGTCACTCTGGTTTGGAGGCGAAAGTATTTTTCTCAAAATGGAAAATTTGGAAGCTGCAAACATGAAAAATTTAAAGAGTCACGCAGAGGCTAGTCACTCTAAGCTAACCCCTAAGACATTTATTGACTGATTTCTAGCTTCTCTTCTTTAACCTTTTTTATCTACAGTAATCCTGTGTGTTCCTTTTAGTTAGGGATTCATTTTTAGACTATCCTGACTCTTCCACTACGTTCCAGTTTTGGGTCTGATACACTTAGAGATGTGCCAAGTGCTTCCTGAATACTATAGAACATATTTTATATTTAAAATACTTCCAGGCTTATGTAGTGAGTCAATGATTTTAAGTTTATTTGTTACACATTTCAATGTAAAAGTCAATGTGTGAACTAACATATTCACAACTTGGAAAAGTTGGCTTTTTTTTGCTGTGTGTTTGAACTCCTCACCCGACCAAAGGTCATGGAGAGGTCTATTGTTTTCTAAAATGGTTATAGTGTTGTTTATTTTCTGGTAATTGAATTAGGGTGTGAGTTGCAAAGCCTGTGTTTCTGTTCATTTCATTCCATCTGTTCGGGTTTCTTTCTCTCTCCTGAGTCAGACAGTAGTTTCCCATTGGTTGTCCAGTTACCAAGGTTGGTGTCCATGCATCCGTGCTGGTCTCTCCATACATGTCCGGGTGTCCTGTGAAACACTAAGCTTAATTTATTTGGAAATGACCTAGCTGTTCAATACACTGTCATCACACAGTTGAGCAGAGGGAGAGATATTCAAGTGACAAAACTCCAGAGAAGCTAGTGTCAGAGCGCCCCGGCGTGGCATGCGTGCAGGGGGTTGGGGGGAGGGGGGCGGGGCGCGGAGCACGGAGATCTCAGGTGTCCTCCCACCCTGGGCCTCTCCAGGCCCGCCGCTGCTCAGTGGCCTCCCCCCGTCCCCATCGCTTTGGCTGCTCAGGGCCGGGTGGTCTCTGCAGCTGCCCGGCATCCTGCCCGAGGCCCCCCCTGCCCACACGCTGTCTTCCAGTCTCTCTCTGAACGCTCGAATCTTTCTGCCTCTGTCTCACCTGGCGTGGGTGCGTGCGAGTGCCTGTCCGTGTGCCTGGCTGTCGCTCGTCCGCTCTCTCAGGAAGGTCCTGTGCTGGGCCCGTGGCGTGGGGGCAGGGCGGGCCTCGGTTTGGGGACAGGGCGGGGCTGAGGCACTCCAGGGGATTTGCACAGCCGGCAGGATGGGCGCCTGGGGCCCCGGCTGGGCTGCCCCTAAGCCCGCAGGAGGCTCCGGGGACCGCGTTCCCGGGCCGACGCCCCGCTCGTCCGGAGCCAGGTGACCCTGAGCAGCGAACGGGATGGTGGGGGGCAGGGGGTGGGGGGGCACTGAGACATCCTCCCCGCTCAAGCCACCCCCCTCCCCAACCCCCGCCAGAGCTCCCGCAGCCT
Source organism: Muntiacus reevesi (assembly GCF_963930625.1). NCBI lineage: Eukaryota > Metazoa > Chordata > Mammalia > Artiodactyla > Cervidae > Muntiacus > Muntiacus reevesi. The sequence goes on from NW_027077907.1 coordinate 14,365, forward strand.
CGCTAGGCCGCTCGGTGTCCGGGAAGCGCCCCGGCCGGGCCAGGCGCGTGCTGGCCGGGGGTGGCGTCGGCTGGTCTCCCAGCTGCAGGGCCTGTCCCGGTTTTTCCCATCAGTTTCAACAGTGACGGTCATCCCACATTGTGAGTCGTCTAGATTTCTCACTGGCACCCCTGTTAGGGAGTGGCTTTTTAGAGAGATAGGGAAGGTCACTTGGGGGATGTTAGTCATGAGAGAAAATAAGGGCTCAGGTGGGATTGCAGATGTCATCCAGGGGTAAATAGAGACAGTTGTTGCTGGTACCAAGACATGAAGTTTTTTTTCCCCCTTTCCCCAAAAGGCCATATTACGACCACATGGGGGCGCTGAGTAACAGCCCATAGCTCGGCTGGAAGGGTGGGCCTTTGATAGTGATACCCTGGGATGGGTTGGACATACCCCCAACCTTTGTCATTAATGCAGATGCAGCCCGGGCTGCTTAGGTTGTGTTGAGAAGCAGTGTGGTTTGCAAGTGAACATGCCTCGTTTAGGGAGAGATCAATAGCCATAGAGGGAGTTATGATTAGAAAGAAGAAGAACATCATATGATGCATTTTACTTATCTGAGGCAGGATTGATGGGGTTCTGCTTGAACAAGAGCCTGAGATCTTCAACAGGTTCACAGGAATAGCTGTCCTCTGGCTTTGGAGTCTCAGTTTCTCTCTCCACCTCCTGTAGGCCATAGGGTTTTATTCTAGAATTGTGGACCCAGGCAGTAGACCCTTCACTTTTACAGCAGTTGAAGTCAATAGAACAACCTGATATGGCCCTGTCCATTTCTCGGACAGCTGGTTAGGATTCCCTTATTCTTGCTAGGTCTTTACTGATACTTGATCCCCTGGCTTTACCTGGGGATTTTTCAAGTCTTCCTGTGGTTTGTTCTCCATACCGTTGGAGTTCTTGCGGAAACCTTCCCAGGTTAATTATATGTTTTAAGAGTGTATTGGCATCCTCGTCAAAAAACAAATCAGAAGTTAAGAATGGACGTCCATACATCATTTCATAAGGACTTAACAATAGTGGCCGTTTGGGGGATGTCCGTATGCTCATGAGGGCTATGGGCAGCATATGTGTCCACTTATTATGTGTTTATGACATAGCTTAGCCAGAGCCCTTTTAAGAGTCTGGTTGGCTCTCTCTACCTTTCCTGAAGCTTGAGGCCTCCAGGATGAGCGGAGCCGGTATTTTATGCCTAAGCATGCGGCTAGGTTATGGGGTATCGTGGCTGTAAGTGAGGGCCCGTTGTCACTCTGAAGTGACCGAGGCAGCCCAAAACTAGGCACTATCTCCTTCAGCAGAGCTTTACAGACTTCTGTAGCTCTCTCTGTCTCAGTAGGGAACGCTTCGATCCATCCTGTGAATGTGTCAATAAAGACTCGCAAGTAAGAAAACCCTTGGGTCTTGGGCATGGCTGTAAATCCTAAATGCGGAGCGGCATTGCCAGTCCGCTCCTGGGTATGATCCCCGATGTTGGACAGGTGTAATTAGAGGAGGTCTGGTTTTTGGGTTATTTTTTAGACAGGTGTCACAATTTTGTGTGACCTGTTTAACAACCTTAGCTAACTGCGGATGGGAGAGAATAGGCTTAAGCAATATTTCTAGATTACCTTTTCCAAAATGGGCGTTCTTATGTAAGGAGTTAGTAATGTTTTAAACCTGAGAATCAGGGAGTATTATTTGGGCCTGATCATGCTGAAACCACCAATGTGACCCAATCTCCCAACCCCGCTCAGCATATCGGGAATGTCCCCCTGGGGTAAAATCTGGTTTCAGGGTTTCCTTAGGGAAAAGGGGGCAGATAGCAATGGCAGAGGTAGCTTCCCCGGCAGCTCGTCCTGCCTCTTGATCAGCTTTCCTATTTCCCTGAGCCTCTTTTTCTTGCCCCTTTTGGTGACTCTTGCAGTGGATGACAGCTAATTTTGCAGGAAGTTTGACTGCCTCCAGGAGCCTGAGAATGAGCTCTTTGTGTTTAATAGCAGAGCTTCGGGCACTGAGCATCCCTCTTTCTTTCCAAATTGCTGCACGGGCATGCAGAATGAGGAAAGCATACTTAGAGTCCATACACACATTAATCCTCTTTCCTTCTCCTAACTCCAAAGCTCTTGTCAGGGCAAAAATTTCAGCTTTCTGGGCTGAGGTGTCTGGAGGAAGAGACCCACTTTCCTTAGTTTCTTCCAGGCTCGCTACAGCATATCCTGCTTTCCTCTCTCCCTTTTCTACAAAACTGCTGCCATCTGTGTGCCAGTTTTCCTCTGGGTCAGATAAAGGTGTCTCTGATAGGTCCCGGCGAGAAGAGTATAACTCGTCTGTGATTTGTATGCATTGGTGATCCAGAGGGGAGGTAGGGGGATCTGGCAGTAAGGTTGCTGGATTTAAAGTCTGGCAGACACTCAACTTTATTTCTGGAGTGTCAAAGAGGAGGGCTTGGTATTGGGTGATGCTTCCCCCTGTCATCCACCAGTCCCCTTTCGTTTCCAAGACTGCTTCCACCCGGTGAGGCGTATACACTGTGGTGGGCTGACCCAGGGTCAGCTTAGATGCCTCCTTAACCATAAGAGCAGTGGCTGCTACTGCCCGGAGGCAAGTGGGCCAACCTCTGGCCACCTCATCTAGTTATTTTGAGAGATAAGCCACACGTTGTAATACGGGCCCCAACATCTGCCCTAACACCCCAAGAGCAGTTCCTTTCCTTCCAGAAACATAGAGTCTAAAAGGCTTCTCCAGGTTGGGGAGGCCTAAAGCTGGGTCTGTAGTGATGGACTCTTTTAGGGCATTAAAGGCCACCTTGCAGGTCTCATGCCAGTCGAGTGGCTCTTCCTCTTTCCCCCTTAAATTTTCATATAGGGGTCTTGCCAGATTGCCATAATTAGGAATCCAGATCCTGCAAAACCCGGTCCTTCCTAAAAATCCCCTAAGCTGTTTTTTTGTTTGGCGGTATGGGGTATTTAAGATGAGGGATCTCCCCTCGGGGTCAGGCATTCTTTTTCTCTCCGTAATTATAAATCCAAGGTATTTTACTTGGGTTAAGCTAATCTGAGCCTACTTGGGGGATACTCAATAACCCTTTTCATACAGGAAAGTTAGCGTTTTAAATAGTGTCCATTTGAGAGCTGGTAAAATCTGGCCTAGCTATGAGCAAGTCATCCACATACTGTATTAGACTACTGTTTGTTAAAGTTAATTCCCTTATTTCTCTCCCCAAGGAAGTCCCGAAGATATGAGGGCTGTCCCTAAACCCTTGGGGTAGTCGAGTCCAGTCGAGAGTTGTATGCTCTATCTTGTTTCCAAGTCCCGCCACTCAAAAGCAAAGAGTTTTTGGGATTCAGGATTGAGAGGCATGCAAAAGAAAGCACCTTGAAGGTCCAAGACTGAGAAGTACTTGGCATTTCCTGGGACTTGAGATAGGAGGGTATATGGGTTTGGGACTATGGGGTGGAAGGGAACCACAGCTTCATTAACAGCTGTTAGATCCTGGACGAATCGGTAAGATCCATCTGGTTTTTGAACGGGCAAGATTGGGGTGTTGCAGGGGGACTCACAGCTGATTCGAGTTCCAGTATCTCGGTATTTGTTAACTAATGGTTTAAGACCCTCAAGAGCTACTGGTTTTAAGGGATATTGTCTTTTCCAGGGCTAGGGAGCATTTGGTCTCAGAGAAATCTTTACTGGTGGAACATTTATGGCTAAACCAGGGCTGGAGACATCCCACACCTGGGGATTGACATCATCTAGACAAGGGACAGACTCCTCCTTTTCTACCTCTGACTGTAAATATTCAGACATAGGCAAAGAAAATTATCGACTTCTACCTTTGTGTCCCCAAGTCACTCTGGTTTGGAGGCGAAAGTATTATTCTCAAAATGGAAAATTTGGAAGCTGCAAACATGAAAAATTTAAAGAGTCACGCAGAGGCTAGTCACTCTAAGCTAACCCCTAAGACATTTATTGACTGATTTCTAGCTTCTCTTCTTTAACCTTTTTTATCTACAGTAATCCTGTGTGTTCCTTTTAGTTAGGGATTCATTTTTAGACTATCCTGACTCTTCCACTACGTTCCAGTTTTGGGTCTGATACACTTAGAGATGTGCCAAGTGCTTCCTGAATACTATAGAACATATTTTATATTTAAAATACTTCCATGCTTATGTAGTGAGTCAATGATTTTAAGTTTATTTGTTACATATTTCAATGTAAAAGTCAATGTGTGAACTAACATATTCAGGACTTGGAAAAGTTGGCTTTTTTTTGCTGTGTGTTTGAACTCCTCACCCGACCAAAGGTCATGGAATAGTCTATTGTTTTTCTAAAATGGTTATAGTGTTGTTTATTTTCTGGTAATTGAATTCGGGTGTGAGTTGCAAAGCCTGTGCTTCTGTTCATTTCATTCCATCTGTTCGGGTTTCTTTCTCTCTCCTGAGTCAGACAGTAATTTCCCATTGGTTGTCCAGTTACCAAGGTTGGTGTCCATGCATCCGTGCTGGTCTCTCCATACATGTCCGGGTGTCCTGTGAAACACTAAGCTTAATTTATTTGGAAATGACCTAGCTGTTCAATACACTGTCATCACTCAGTTGAGCAGAGGGAGAGAAATTCAAGTGACAAAACTCCAGAGAAGCTAGTGTCAGAGCGCCCCGGCGTGGCATGCGTGCAGGGCGTTGGGGGAAGGGGGGCGGGGGGCGGAGCGCGGAGATCTCAGGTGTCCTCCCACCCTGGGCCTCTCCAGGCCCGCGGCTGCTGAGTGGCCTCCCCCCGCCCCCATCGCTTTGGCTGCTCAGGGCCGGGTGGTCTCTGTAGCTGCCCGGCATCCTGCCCGAGGCCCCCCCTGCCCACACGCTGTCTTCCAGTCTCTCTCTGAACCCTCGACACTTTCTGCCTCTGTCTCACGTGGCGTGGGTGCGTGCGAGTGCCTGTCCGTGTGCCTGGCTGTCGCTCGTCCGCTCTCTCAGGAAGGTCCTGTGCTGGGCCCGTGGCGTGGGGGCAGGGCGGGCCTCGGTTTGGGGACAGGGCGGGGCTGAGGCACTCCAGGGTGTTTGCACAGCCGGCAGGATGGGCGCCTGGGGCCCCGGCTGGGCTGCCCCTAAGCCCGCAGGAGGCTCCGGGGACCACCACCCCGGGCCGACGCCCCGCTCGTCCGGAGCCACGTGACCCTGAGCAGCGAACGGGATGGTGGGTGGCGGGGGTCGGGCGGCACCGAGACGTCCTCCCCTCTCAAGCCACCCCCCTCCCCAACCCCCGCCAGAGCTCCCGCAGCCTCGCCAGGCCGCTCGGGGTCCGGGAAGCGCCCCGGGCCGGGCCAGGCGCGTGCTGGCCGGGGGTGGCGTCGGCTGGTCTCCCAGCTACAGGGCCTGTCCCGGTTTTTCCCATCAGTTTCAACAGTGACGGTCAACCCACATTATGAGTCGTCTAGATTTCTCACTGACACCCCTGTTAGGGAGTGGCTTTTTAGAGAGATAGGGAAGGTCACTTTGGGGATGTTAGTCATGAGAGAAAATAAGGGCTCAGGTGGGATTGCAGATGTCATCCAGGGGGTAAATAGAGACAGTTGTTGCTGGTACCAAGACATGAAGTTTTTTTTCCCCCTTTCCCCAAAAGGCTATATTACAACCACATGCGGGCGCTGAGTAACAGCCCATAGCTCGGCTGGAAGGGTGGGCCTTTGATAGTGATACCCTGGGATGGGTTGGACATACCCCCAACCTTTGTCATTAATGCAGAGGCAGCCCGGGCTTGTTAGGTTGAGTTGAGAAGCAGTGTGGTTTGCAAGTGAACATGCCTCGTTTAGGGAGAGATCAATAGCCATACAGGGAGATATGATTAGAAAGAGGAAGAACATCATATGATGCATTTTACTTATCTGAGGCAGGATTGATGGGGTTCTGCTTGAACAAGAGCCTGAGATCCTCAACAGGTTCACAGGAATAGCTGTCCTCTGGCTTTGGAGTCTCAGTTTCTGTCTCCCCCTCCTGTAGGCCATAGGGATTTATTCTAGAATTGTGGACCCAGGCAGATAGACCCTTCACTTTTACAGCAGTTGAAGTCACTAGAACAACCTGATATGGCCCTGTCCATTTCTCGGACAGCTGGTTTGGACTCCCTTTTTATTGCCAGGTCTTTACTGATACTTGATCCCCTGGCTTTACCTGGGGATTTTTCAAGTCTTCCTGTGGTTTGTTCTCCATAACGTTGGAGTTCTTGCTGAAACCTTCCCAGGTCAATTATAAGTTTTAAGAGTGTATTGGCATCCTCGTCAAGAAACAAATCAGAAGTTGAGAATGGTCGTCCATACATTATTTCATAAGGACTTAACAATAGTGGCCGTTTGTGGGATGTCCATAGCCTCATGAGGGCTATGGGCAGCATATGTGTCCACTTATTATGTCTTTCTGACATAGCTTAGCCAGAGCCCTTTTAAGAGTCTGGTTGGCTCTCTCTACATTTCCTGAAGCTTGAGGCCTCCAGGAGGTGCGGAGCCGGTATTTTATGCCACAGCATGCGGCTAGGTTCTGGGGTATCGTGGCTGTAAGTGAGGGCCCGTTGTCACTCTGAAGTGACCGAGGCAGCCCAAACCTAGGCACTATCTCCTTCAGCAGAGCTTTACAGACTTCTGTAGCTCTCTCAGTCTCAGTAGGGAACGCTTCGATCCATCCTGTGAATGTGTCAATAAAGCCTAGCAAGTAAGAAAATCCTTGGGTCTTGGGCATGGCTGTAAATTCTACTTGCCAGTCCGCTCCTGGGTATGATCCCCGATGTTGGACAGGTGTAATTAGAGGAGATCTGGTTTTTGGGTTATTTTTTAGACAGGTGTCACAATTTTGTGTGACTTGTTTAGCAACCTTAGCTAACTGGGGATGGGAGAGAATAGGCTTAAGCAAGATTTCTAGATTATCATTTCCAAAATGGTTGCTCTTATGTATGGAGTTAGTAATGTTTTAAACCTGAGAATCAGGGAGTATTATTTGGGCCTGATCAGGCTGAAACCACCCATGTGACCCAATCTCCCAGCCCCGCTCAGCATATCGGGAATGTCCCCCTGGGGTAAAATCTGGAGTTAGGGTTTCCTTGGGGAAAAGGGGGCAGATAGCAGTGGCAGAGGTAGCTTCCCCGGCAGCTCGTCCTGCCTCTTGATCAGCTTTCCTATGTTCCTGAGCCTCTTATTCTTGCCCCATTTGGTGACTCTCAGTTGATGACAGCTAAATTTGCAGGAAGTTTGACTGCCTCCAGGAGCCTGAGAATGAGCTCTTTGTGTTTAATAGCAGAGCTTCGGGCACTGAGCATCCCTCTTCCTTTCCAAATTGCTGCACGGGCATGCAGAATGAGGAAAGCATACTTAGAGTCCATACACACATTAATCCTCTTTCCTTCTCCTAACTCCAATGTTCTTGTCAGGGCAAAAATTTCAGCTTTCTGGGCTGAGGTGTCTGGGGGAAGAGACCCACGTTCCTCAGTTTCTTCCAGGCTAGCTACAGCATATCCTGCTTTCCTCTCTCCCTTTTCTACAAAACTGCTGCCATCTGTGTGCCAGTTTTCCTCTGGGTCAGATAAAGGTGTCTCTGATAGGTCCCGGCGAGAAGAGTATAACTCGTCTGTGATTTGTATGCATTGGTGATCCAGAGGGGAGGTAGGGGGATCTGGCAGTAAGGTTGCTGGATTTAAAGTCTGACAGACCCTCAACTTTATTTCTGGAGTGTCAAAGAGGAGGACTTGGCATTGGGTGATCCTTCCCCTTGTCATCCACCTGTCCCCTTTCGTTTCCAAGACTGCTTCCACCCGGTGAGGCGTATACACTGTGGTGGGCTGACCCAGGGTCAGCTTTGATGCCTCCTTAACCATAAGAGCGGTGGCTGCTACTCCCCGGAGGTAAGTGGGCCACCCTCTGGCCACCTCATCTAGTTATTTTGAGAGATCAGCCACAGGTTGTAATACGTGCCCCATCATCTGCTCTAACACTCCAAGAGCAGTTCCTGTCCTTCCAGAAACATAGAGTCTAAAAGGCTTCTCCAGGTTGGGGAGGTCTAAAGCTGGGGCTGTAGTGATGGACTCTTTTAGGGCATTAAATGCCACCTTGCAGGTCTCATGCCAGTCGAGTGGCTCTTCCTCTTTCCCCCTTAAATTTTCATATAGGGGTCTGGCCAGATTGCCATAATTAGGAATCCAGATCCTGCAAAACCCGGTCCTTCCTAAAAATCCCCTAAGCTGTTGTTTTGTTTGGGGGTACGGGGTATTTAAGAGGAGGGATCTCCCCTGGGGTCAGGCCTTTTTTTCTCTCCGTAATTATAAATCCAAAGTATTTTACTTGGGTTAAGCTAATCTGAGCCTACTTGGGGGATACTCGATAACCCTTTTCATACAGGAAAGTTAGGGTTTTAAATAGTGTGCATTTGAGAGCTGGTAAAATAGCTATGAGCAAGTCATCCACATACTGTATTAGACTATTGTTTGTTAAAGTTAATTCCCTTAGTTCTCTCCCCGAGGAAGTCCCGAAGATTTGAGGGTTGTCCCTAAACACTTGGAGTAGTCGAGTCCAGTGGAGAGCTGTATGGTCTCTCTGGTTTCCATGTCCTGCCACTCAAAAGCAAAGAGTTTTTGGGATTCAGGATGGAGAGGAATGCAAAAGAATGCACCTTGAAGGTCCAAGACTGAGAAGTACTGGGCATTTCCTGGCACTTGGGATAGGAGGGTATATGGGTTTGGGATTATGAGGTGGATGGGAACCACAGCTTCATTAACAGCACTAAAATCCTGGACGAATCGGTAAGATCCATCTGGTTTTTGAACGGGCAAGATTGGGGTGTTGCAGGGGGACTCACAGCTGATTCGAGTTCCAGTATCTCGGTATTTGTTAACTAATGGTTTAAGACCCTCAAGAGCTACTGGTTTTAAGGGATATTGTCTTTTCCAGGGCTAGGGAGCATTTGGTCTCAGAGAAATCTTTACTGGTGGAACATTTATGGCTAAACCAGGGCTGGAGATATCCCACACCTGGGGATTGACATCATCTAGACAAGGGACAGACTCCTCCTTTTCTACCTCTGACTGTAAATATTCAGACATAGGCAAAGAAAATTATCGACTTCTACCTTTGTGTCCCCAAGTCACTCTGGTTTTGAAGCGAAAGTATTATTCTCAAAAGGGAAAATTTGGAAGCTGCAAACATGAAAAATTTAAAGAGTCACGCAGAGGCTAGTCACTCTAAGCTAACCCCTAAGACATTTATTGACTGATTTCTAGCTTCTCTTCTTTAACCTTTTTTATCTACAGTAATCCTGTGTGTTCCTTTTAGTTAGGGATTCATTTTTAGACTATCCTGACTCTTCCACTACGTTCCAGTTTTGCGTCTGATACACTTAGAGATGTGCCAAGTGCTTCCTGAATACTATAGAACATATTTTATATTTAAAATACTTCCATGCTTATGTAGTGAGTCAATGATTTTAAGTTTATTTGTTACACATTTCAATGTAAAAGTCAATGTGTGAACTAACATATTCACGACTTGGAAAAGTTGGCTTTTTTTTGCTGTGTGTTTGAACTCCTCACCCGACCAAAGGTCATGGAGAGGTCTACTGTTTTTCTAAAATGGTTATAGTGTTGTTTATTTTCTGGTAATTGAATTAGGGTGTGAGTTGCAAAGCCTATGTTTCTGTTCATTTCATTCCATCTGTTCGGGTTTCTTTCTCTCTCCTGAGTCAGACAGTAATTTCCCATTGGTTGACCAGTTACCAAGGTTGGTGTCCATGCATCCGTGCTGGTCTCTCCATACATGTCCGGGTGTCCTGTGAAACACTAAGCTTAATTTATTTGGAAATGACCTAGCTGTTCAATACACTGTCATCACTCAGTTGAGCAGAGGGAGAGAAATTCAAGTGACAAAACTCCAGAGAAGCTAGTGTCAGAGCGCCCCGGCGTGGCATGCGTGCAGGGGGTTGGGGGGAGGGGGGCGGGGCGCGGAGCGCGGAGATCTCAGGTGTCCTCCCACCCTGGGCCTCTCCAGGCCCGCCGCTGCTCAGTGACCTCCCCCCGCCCCCATCGCTTTGGCTGCTCAGGGCCGGGTGGTCTCTGCAGCTGCCCGGCATCCTGCCCGAGGCCCCCCCTGCCCTCACGCTGTCTTCCAGTCTCTCTCTGAACCCTCGACTCTTTCTGCCTCTGTCTCACCTGGCGTGGGTGGGTGCGAGTGCCTGTCCGTGTGCCTGGCTGTCGCTCGTCCGCTCTCTCAGGAAGGTCCTGTGCTGGGCCCGTGGCGTGCGGGCAGGGCGGGCCTCGGTTTGGGGACAGGGCGGGGCTGAGGCACTCCAGGGGGTTTGCCCAGCCGGCAGGATGGGAGCCTGGGGCCCCGGCTGGGCTGCCCCTAAGCTCCAGGAGGCTCCGGGGACTTCAGACCCGGGCCGAAGCCCCGCTCGTCCGGAGCCACCTGACCCTGAGCAGCGAACGGGATGGTGGGGGCCGGGGGGTGGGGGTCACCGAAACGTCCTCCCCGCTCAAGCCACCCCACTCCGCAACCCCCACCAGAGCTCCCGCAGCCTCGCCAGGCCGCTCGGCGTCCGGGAAGCGCCCCGGGCGGGGCCAGGCGCGTGCTGGCCGGGGGTGGCGTCGGCTGGTCTCCCAGCTGCAGGGCCTGTCCCGGTTTTTCCCATCAGTTTCAACAGTGACGGTCACCCCACATTGTCAGTCGTCTAGATTTCTCACTGACACCCCTGTTAGGGAGTGGCTTTTTAGAGAGATATGGAAGGTCACTTGGGGGATGTTAGTCATGAGAGAAAATAAGGGCTCAGGTGGGATTGCAGATGTCATCCAGGGGGTAAATAGAGACAGTTGTTGCTGGTACCAAGACATGAAGTTTTTTTTCCCCCTTTTCCCAAAAGGCCATATTACGACCACATGGGGACGCTGAGTAACAGCCCATAGCTCGGCTGGAAGTGTGGGCCTTTGATATTGATACCCTGGCATGGGTTGGACATACCCCCAACCTTTGTCATTAATGCAGATGCAGCCCGGGCTGCTTAGTTTCAGTTGCGAAGCAGTGTGGATTGCAAGTGAACATGCCTTGTTTAGGGAGAGATCAATAGCCATACAGGGAGATATGATTAGAAAGAGGAAGAACATCATATGATGCATTTTACTTATCTGAGGCAGGATTGATGGGGTTCTGCTTGAACAAGAGCCTGAGATCTTCAAGAGGTTCACAGGAATAGCTGTCCTCTGGCTTTGGAGTCTCAGTTTCTGTCTCCCCCTCCTGTAGGCCATAGGGTTTTATTCTAGAATTGTGGACCCAGGCAGATAGACCCTTCACTTTTACAGCAGTTGAAGTCACTAGAACAACCTGATATGGCCCTGTCCATTTCTCGGACAGCTGGTTTGGACTCCCTTTTTCTTGCCATGTCTTTACTGATACTTGATCCCCTGGCTTTACCTGGGGATTTTTCAAGTCTTCCTGTGGTTTGTTCTCCATACCGTTGGAGTTCTTGCTGAAACTTTCCAGGTCAATTATATGTTTAAAGAGTGTATTGGCATCCTCGTCAAGAAACAAATCAGAAGTTAAGAATGGTCGTCCAAACATCATTTCATAAGGACTTAACAATAGTGGCCATTTGGGGGATGTCCGTAGCCTCATGAGGGCTATGGGCAGCATATGTGTCCACTAATTATGTGTTTCTGACATAGCTTAGCCAGAGCCCTTTTAAGAGTCTGGTTGGCTCTCTCTACCTTTCCTGAAGCTTGAGGCCTCCAGGATGAGCGGAGCTGGTATTTTATGCCTAAGCATACAGCTAGGTTCTGTGGTATCGTGGCTGTAAGTGAGGGCCTGTTGTCACTCTGAAGTGACCGAGGCAGCCCAAACCTAGGCACTATCACCTTAAGCAGAGCTTTACAGATTTCTGGAGCTCTCTCAGTCTCAGTAGGGAACGCTTCGATCCATTCTGTGAATGTGTCAATAAAGACTAGCAAGTAAGAAAACCCTTGGGTCTTGGGCATGGCTGTAAATTCTACTTGCCAGTCCGCTCCTGGGTATGATCCCCGATGTTGGACAGGTGTAATTAGAGAAGGTCGGGTTTTTTGGGTTATTTCTTAGACAGGTGTCACAATTTTGTGTGACCTGTTTAACAACCTTAGCTAACTGCGGATGGGAGAGAATAGGCTTAAGCAAGATTTCTAGATTATCTTTTCCAAAATGGGTGCTCTTATGTAAGGAGTTAGTAATGTTTTAAACCTGAGAATCAGGGAGTATTATTTGGGCCTGATCAGGCTGAAACCACCCATGTGACCCAATCTCCCAGCCCCACTCAGCATATCGGGAATGTCCCCCTGGGGTAAAATCTGGAGTCAGGGTTTCCTTGGGGAAAAGGGGGCAGATAGCAGTGGCAGAGGTAGCTTCCCCGGCAGCTCGTCCTGCCTCTTGATCAGCTTTCCTATTTCCCTGAGCCTCTTTTTCTTGCCCGTTTTGGTGACTCTTGCAGTGGATGACAGCTAATTTTGCAGGAAGTTTGACTGCCTCCAGGAGCCTGAGAATGAGCTCTTTGTGTTTAATAGCAGAGCTTCGAGCACTGAGCATCCCTCTTTCTTTCCAAATTGCTGCACGGGCATGCAGAATGAGGAAAGCATACTTAGAGTCCATACACACATTAATCCTCTTTCCTTCTCCTAACTCCAAAGCACTTGTTAGGGCAAAAATTTCAGCTTTCTGGGCTGAGGTTTCTGGGGGAAGAGACCCACTTTCCTTAGTTTCTTCCAGGCTCACTACAGCATATCCTGCTTTCCTCTCTCCCTTTTCTACAAAACTGCTGCCATCTGTGTGCCAGTTTTCCTCTGGGTCAGATAAAGGTGTCTCTGATAGGTCCCGGCGAGAAGAGTATAACTCGTCTGTGATTTGTATGCATTGGTGATGCAGAGGGGATGTAGGGGCTCTGGAAGTAAGGTTGCTGGATTTAAAGTCTGGCAGACCCTCAACTTTATTTCTGGAGTGTCAAGGAGGAGGGCTTGGTATTGGGTGATCCTTCCCCCTGTCATCCACCTGTCCCCTTTCGTTTCCAAGACTGCTTCCACCCGGTGAGGCGTATACACTGTAGTGGGCTGACCCAGGGTCAGCTTAGATGCCTCCTTAACCATAAGAGCGGTGGCTGCTACTGCCCGGAGGCAAGTGGGCCAACCTCTGGCCACCTCATCTAGTTATTTTGAGAGATAAGCCACAGGTTGTAATAAGGGCCCCATCATCTGCCCTAACAACACAAGAGCAGTTCCTGTCCTTCCAGAAACATAGAGTCTAAAAGGCTTCTCCAGGTGGGGGAGGCCAAAAGCTGGGGCTGTATTGATGGACACTTTTAGGGCATTAAAGGCCACCTTGCAGGTCTCATGCCAGTCGAGTGGCTCTTCCTCTTTCCCCCTTAAATTTTCATATAGGGATCTGGCCAGATTGCCATAATTAGGAATCCAGATCCTGCAAAACCCGGTCCTTCCTAAAAATCCCCTAAACTGTTGTTTTGTTTGGGGGTACGGGGTATTTAAGATGAGGGATCTCCCCTCGGGGTCAGGCATTCTTCTTCTCGCCGTAATTATAAATCCAAGGTATTTTACTTGGGTTAAGCTAATCTGAGCCTACTTGGGGAATACTCGATAACCCTTTTCATACAGGAAAGTTAGCGTTTTAAATAGTGTCCATTTGAGAGCTGGTAACATCTGGCCTAGCTATGAGCAAGTCATCCACATACTGTATTATACTACTGTTTGTTAAAGTTAATTCCCTTAGTTCTCTCCCCAAGGAAGTCCCGAAGATATGAGGGCTGTCCCTAAACCCTTGGTGTAGTCGAGTACAGTCGAGAGTTGTATGGTCTCTCTTGATTCCAAGTCCCGCCACTCAAAAGCAAAGAGTTTTTGGGATTCAGGATGGAGAGGAATGCAAATGAAAGCACCTTGTAGGTCCAAGACTGAGAAATACTTGGCATTTCCTGGGACTTGGGATAGGAGGCTATATGGGTTTGGGACTATGGGGTGGATGGGAACCACAGCTTCATTAACAGCTCTTAGATCCTGGACGAATCGGTAAGATACATCTGGTTTTTGAACGGGCAAGATTGGGGTGTTGCAGGGGGACTCATAGCTGATTCGAGTTCCAGTATCTCGGTATTTGTTAACTAATGGTTTAAGACCCTCAAGAGCTACTGGTTTTAAGGGATATTGTCTTTTCCAGGGCTAGGAAGCATTTGTTCTCATAGAAATCTTTACTGGTGGAGCATTTATGGCTAAACCAGGGCTGGAGACATCCCACACCTGGGGATTGACATCATCTAGACAAGGGACAGACTCCTCCTTTTCTACCTCTGACTGTAAATATTCAGACATAGGCAAAGAAAATTATCAACTTCTACCTTTGTGTCCCCAAGTCACTCTGGTTAGGAGGCGAAAGTATTATTCTCACCATGGAAAATTTGGAAGCTGCAAACATGAAAAATTTAAAGAGTCACGCAGAGGCTAGTCACTCTAAGCTAACCCCTAAGACATTTATTGACTGATGTCTAGCTTCTCTTCTTTAACCTTTTTTATCTACAGTAATCCTGTGTGTTCCTTTTAGTTAGGGATTCATTTTAGACTATCCTGACTCTTCTAATACGTTCCAGTTTTGGGTCTGATACACTTACAGTTGTGCCAATTGCTTCCTGAATACTATAAAATATATTTTATGTTTAAAATACTTCCATGCTTATGTAGTGAGTCAATGATTTTAATTTTATTTGTTACACATTTCAATGTAAAAGTCAATGTGTGAACTAACATATTCACGACTTGGAAAAGTTGGCTTTTTTTTGCTGTGTGTTTGAACTCCTCACCCGACCAAAGGTCATGGAGAGGTCTATAGTTTTTCTAAAATGGTTATAGTGTTGTTTACTTTCTGGTAATTGAATTAGGGTGTGAGTTGCAAAGCCTGTGTTTCTGTTCATTTCATTCCATCTGTTCGGGTTTCTTTCTCTCTCCTGAGTCAGACAGTAATTTCCCATTGGTTGTCCAGTTACCAAGGTTGGTGTCCATGCATCCGTGCTGGTCTCTCCATACATGTCCGGGTGTCCTGTGAAACACTAAGCTTAATTTATTTGGAAATGACCTAGCTGTTCAATACACTGTCATCACTCAGTTGAGCAGAGGGAGAGAAATTCAAGTGACAAAACTCGAGAGAAGCTAGTGTGAGAGTGCCCCGGCGTGGCATGCGTGCAGGGGGTTGGAGGGAGGGGGCGGTGCGCGGAGCGCGGAGGTCTCAGGTGTCCTCCCACCATGGGCCTCTCCAGGTCCGCCGATGCTCAGTGGCCTCCCCCCGCCCCCATCGCTTTGGCTGCTCATTTCCGGGTGGTCTCTGCAGCTGCCCGGCATCCTGCCCGAGGCCCCCCCTGCCCACACGCTGTCTTCCAGTCTCTCTCTGAACCCTCGACTCTTTCTGCCTCTGTCTCACCTGGCGTGGGTGCATGCGAGTGCCTGTCTGTGTGCCTGGCTGTCGCTCGTCCGCTCTCTCAGGAAGGACCTGTGCTGGGCCCGTGGCGTGGGGGCAGGGCGGGCCTCGGTTTGGGGACAGGGCGGGGCTGAGGCACTCCAGGGGGTTTGCACAGCCGGCAGGATGGGCGCCTGGGGCCCCGGCTGGGCTGCCCCTAAGCCCGCAGGAGGCTCCGCGGACCGCGGCCCCGGGCCGACGCCCCGCTCGTCCGGAGCCACGTGACCCTGAGCAGCGAACGGGATGGTGGAGGGCGGGGGGTGGGGGGGCACCGAGACGTCCTCCCCGCTCAAGCCACCCCCCTCCCCAACCCCCGCCAGAGCTCCCGCAGCCTCGCCAGGCCGCTCGGGGTCCAGGAAGCGCCCCGGGCCGGGCCAGGCGCGTGCTGGCCGGGGGTGGCGTCGGCTGGTCTCCCAGCTGCAGGGCCTGTCCCGGTTTTTCCCATCAGTTTCAACAGTGACGATCACCCCACATTGTGAGTCGTCTAGATTTCTCACTGACACCCCTGTTAGGGAGTGGCTTTTTAGAGAGATAGGGAAGGTCACTTGGGGGATGTTAGTCATGAAAGAAAATAAGGGCTCAGGTGGGATTGCAGATGTCATCCAGGGGGTAAATAGAGACAGTTGTTGCTGGTACCAAGACATGAAGTTTTTTTTCCCCCTTTCCCCAAAAGGCCATATTACGACCACATGCGGGCGCTGAGTAACAGCCCATAGCTCGGCTGGAAGGGTGGGCCTTTGATAGTGATACCCTGGGATGGGTTGGACATACCCCCAACCTTTGTCATTAATGCAGATGCAGCCCGGGCTGCTTAGGTTGAGTTGAGAAGCAGTGTGGTTTGCAAGTGAACATGCCTCGTTTAGGGAGAGATCAATAGCCATACAGGGAGATATGATTAGAAAGAGGAAGAACATCATATGATGCATTTTACTTATCTGAGGCAGGATTGATGGGGTTCTGCTTGAACAAGAGCCTGAGATCTTCAACAGGTTCACAGGAATAGCTGTCCTCTGGCTTTGGAGTCTCAGTTTCTGTCTCCCCCTCCTGTAGGCCATAGGGTTTTATTCTAGAATTGTGGACCCAGGCAGATAGACCCTTCACTTTTACAGCAGTTGAAGTCACTAGAACAACCTGATATGGCCCTGTCCATTTCTCGGACAGCTGGTTTGGACTCCCTTTTTCTTGCCAGGTCTTTACTGATACTTGATCCCCTGGCTTTACCTGGGGATTTTTCAAGTCTTCCTGTGGTTTGTTCTCCATACCGTTGGAGTTCTTGCTGAAACCTTCCCAGGTCAATTATATGTTTTAAGAGTGTATTGGCATCCTCGTTAAGAAACAAATCAGAAGTTAAGAATGGTCGTCCATACATAATTTCATAAGGACTTAACAATAGTGGCCGTTTGGGGGATATCCGTAGCCTCATGAGGGCTATGGGCAGCATATGTGTCCACTTATTATGTCTTTCTGACATAGCTTAGCCAGAGCCCTTTTAAGAGTCTGGTTGGCTCTCTCTACCTTTCCTGAAGCTTGAGGCCTCCAGGAGGAGCGGAGCCGGTATTTTATTCCTAAGCATGTGGCTAGGTTCTGGGGTAACGTGGCTGTAAGTGAGGGCCCGTTGTCACTCTGAAGTGACCGAGGCAGCCCAAACCTAGGCACTATCTCCTTCAGCAGAGCTTTACAGACTTCTGTAGCTCTCTCAGTCTCAGTAGGGAACGCTTCGATCCATCCTGTGAATGTGTCAATAAAGACTAGCAAGTAAGAAAACCCTTGGGTCTTGGGCATGGCTGTAACTTCTACTTGCCAGTCCGCTCCTGGGTATGATCCCCGATGTTGGACAGGTGTAATTAGAGGAGGTCTGGTTTTCAGGTTATTTTTTAGACAGGTGTCACAATTTTGTGTGTCCTGTTTAACAACCTTAGCTAACTGCGGATGGGAGAGAATAGGCTTAAGCAAGATTTCTAGATTATCTTTTCCAAAATGGGG
Source organism: Muntiacus reevesi (assembly GCF_963930625.1). Classification (NCBI taxonomy): domain Eukaryota; kingdom Metazoa; phylum Chordata; class Mammalia; order Artiodactyla; family Cervidae; genus Muntiacus; species Muntiacus reevesi. Next base: position 31,847 of record NW_027077907.1, read on the forward strand.
GCTCTTATGTAAGGAGTTAGTAATGTTTTAAACCTGAGAATCAGGGAGTATTATTTGGGCCTGATCAGGCTGAAACCACCCATGTGACCCAATCTCCCAGCCCCGCTCAGCATATCGGGAATGTCCCCCTGGGGTAAAATCTGGAGTCGTGGTTTCCTTGGGGAAAAGGGGGCAGATAGCAGTGGCAGAGGTAGCTTCCCCGGCAGCTCATCCTGCCTCTTGATCAGCTTTCCTATTTCCCTGAGCCTCTTTTTCTTGCCCCTTTTGGTGACTCTTGCAGTGGATGACAGCTAATTTTGCAGGAAGTTTGACTGCCTCCAGGAGCCTGAGAATGAGCTCTTTATGTTTAATAGCACAGCTTCGGGCACTGAGCATCCCTCTATCTTTCCAAATTGCTGCACGGGCACGCAGAATGAGGAAAGCATACTTAGAGTCCATACACACATTAATCCTCTTTCCTTCTCCTAACTCCAAAGCTCTTGTCAGGGCAAAAATTCAGCTTTCTGGGCTGAGGTGTCTGGGGGAAGTGATCCACTTTCCTTAGTTTCTTCCAGGCTCGCTACATCATATTCTGCTTTCCTCTCTCCCTTTTCTACAAAACTGCTGCCATCTGTGTGCCAGTTTTCCTCTGGGTCAGATAAAGGTGTCTCTGATAGGTCCCAGCGAGAAGAGTATAACTTGTCTGTGATTTGTATGCATTGGTGATCCAGAGGGGAGGTAGGGGGATCTGGCAGTAAGGTTGCTGGATTTAAAGTCTGGCAGACCCTCAACTTTATTTCTGGAGTGTCAAGGAGGAGGGCTTGGTATTGGGTGATCCTTCCCCCTGTCATCCACCTGTCCCCTTTCGTTTCCAAGACTGCTTGCACCCGGTGAGGCATATACACTGTGGTGGGCTGACACAGGGTCAGCTTAGATGCCTCCTTAACCATAAGAGCGGTGGCTGCTACTGCCCGGAGGCAAGTGGGCCACCCTCTGGCCACCTCATCTAGTTATTTTGAGAGATAAGCCACAGGTTGTAATAAGGGCCCCATCATCTGCTCCAACACCCCAAGAGCAGTTCCTGTCCTTCCAGAAACATAGAGTCTAAAAGGCTTCTCCAGGTTGGGGAGGCCTAAAGCTGGGGCTGTACTGGTGGACTCTTTTAGGGCATTAAAGGCCACCTTGCAGGTCTCATGCCAGTCGAGTGGCTCTTCCTCTTTCCCCCTTAAATTTTCATACAGGGGTCTGGCCAGATTGCCATAATTAGGAATCCAGATCCTGCAAAACCCGGTCCTTCCTAAAAATACCCTAAGCTGTTGTTTTGTTTGGGGGTACGGGGTATTTAAGATGAGGGATCTCCCCTCGGGGTCAGGCATTCATTTTCTCGCCGTAATTATAAATCCAAGGTATTTTACTTGGGTTAAGCTAATCTGAGCCTACTTGGGGGATACTCGATAACCCTTTTCATACAGGAAAGTTAGCGTTTTAAATAGTGTCCATTTGAGAGCTGGTAAAATCTGGCCTAGCTATGAGCAAGTCATCCACATACTGTATTAGACTTCTGTTTGTTAAAGTTAATTCCCTTAGTTCTCTCCCCAAGGAAGTCCCGAAGATATGAGGGCTGTCCCTAAACCCTTGGGGTAGTCGAGTCCAGTCGAGAGTTGTATGGTCTCTCTTGTTTCATGTCCCGCCACTCAAAAGCAAAGAGATTTTGGGATTCAGGATGGAGAGGCATGCAAAAGAAAGCACCTTGAAGGTCCAAGACTGAGAAGTACTTGGCATTTCCTGGGACTTGGGATAGGAGGGTATATGGGTTTGGGACTATGGGGTGGATGGGAACCACAGCTTCATTAACAGCTCTTAGATCCTGGACGAATCGGTAAGATCCATCTGGTTTTTGAACGGGCAATTTGGGGTGTTGCAGGGGGACTCATAGCTGATTCGAGTTCCAGTATCTTGATATTTGTTAACCAATGGTTTAAGACCCTCAAGAGCTTTTGGTTTTAAGGGATATTGTCTTTTCCAGGGTTAGGGAGCATTTGGTCTGAGAGAAATCTTTACTGGTGGAACATTTATGGCTAAACCAGGGCTGGAGACATCCCACACCTGGGGATTGACCTCATCTAGACAAGGGACAGACTCCTCCTTTTCTACCTCTGACTGTAAATATTCAGACATAGGCAAAGAAAATTATCGACTTCTACCTTTGTGTCCCCAAGTCACTCTGGTTTGGAGGCGAAAGTATTATTCTCACCATGGAAAATTTGGAAGCTGCAAACATGAAAAATTTAAAGAGTCACGCAGAGGCTAGTCACTCTAAGCTAACCCCTAAGACATTTATTGACTGATTTCTAGCTTCTCTTCTTTAACCTTTTTTATCTACAGTAATCCTGTGTGTTCCTTTTAGTTAGGGATTCATTTTTAGACTATCCTGACTCTTCCACTACGTTCCAGTTTTGGGTCTGATACACTTACAGTTGTGCCAATTGCTTCCTGAATACTATAGAATATATTTTATGTTTAAAATACTTCCAGGCTTATGTAGTGAGTCAATGATTTTAAGTTTATTTGTTACACATTTCAATGTAAAAATCAATGTGTGAACTAACATATTCACGACTTGGAAAAGTTGGCTTTTTTTTTGCTGTGTGTTTGAACTCCTCACCCGACCAAAGGTCATGGAGAGGTCTATTGTTTTTCTAAAATGGTTATAGTGTTGTTTATTTTCTGGTAATTGAATTAGGGTGTGAGTTGCAAAGACTGTGTTTCTGTTCATTTCATTCCATCTGTTCGGGTTTCTTTCTCTCTCCTGAGTCAGACAGTAATTTCCCATTGGTTGTCCAGTTACCAAGGTTGGTGTCCATGCATCCGTGCTGGTCTCTCCATACATGTCCTAGTGTCCTGTGAAACACTAAGCTTAATTTATTTGGAAATGACCTAGCTGTTCAATACACTGTCATCACTCAGTTGAGCAGAGGGAGAGAAATTCAAGTGACAAAACTCCAGAGAAGCTAGTGTCAGAGCGCCCCGGCGTGGCATGCGTGCAGGGGGTTGGGGGGAGGGGGCGGTGCGCGGAGCGCGGAGGTCTCAGGTGTCCTCCCACCATGGGCCTCTCCAGGTCCGCCGATGCTCAGTGGCCTCCGCCGCCCCCATCGCTTTGGCTGCTCATTTCCGGGTGGTCTCTGCAGCTGCCCGGCATCCTGCCCGAGGCCCCGCCTGCCCACACGCTGTTTTCCAGTCTCTCTCTGAACCCTCGACTCTTTCTGCCTCTGTCTCACCTGGCGTGGGTGCGTGCGAGTGCCTGTCCGTGTGCCTAGCTGTCACTCGTCCGCTCTCTCAGGAAGGTCCTGTGCTGGGCCCGTGGCGTGGGGGCAGGGCGGGCCTCGGTTTGGGGACAGGGCGGGGCTGAGGCACTCCAGGGGGTTTGCACAGCCGGCAGGATGGGCACCTGGTGCCCCGGCTGGGCTGCCCCTAAGCCCGCAGGAGACTCCGGGGACCGTGGCCCTGGGCCGACGCCCCGCTCGTCCGGAGCCACGTGACCCTGATCAGCGAACGGGATGGTGGGGGGCGGGGGGTGGGGTGGCACCGAGACGTCCTCCCCGCTCAAGCCACCCCCCTCCATAACCCCCGCCAGAGCTCCTGCAGCCACGCCAGGCCGCTCGGGGTCCGGGAAGCGCCCCGGGCCGGGCCAGGCGCGTGCTGGCCGGTGGTGGCGTCGGCTGGTCTCCCAGCTGCAGGGCCTGTCCCGGTTTTTCCCATCAGTTTCAACAGTGACGGTCACCCCACATTGTGAGTCGTCTAGATTTCTCACTGACACCCCTGTTAGGGAGTGGCTTTTTAGAGAGATAGGGAAGGTCACTTGGGGGATGTTAGTCATGACAGAAAATAAGGGCTCAGGTGGGATTGCAGATGTCATCCAGGGGGTAAATAGAGACAGTTGTTGCTGGTACCAAGACATGAAGTTTTTTTTCCCCCTTTTCCCAAAAGGCCATATTACGACCACATGGGGGCGCTGAGTAACAGCCCATAGCTCGGCTGGAAGGGTGGGCCTTTGATAGTGATACCCTGGGATGGGTTGGACATACCCCCATCCTTTGTCATTAATGCAGATGCAGCCTGGGCTGCTTAGGTTCAGTTGAGAAGCAGTGTGGTTTGCAAGTGAACATGCCTCGTTTAGGGAGAGATCAATAGCCATACAGGGAGATATGATTAGAAAGAGGAAGAACATCATATGATGCATTTTACTTATCTGAGGTAGGATTGATGGGGTTCTGCTTGAACAAGAGCCTGAGATCTTCAAGAGGTTCACAGGAATAGCTGTCCTCTGGCTTTGGAGTCTCAGGTTCTGTCTCCCCCTCCTGTAGGCCATAGGGTTTTATTCTAGAATTGTGGACCCAGGCAGATAGACCCTTCACTTTTACAGCAGTTGAAGTCACTAGAACAACCTGATATGGCCCTGTCCATTTCTCGGACAGCTGGTTTGGACTCCCTTTTTATTGCCAGGTCTTTACTGATACTTGATCCCCTGGCTTTACCTGGGGATTTTTCAAGTCTTCCTGTGGTTTGTTCTCCATACCGTTGGAGTTCTTGCTGAAACCTTCCCAGGTCAATTATATGTTTTAAGAGTGTATTGGCATCCTCATCAAGAAACAAATCAGAAGTTAAGAATGGTCGTCCATACATCATTTCTTAAGGACTTAACAATAGTGGCCGTTTGGGGGATGTCCGTAGCCTCATGAGGGCTTTGGGCAGCATATGTGTCCACTTATTATGTCTTTCTGACATAGCTTAGCCAGAGCCCTTTTAAGAGTCTGGTTGGCTCTCTCTACCTTTCCTGAAGCTTGAGGCCTCCAGGATGAGCGGAGCCGGTATTTTATGCCTAAGCATGTGGCTAGGTTCTGTGGTATCGTGGCTGTAAGTGAGGGCCCGTTGTCACTCTGAAGTGACCGAGGCAGCCCAAACCTAGGCACTATCTCCTTCAGCAGAGCTTTACAGACTTCTGTAGCTCTCTCAGTCTCAGTAGGGAACGCTTCGATCCATCCTGTGAATGTGTCAATAAAGACTAGCAAGTAAGAAAACCCTTGGGTCTTGGGCATGGCTGTAACTTCTACTTGCCAGTCCGCTCCTGGGTATGATCCCCGATGTTGGACAGGTGTAATTAGAGGAGGTCTGGTTTTCGGGTTATTTTTTAGACAGGTGTCACAATTTTGTGTGACCTGTTTAAGAACCTTAGCTAACTGGGGATGGGAGAGAACAGGCTTAAGCAAGATTTCTAGATTATCTTTTCCAAAATGGGCGCTCTTATGTAAGGAGTTAGTAATGTTTTATACCTGAGAATCAGGGAGTATTATTTGGCCCTGATCAGGCTGAAACCACCCATGTGACCCAATCTCCCAGCCCCACTCAGGATATCGGGAATGTCCCCCTGGGGTAAAATCTGGAGTCAGGGTTTCCTTGGGGAAAAGGGAGCAGATAGCAGTGGCAGAGGTAGCTTCCCCGGCAGCTCGTCCTGCCTCTTGATCAGCTTTCCTATTTCCCTGAGCCTCTTTTTCTTGCCCGTTTTGGTGACTCTTGCAGTGGATGACAGCTAATTTTGCAGGAAGTTTGACTGCCTCCAGGAGCCTGAGAATGAGCTCTTTGTGTTTAATAGCAGAGCTTCGGGCACTGAGCATCCCTCTTTCTTTCCAAATTGCTGCACGGGCATGCAGAATGAGGAAAGCATACTTAGAGTCCATACACACATTAATCCTCTTTCCTTCTCCTAACTCCAAACTCTTGTCAGGGCAAAAATTCAGCTTTCTGGGCTGAGGTGTCTGGGGGAAGAGATCCACTTTCCTTAGTATCTTCCAGGCTCACTACAGCATATCCTGCTTTCCTCTCTCCCTTTTCTACAAAACTGCTGCCATCTGTGTGCCAGTTTTCCTCTGGGTCAGATAAAGGTGTCTCTGATAGGTCCCGGTGAGAAGATTATAACTCGTCTGTGATTTGTATGCATTGGTGATCCAGAGGGGAGGTAGGGGGATCTGGCAGTAAGGTTGCTGGATTTAAAGTCTGGCAGACCCTCAACTTTATTTCTGGAGTGTCAAGCAGGAGGGCTTGGTATTGGGTGATCCTTCCCCCTGTCATCCACCTGTCCCCTTTCGTTTGCAAGACTGCTTGCACCCGGTGAGGCGTATACACTGTGGTGGGCTGACCCAGGGTCAGCTTAGATGCCTCCTTAATCATAAGAGCAGTGACTGCTACTGCCCGGAGGCAAGTGGGCCACCCTCTGGCCACCTCATCTAGTTATTTTGAGAGATAAGCCACAGGTTGTAATACGGGCCCCATTATCTGCTCTAACACCCCAAGAGCAGTTCCTGTCCTTCCAGAAACATAGAGTCTAAAAGGCTTCTCCAGGTTGGGGAGGGCTAAAGCTGGGGCTGTAATGATGGACTCTTTTAGGGCATTAAAGGCCACCTTGCAGGTCTCATGCCAGTCGAGTGGCTCTTCCTCTTTCCCCCTTAAATTTTCATATAGGGGTCTGGCCAGATTGCCATAATTAGGAATCCAGATCCTGCAAAACCCGGTCCTTCCTAAAAATCCCCTAAGCTGTTGTTTTGTTTGGGGGTACGGGGTATTTAAGATGAGGGATCTCCCCTCGGGGTCAGGCATTCTTTTTCTCTCCGTAATTATAAATCCAAGTTATTTTACTTGGGTTAAGCTAATCTGAGCCTACTTGGGGGATACTCGATAACCCTTTTCATACAGGAAAGTTAGCGTTTTAAATAGTGTCCATTTGAGAGCTGGTAAAATCTGGCCTAGCTATGAGCAAATCATCCACATACTGTATTAGACTACTGTTTGTTAAAGTTAATTCCCTTAGTTCTCTCCCCAAGGAAGTCCCGAAGTTATGAGGGCTGTCCCTAAACCCTTGGGGTAGTCGAGTCCAGTCGAGAGTTGTATGGTCTCTCTTGTTTCATGTCTCGCCACTCAAAACAAAGAGTTTTTGGGATTCAGGATGGAGAGGCATGCAAAAGAAAGCACCTTGATGGTCCAACACTGAGAAGTATTTGGCATTTCCTGGGATTTGGGATAGGAGGGTATATGGGTTTGGGACTATGGGGTGGATGGGAACCACAGCTTCATTAACAGCTCTTAGATCCTGGACGAATCGGTAAGATCCATCTGGTTTTTGAATGGGCAAGATTGGGGTGTTGCAGGGGGACTCATAGCTGATTCGAGTTCCAGTATCTCGGTATTTGTTAACTAATGGTTTAAGACCCTCAAGAGCTTCTGGTTTTAAAGGATATTGTCTTTTCCAGGGCTAGGGAGCATTTGGTCTGAGAAAAATCTTTACTGGTGGAACATTTATGGCTAGTCCAGGGCTGGAGTCATCCCACACCTGGGGATTGACATCATCTAGACAAGGGACAGACTCCTCCTTTTCTACCTCTGACTGTAATTATTCAGACATAGGCAAAGAAAATTATCGACTTCTACCTTTGTGTCCCCAAGTCACTCTGGTTTGGAGGCGAAAGTATTATTCTCACCATGGAAAATTTGGAAGCTGCAAACATGAAAAATTTAAAGAGTCACGCAGAGGCTAGTCACTCTAAGCTAACCCCTAAGACATTTATTGACTGATTTCTAGCTTCTCTTCTTTAACCTTTTTTATCTACAGTAATCCTGTGTGTTCCTTTTAGTTAGGGATACATTTTTAGACTATCCTGACTCTTCCACTACGTTCCAGTTTTGGGTCTGATACACTTACAGTTGTGCCAATTGCTTCCTGAATACTATAGAATATATATTATGTTTAAAATACTTCCATGCTTATGTAGTGAGTCAATGATTTTAAGTTTATTTGTTACACATTTCAATGTAAAAATCAATGTGTGAACTAACATATTCACGACTTGGAAAAGTTGGCATTTTTTTTGCTGTGTATTTAAACTCCTCACCCGACCAAAGTCATGGAGAGGTCTATTGTTTTTCTAAAATGGTTATAGTGTTGTTTATTTTCTGGTAATTGAATTAGGGTGTGAGTTGCAAAGCTTGTGTTTCTGTTCATTTCATTCCATCTGTTCGGGTTTCTTTCTCTCTCCTGAGTCAGACAGTAATTTCCCATTGGTTGTCCAGTTACCAAGGTTGGTGTCCATGCATCCGTGCTGGTCTCTCCATACATGTCCGGGTGTACTGTGAAACACTGAGCTTAATTTATTTGGAAATGACCTAGCTGTTCAATACACTGTCATCACTCAGTTGAGCAGAGGGAGAGAAATTCAAGTGACGAAACTCCAGAGAAGCTAGTGTCAGAGCGCCCCGGCGTGGCATGCGTGCAGGGGGTTGGGGGGAGGGGGCGGTTCGCGGAGCGCGGAGGTCTCAGGTGTCCTCCCACCATGGGCCTCTCCAGGTCCGCCGATGCTCAGTGGCCTCCCCCCGCCCCCATCGCTTTGGCTGCTCATTTCCGGGTGGTCTCTGCAGCTGCCCGGCATCCTGCCCGAGGCCCCCCCTGCTCACACGCTGTCTTCCAGTCTCTCTCTGAACCCTCGACTCTTTCTCCCTCTGTCTCACCTGGCGTGGGTGCGTGCGAGTGCCTGTCCGTGTGCCTGGCTGTCGCTCGTCCGCTCTCTCAGGAAGGTCCTGTGCTGGGCCCGTGGCGTGGGGGCAGGGCGGGCCTCGGTTTGGGGACAGGGCGGGGCTGAGGCACTCCAGGGGGTTTGCACAGCCGGCAGGATGGGCGCCTGGGGCCCCGGCTGGGCTGCCCCTAAGCCTGCAGGAGGCTCCGGGGACCACGGCCCCGGGCCGACGCCCCGCTCGTCCGGAGCCACGTGACCCTGAGCAGCGAACGGGATGGTGGAGGGCGGGGGGTGGGGGGGCACCGAGACGTTCTCCCCGCTCAAGCCACCCCCTACCCCAACCCCCGCCAGAGCTCCCGAAGCCTCGCCAGGCCGCTCGGGTTCCGGGAAGCGCCCCAGGCCGGGCCAGGCGCGTGCTAGCCAGGGGTGGCGTCGGCTGGTCTCCCAGCTGCAGGGCCTGTCCCGGTTTTTCCCATCAGTTTCAACAGTGACGGTCACCCCACATTGTGAGTCGTCTAGATTTCTCACTGACACCCCTGTTAGGGAGTGGCTTTTTAGAGAGATAGGGAAGGTCATTTGGGGGATTTTAGTCATGAAAGAAAATAAGGGCTCAGGTGGGATTGCAGATGTCATCCAGGGGGTAAATAGAGACAGTTGTTGCTGGTACAAAGACATGAAGTTTTTTTTCCCCCTTTCCCCAAAAGGCCATATTACGACCACATGCGGGCGCTGAGTAACAGCCCATAGCTCGGCTGGAAGGGTGGGCCTTTGATAGTGATACCCTGGGATGGGTTGGACATACCCCCAACCTTTGTCATTAATGCAGATGCAGCCCGGGCTGCTTAGGTTGAGTTGAGAAGCAGTGTGGTTTGCAAGTGAACATGCCTCGTTTAGGGAGAGATCAATAGCCATACAGGGAGATATGATTAGAAAGAAGAAGAACATCATATGATGCATTTTACTTATCTGAGGCAGGATTGATGGGGTTCTGCTTGAACAAGAGCCTGAGATCTTCAACAGGTTCACAGGAATAGCTGTCCTCTGGCTTTGGAGTCTCAGTTTCTGTCTCCCCCTCCTGTAGGCCATAGGGTTTTTTTCTAGAATTGTGGACCCAGGCAGATAGACCCTTCAATTTTACAGCAGTTGAAGTCACTAGAACAACCTGATATGGCCCTGTCCATTTCTCGGACAGCTGGTTTGGACTCCCTTTTTCTTGCCAGGTCTTTACTGATACTTGATCCCCTGGCTTTACCTGGGGATTTTTCAAGTCTTCCTGTGGTTTGTTCTCCATACCGTTGGAGTTCTTGCGGAAACCTTCCCAGGTCAATTATATGTTTTAAGAGTGTATTGGCATCCTCGTCAAGTAACAAATCAGAAGTTAAGAATGGTCGTCCATACATCACTTCATAAGGACTTAACAATAGTGGCCGTTTGGGGGATGTCCGTAGCCTCATGAGGGCTATGGGCAGCATATGTGTCCACTTATTATGTCTTTCTGACATAGCTTAGCCAGAGCCCTTTTAAGAGTCTGGTTGGCTCTCACTACCTTTCCTGAAGCTTGAGGCCTCCAGGATGAGCGGAGCCGGTATTTTATGCCTAAGATTGCGGCTAGGTTCTGGGGTATCGTGGCTGTAAGTGAGGGCCCGTTGTCACTCTGAAGTGACCGAGGCAGCCCAAACCTAGGCACTATCTCCTTCAGCAGAGCTTTACAGACTTCTGTAGCTCTCTCAGTCTCAGTAGGGAACGCTTCGATCCATCCTGTGAATGTGTCAATAAAGACTAGCAAGTAGGAAAACCCTTGGGTCTTGGGCATGGCTGTAACTTCTACTTGCCAGTCCGCTCCTGGGTATGATCCCCGATGTTGGACAGGTGTAATTAGAGGAGGTCTGGTTTTCGGGTTATTTTTTAGACAGGTGTCACAATTTTGTGTGACCTGTTTAACAACCTTAGCTAACTGGGGATGGGAGAGAATAGGCTTAAGCAAGTTTTCTAGATTATCTTTTCCAAAATGGGCGCTCTTATGTAAGGAGTTAGTAATGTTTTAAACCTGAGAATCAGGGAGTATTATTTGGGCCTGATCAGGCTGAAACCACCCATGTGACCCAATCTCCCAGCCCCGCTCAGCATATCGGGAATGTCCCCCTCGGGTAAAATCTGGAGTCAGGGTTTCCTTGGGAAAAGGGGGCAGATAGCAGTGGCAGAGGTAGCTTCCCAGGCAGCTCGTCCTGCCTCTTGATCAACTTTCCTATTTCCCTGAGCCTCTTTTTCTTGCCCCTTTTGGTGACTATTGCAGTGGATGACAGCTAATTTTGCAGGAAGTTTGACTGCCTCCAGGAGCCTGAGAATGAGTTTTTTGTGTTTAATAGCAGAGCTTCGGGCACTGAGCATCCCTCTTTCTTTCCAAATTGCTGCACGGGCATGCAGAATGAGGAAAGCATACTTAGAGTCCATACACACATTAATCCTCTTTCCTTCTCCTAACTCCAAAGCTCTTGTCAGGGCCAACATTTCAGCTTTCTGTGCTGAGGTGTCTGGGGGAAGAGACCCACTTTCCTTAGTTTCTTCCAGGCTCGCTACAGCATATCCTGCTTTCCTCTCTCCCTTTTCTACAAAACTGCTGCCATCTGTGTGCCAGTTTTCCTCTGGGTCAGATAAAGGTGTCTCTGATAGGTCCCGGCGAGAAGAGTATAACTCGTCTGTGATTTGTATGCATTGGTGATCCAGAGGGGAGGTAGGGGGATCTGGCAGTAAGGTTGCTGGATTTAAAGTCTGGCAGACCCTCAACTTTATTTCTGGAGTGTCAAGGAGGAGGGCTTGGTATTGGGTGATCCTTCCCCCTGTGATCCACCTGTCCCCTTTCGTTTGCAAGACTGCTTGCACCCAGTGAGGCGTATACACTGTGGTCGGCTGACCCAGGGTCAGCTTAGTTGCCTCCTTAACCATAAGAGCGGTGACTGCTACTGCCCGGAGGCAAGTGGGCCACCCTCTGGCCACCTCATCTAGTTATTTTGAGAGATAAGCCACAGGTTGTAATACGGGCCCCATCATCTGCTCCAACACCCCAAGAGCAGTTCCTGTCCTTCCAGAAACATAGAGTCTAAAAGGCTTCTCCAGGTTGGGGAGGCCTAAAGCTGGGGCTGTAGTGATGGACTCTTTTAGGGCATTAAAGGCCACCTTGCAGGTCTCATGCCATTCGAGTGGCTCTTCCTCTTTCCCCCTTAAATTTTCATATATGGGTCTGGCCAGATTGCCATAATTAGGAATCCAGATCCTGCAAAACCCGGTCCTTCCTAAAAATCCCCTAAGCTGTTGTTTTGTTTGGGGGTACGGGGTATTTAAGATGAGGGATCTCCCCTCGGGGTCATGCATTCTTTTTCTCTCCGTAATTTTAAATCCAAGGTATTTTACTTGTGTTAAGCTAATCTGAGCCTACTTGGGGGATACTCGATAACCCTTTTCATACAGGAAAGTTAGCGTTTTAAATAGTGTCCATTTGAGAGCTGGTAAAATCTGGCCTAGCTCTGAGCAAGTCATCCACATACTGTATTAGACTACTGTTTGTTAAAGTTAATCCCCTTAGTTCTCTCCCCGAGGAATTCCTGAAGATATGAGGGCTGTCCCTAAACCCTTGGGGTAGTCGAGTCCAGTCGAGAGTTGTATGGTCTCACTTGTTTCCAAGTCCCGCCACTCCAAAGCAAAGAGTTTTTGGGATTCAGGTTGGAGAGGAATGCAAAAGCAAGCACCTTGAAGGTCCAAGACTGAGAAGTACTTGGCATTTCCTGGGACTTGGGATAGGAGTGTATATGGGTTTGGGACTATGGCGTGGATGGGAACCACAGCTTCATTAACAGCTCTTAGATCCTGGACGAATCGGTAAGATCCATCTGGTTTTTGAACGGGCAAGATTGGGGTGTTGCAGGGGGACTCACAGCTGATTCGAGTTCCAGTATCTCGGTATTTGTTAACTAATGGTTTAAGACCCTCAAGAGCTACTGGTTTTAAGGGATATTGTCTTTTCCAGGGCTAGGGAGCATATGGTCTCAGAGAAATCTTTACTGGTGGAATATTTATGGCTAAAGCAGGGCTGGAGACATCCCACACCTGGGGATTGACATCATCTAGACAAGGGACAGACTCCTCCTTTTCTACCTCTGACTGTAAATATTCAGACATAGGCAAAGAAAATTATTGAATTCTATCTTTGTGTCCCCAAGTCACTCTGGTTTGGAGGCGAAAGTATTATTCTCAAAATGGAAAATTTGGAAGCTGCAAACATGAAAAATTTAAAGAGTCACGCAGAGGCTAGTCACTCTAAGCTAACCCCTAAGACATTTATTGACTGATTTCTAGCTTCTCTTCTTTAACCTTTTTTATCTACAGTAATCCTGTGTGTTCCTTTTAGTTAGGGATTCATTTCTAGACTATCCTGACTCTTCCACTACGTTCCAGTTTTGGGTCTGATATACTTAGAGATGTGCCAAGTGCTTCCTGAATACTATAGTATATATTTTATATTTAAAATACTTCCATGCTTATGTAGTGAGTCAATGATTTTAAGTTTATTTGTTACACATTTCAATGTAAAAATCAATGTGTGAACTAACATATTCACGACTTGGAAAAGTTGCCTTTTTTTGGTGTGTGTTTGAACTCCTCACCCGACCAAAGGTCATGGAGAGGTCTATTGTTTTTCTAAAATGGTTATAGTGTTGTTTATTTTCTGGTAATTGAATTAGGGTGTGAGTTGCAAAGCTTGTGATTCTGTTCATTTCATTCCATCTGTTCGGGTTTCTTTCTCTCTCCTGAGTCAGACAGTAGTTTCCCATTGGTTGTCCAGTTACCAAGGTTGGTGTCCATGCATCCGTGTTGGTCTCTCCATACATGACCAGGTGTCCTGTGAAACACTAAGCTTAATTTATTTGGAAATGACCTAGCTGTTCAATACACTGTCATCACTCAGTTGAGCAGAGGGAGAGAAATTCAAGTGACAAAACTCCAGAGAAGCTAGTGTCAGAGCGCCCCGGAGTGGCATGCGTGCAGGGGGTTGGGGGGAGGGGGTCGGGCCGCGGAGCGCGGAGATCTCAGGTGTCCTCCCACCCTGGGCCTCTCCAGGCCCGCCGCTGCTCAGTGGCCTCCCCCCGGCCCCATCGCTTTGGCTGCTCAGGGCCGGGTGGTCTCTGCAGCTGCCTGGCATCCTGCCCGAGGCCCCCCCTGCCCACAGGCTGTCTTCCAGTCTCTCTCTGAACCCTCGACTCTTTCTGCCTCTGTCTCCCCTGGCGTGGGTGCGTGCGAGTGTCTGTCCGTGTGCCTGGCTGTCGCTCGTCCACTCTCTCAGGAAGGTCCTGTGCTGGGCCCGTGGCGTGGGGGCAGGGCGGGCCTCGGTTTGGGGACAGGGCGGGGCTAGGCACTCCAGGGGGTTTGCAGAGCCGGCAGGATGGGCGCCTGGGGCCCCGGCTGGGCTGCCCCTAAGCCCGAAGGAGGCTCCGGGGACCGCGGCCCCGGGCCGACGCCCCGCTCCTCCGGAGCCACGTGACCCTGAGCAGCGAACGGGATGCTGGGGGGCGGGGGGTGGGGGGGCACCGAGACGTCCTCGCCGCTCAAGCCACCCCCCACCCCAACCCCCGCCAGAGCTCCCGCAGCCTCGCCAGGCCGCTCGGGGTCCGGGAAGCGCCCCGGGCCGGGCCTGGCGCGTGCTGGCCTGGGGTGGCGTCGGCTGATCTCCCAGCTGCAGGGCCTGTCCCGGTTTTTCCCGTCAGTTTCAACAGTGACGGTCACCCCACATTGTGAGTCGTCTAGATTTCTCACTGACACCCCTGTTAGGGAGTGGCTTTTTAGAGAGATAGGGAAGGTCACTTGGGGGATTTTAGTCATGAGAGAAAATAAGGGCTCAGGTGGGATTGCAGATGTCATCCAGGGGGTAAATAGAGACAGTTGTTGCTGGTACCAAGACATGAAATTTTTTTTCCCCCTTTCCCCAAAAGGCCATATTACGACCACATGGGGGCGCTGAGTAACAGCCCATAGCTCGGCTGGAAGGGTGGGCCTTTGATAGTGATACCCTGGGATGGGTTGGACATACCCCCAACCTTTGTCATTAATGCAGATGCAGCCCGGGCTGCTTAGGTTGAGTTGAGAAGCAGTGTGGTTTGCAAGTGAACATGCCTCGTTTAGGGAGAGATCAATAGCCATACATGAAGATATGATTAGAAAGAAGAAGAACATCATATGATGCATTTTACTTATCTGAGGCAGGATTGATGGGGTTCTGCTTGAACAAGAGCCTGAGATCTTCAACAGGTTCACAGGAATAGCTGTCCTCTGGCTTTGGAGTCTCAGTTTCTGTCTCCCCCTCCTGTAGGCCATAGGGTTTTATTCTAGAATTGTGGACCCAGGCAGATAGACCCTTCACTTTTACAGCAGTTGAAGTCACTAGAACAACCTGATATGGCCCTGTCCATTTCTCAGACAGCTGGTTTGGACTCCCTTTTTCTTGCCATGTCTTTACTGATACTTGATCCCCTGGCTTTACCTGGGGATTTTACAAGTCTTCCTGTGGTTTGTTCTCCATACCGTTGGAGTTCTTGCTGAAACCTTCCCAGGTCAATTATAGGTTTTAAGAGTGTATTGGCATCCTCGTCAAGAAACAAATCAGAAGTTAAGAATGGTAGTCCATACATCATTTCATAAGGACTTAACAATAGTGGCCGTTTGGGGGATGTCCGTAGCCTCATGAGGGCTATGGGCAGCATATGTGTCCACTTATTATGTGTTTTGACATAGCTTAGCAAGAGCCCTTTTAAGAGTCTGGTTGGCTCTCTCAACCTTTCCTGAAGCTTGAGGCCTCCAGGATGAGCGGAGCCGGTATTTTATGCCTAAGAATGCGGCTAGGTTCTGGGGTATCGTGGCTGTAAGTGAGGGTCCGTTGTCACTCTGAAGTGACCGAGGCAGCCGAAACCTATTCACTATCTCCTTCAGCAGAGCTTTACAGACTTCTGTAGCTCTCTCAGTCTCAGTAGGGAACGCTTCGATCCATCCTGTGAATGTGTCAATAAAGACTAGCAAGTAAGAAAACCCTTGGGTCTTGGGCATGGCTGTAAATTCTACTTGCCAGTCCACTCCTGGGTATGATCCCCGATGATGGACAGGTGTAATTAGAGGAGGTCTGGTTTTTGGGTTATTTTTTAGACAGGTGTCACAATTTTGTGTGACCTGTTTAACAACCTTAGCTATCTGGGGATGGGAGAGAATAGGCTTAAGCAAGATTTCTAGATTATCTTATCCAAAATGGGCACTCTTATGTAAGGAGTTAGTAATGTTTTAAACCTGAGAATCAGGGAGTATTATTTGGGCCTGATCAGGCTGAAACCACCCATGTGACCCAATCTCCCAGCCCCGCTCAGCATATCGGGAATGTCCCCCTCGGGTAAAATCTGGAGTCAGGGTTTCCTTGGGAAAAGGGGGCAGATAGCAGTGGCAGAGGTAGCTTCCCAGGCAGCTCGTCCTGCCTCTTGATCAGCTTTCCTATTTCCCTAAGCCTCTTTTTCTTGCCCCTTTTGGTGACTCTTGCAGTGGATGACAGCTAATTTTGCAGGAAGTTTGACTGCCTCCAGGAGCCTGAGAATGAGCTTTTTGTGTTTAATAGCAGAGCTTCGGGCACTGAGCATCCCTCTTTCTTTCCAAATTGCTGCACGGGCATGCAGAATGAGGAAAGCATACTTAGAGTCCATACACACATTAATCCTCTTTCCTTCTCCTAACTCCAAAGCTCTTGTCAGGGCCAACATTTCAGCTTTCTGTGCTGAGGTGTCTGGGGGAAGAGACCCACTTTCCTTAGTTTCTTCCAGGCTCGCTACATCATATCCTGCTTTCCTCTCTCCCTTTTCTACAAAACTGCTGCCATCTGTGTGCCAGTTTTCCTCTGGGTCAGATAAAGGTGTCTCTGATAGGTCCCGGCGAGAAGAGTATAACTCGTCTGTGATTTGTATGCATTGGTGATCCAGAGGGGAGGTAGGGGGATCTGGCAGTAAGGTTGCTGGATTTAAAGTCTGGCAGACCCTCAACTTTATTTCTGGAGTGTCAAGGAGGAGGGCTTGGTATTGGGTGATCCTTCCCCCTGTGATCCACCTGTCCCCTTTCGTTTGCAAGACTGCTTGCACCCAGTGAGGCGTATACACTGTGGTCGGCTGACCCAGGGTCAGCTTAGATGCCTCCTTAACCATAAGAGCGGTGACTGCTACTGCCCGGAGGCAAGTGGGCCACCCTCTGGCCACCTCATCTAGTTATTTTGAGAGATAAGCCACAGGTTGTAATACGGGCCCCATCATCTGCTCCAACACCCCAAGAGCAGTTCCTGTCCTTCCAGAAACATAGAGTCTAAAAGGCTTCTCCAGGTTGGGGAGTCCTAAAGCTGGGCCTGTAGTGATGGACTCTTTTAGGGCATTAAAGGCCACCTTGCAGGTCTCATGCCATTCGAGAGGCTCTTCCTCTTTCCCCCTTAAATTTTCATATATGGGTCTGGCCAGATTGCCATAATTAGGAATCCAGATCCTGCAAAACCCGGTCCTTCCTAAAAATCCCCTAAGCTGTTGTTTTGTTTGGGGGTACGGGGTATTTAAGATGAGGGATCTCCCCTCGGGGTCATGCATTCTTTTTCTCTCCGTAATTATAAATCCAAGGTATTTTACTTGGGTTAAGCTAATCTGAGCCTACTTGGGGGATACACGATAACCCTTTTCATACAGGAAAGTTAGCGTTTTAAATAGTGTCCATTTGAGAGCTGGTAAAATCTGGCCTAGCTATGAGCAAGTCATCCACATACTGTATTAGACTACTGTTTGTTAAAGTTAATCCCCTTAGTTCTCTCCCCGAGGAATTCCTGAAGATATGAGGGCTGTCCCTAAACCCTTGGGGTAGTCGAGTCCAGTCGAGAGTTGTATGGTCTCTCTCGTTTCCAAGTCCCGCCACTCCAAAGCAAAGAGTTTTTGGGATTCAGGATGGAGAGGAATGCAAAAGCAAGCACCTTGAAGGTCCAAGACTGAGAAGTACTTGGCATTTCCTGGGACTTGGGATAGGAGGGTATATGGGTTTGGGACTATGGGGTGGATGGGAACCACAGCTTCATTAACAGCTCTTAGATCCTGGACGAATCGGTAAGATACATCTGGTTTTTGAACGGGCAAGATTGGGGTGTTGCAGGGGGACTCACAGCTGATTCGAGTTCCAGTATCTCGGTATTTGTTAACTAATGGTTTAAGACCCTCAAGAGCTACTGGTTTTAAGGGATATTGTCTTTTCCAGGGCTAGGGAGCATTTGGTCTCAGAGAAATGTTTACTGGTGGAATATTTAAGGCTAAACCAGGGCTGGAGACATCCCACACCTGGGGATTGACCTCATCTAGACAAGGGACAGACTCCTCCTTTTCTACCTCTGACTGTAAATATTCAGACATAGGCAAAGAAAATTATCGAATTCTACCTTTGTGTCCCCAAGTCACTCTGGTTTGGAGGCGAAAGTATTATTCTCAAAATGGAAAATTTGGAAGCTGCAAACATGAAAAATTTAGAGAGTCACGCAGAGGCTAGTCACTCTAAGCTAACCCCTAAGACATTTATTGACTGATTTCTAGCTTCTCTTCTTTAACCTTTTTTATCTACAGTAATCCTGTGTGTTCCTTTTAGTTAGGGATTCATTTTTAGACTATCCTGACTCTTCCACTACATTCCAGTTTTGGGTCTGATACACTTAGAGATGTGCCAAGTGCTTCCTGAATACTATAGTATATATTTTATATTTAAAATACTTCCATGCTTATGTAGTGAGTCAATGATTTTAAGTTTATTTGTTACACATTTCAATGTAAAAATCAATGTGTGAACTAACATATTCACGACTTGGAAAAGTTGCCTTTTTTTGGTGTGTGTTTGAACTCCTCACCCGACCAAAGGTCATGGAGAGGTCTATTGTTTTTCTAAAATGGTTATAGTGTTGTTTATTTTCTGGTAATTGAATTAGGGTGTGAGTTGCAAAGCTTGTGTTTCTGTTCATTTCATTCCATCTGTTCGGGTTTCTTTCTCTCTCCTGAGTCAGACAGTAATTTCCCATTGGTTGTCCAGTTACCAAGGTTGGTGTCCATGCATCCGTGTTGGTCTCTCCATACATGTCCGGGTGTCTTGTGAAACACTAAGCTTAATTTATTTGGAAATGACCTAGCTGTTCAATACACTGTCATCACTCAGTTGAGCAGAGGGAGAGAAATTCAAGTGACAAAACTCCAGAGAAGCTAGTGTCAGAGCGCCCCGGCGTGGCATGCGTGCAGGGGGTTGGGGGGAGGGGGTCGGGGCGGGGAGCGCGGAGATCTCAGGTGTCCTCCCACCCTGGGCCTCTCCAG
Organism: Muntiacus reevesi; assembly: GCF_963930625.1. Classification (NCBI taxonomy): domain Eukaryota; kingdom Metazoa; phylum Chordata; class Mammalia; order Artiodactyla; family Cervidae; genus Muntiacus; species Muntiacus reevesi. The sequence goes on from NW_027077907.1 coordinate 50,772, forward strand.
GCCCGCCGCTGCTCAGTGGCCTCCCCCCGGCCCCATCGCTTTGGCTGCTCAGGGCCGGGTGGCCTCTGCAGCTGCCCGGCATCCTGCCCGAGGCCCCCCCTGCCCACAGGCTGTCTTCCAGTCTCTCTCTGAACCCTCGACTCTTTCTGCCTCTGTCTCACCTGGCATGGGTGCGTGCGAGTGTCTGTCCGTGTGCCTGGCTGTCGCTCGTCCACTCTCTCAGGAAGGTCCTGTGCTGGGCCCGTGGCGTGGGGGCAGGGCGGGCCTCGGTTTGGGGACAGGGCGGGGCTAGGCACTCCAGGGGGTTTGCAGAGCCGGCAGGATGGGCGCCTGGGGCCCCGGCTGGGCTGCCCCTAAGCCCGAAGGAGGCTCCGGGGACCGCGGCCCCGGGCCGACGCCCCGCTCGTCCGGAGCCACGTGACCCTGAGCAGCGAACGGGATGGTGGGTGGCGGGGGGTGTGGGGGCACCGAGACGTCCTCCCCGCTCAAGCCACCCCCCACCCCAACCCCCGCCAGAGCTCCCGCAGCCTCGCCAGGCCGCTCGGGGTCCGGGAAGCGCCCCGGGCCGGGCCAGGCGCGTGCTGGCCGGGGGTGGCGTCGGCTGATCTCCCAGCTGCAGGGCCTGTCCCGGTTTTTCCCATCAGTTTCAACAGTGACGCTCACCCCACATTGTGAGTCGTCTAGATTTCTCACTGACACCCCTGTTAGGGAGTGGCTTTTTAGAGAGATAGGGAAGGTCACTTGGGGGATTTTAGTCATGAGAGAAAATAAGGTCTCAGGTGGGATTGCAGATGTCATCCAGGGGGTAAATAGAGACAGTTGTTGCCGGTACCAAGACATGAAATTTTTTTTCCCCCTTTCCCCAAAAGGCCATATTACGACCACATGGGGGCGCTGAGTAACAGCCCATAGCTCGGCTGGAAGGGTGGGCCTTTGATAGTGATACCCTGGGATGGGTTGGACATACCCCCACCCTTTGTCATTAATGTAGATGCAGCCCGGGCTGCTTAGGTTGAGTTGAGAAGCAGTGTGGTTTGCAAGTGAACATGCCTCGTTTAGGGAGAGATCAATAGCCATACATGAAGATATGATTAGAAAGAAGAAGAACATCATATGATGCATTTTACTTATCTGAGGCAGGATTGATGGGGTTCTGCTTGAACAAGAGCCTGAGATCTTCAACAGGTTCACAGGAATAGCTGTCCTCTGGCTTTGGAGTCTCAGTTTCTGTCTCCCCCTCCTGTAGGCCATAGGGTTTTATTCTAGAATTGTGGACCCAGGCAGATAGACCCTTCACTTTTACAGCAGTTGAAGTCACTAGAACAACCTGATATGGCCCTGTCCATTTCTCAGACAACTGGTTTGGACTCCCTTTTTCTTGCCATGTCTTTACTGATACTTGATCCCCTGGCTTTACCTGGGGATTTTTCAAGTCTTCCTGTGGTTTGTTCTCCATACCGTTGGAGTTCTTGCTGAAACCTTCCCAGGTCAATTATATGTTTTAAGAGGGTATTGGCATCCTCGTCAAGAAACAAATCAGAAGTTAAGAATGGTCATCCATACATCATTTCATAAGGACTTAACAATAGTGGCCGTTTGGGGGATGTCCGTAGCCTCATGAGGGCTATGGGCAGCATATGTGTCCACTTATTATGTGTTTTGACATAGCTTAGCAAGAGCCCTTTTAAGAGTCTGGTTGGCTCTCTCAACCTTTCCTGAAGCTTGAGGCCTCCAGGATGAGCGGAGCTGGTATTTTATGCCTAAGAATGCGGCTAGGTTCTGGGGTATCGTGGCTGTAAGTGAGGGTCCGTTGTCACTCTGAAGTGACCGTGGCAGCCCAAACCTATTCACTATCTCCTTCAGCAGAGCTTTACAGACTTCTGTAGCTCTCTCAGTCTCAGTAGGGAACGCTTCGATCCATCCTGTGAATGTGTCAATAAAGACTAGCAAGTAAGAAAACCCTTGGGTCTTGGGCATGGCTGTTAATTCTACTTGCCAGTCCACTCCTGGGTATGATCCCTGATGATGGACAGGTGTAATTAGAGGAGGTCTGGTTTTTGGGTTATTTTTTAGACAGGTGTCACAATTTTGTGTGACCTGTATAACAACCTTAGCTATCTGGGGATGGGAGAGAATAGGCTTAAGCAAGATTTCTAGATTTTCTTTTCCAAAATGGGCGCTCTTATGTAAGGTGTTAGTAATGTTTTAAACCTGAGAATCAGGGAGTATTATTTGGGCCTGATCAGGCTGAAACCACCCATGTGACCCAATCTCCCAGCCCCGCTCAGCATATCGGGAATGTCCCCCTGGGGTAAAATCTGGAGTCAGGGTTTCCTTTGGAAAAGGGGGCAGATAGCAGTGGCAGAGGCAGCTTCCCAGGCAGCTCGTACTGCCTCTTGATCAGCTTTCCTATTTCCCTGAGCCTCTTTTCCTTGCCCCTTTTGGTGACTCTTGCAGTGGATGACAGCTAATTTTGCAGGAAGTTTGACTGCCTCCAGGAGCCTGAGAATGAGCTTTTTGTGTTTAATAGCAGAGCTTCGGGCACTGAGCATCCCTCTTTCTTTCCAAATTGCTGCACGGGCATGCAGAATGAGGAAAGCATACTTAGAGTCCATACACACATTAATCCTCTTTCCTTCTCCTAACTCCAAAGCTCTTGTCAGGGCCAACATTTCAGCTTTCTGAGCTGAGGTGTCTGGGGGAAGAGACCCACTTTCCTTAGTTTCTTCCAGGCTCGCTACAGCATATCCTGCTTTCCTCTCTCCCTTTTCTACAAAACTGCTGCCATCTGTGTGCCAGTTTTCCTCTGGGTCAGATAAAGGTGTCTCTGATAGGTCCCGGCGAGAAGAGTATAACTCGTCTGTGATTTGTATGCATTGGTGATCCAGAGGGGAGGTAGGGGGATCTGGCAGTAAGGTTGCTGGATTTAAAGTCTGGCAGACCCTCAACTTTATTTCTGGAGTGTCAAGGAGGAGGGCTTGGTATTGGGTGATCCTTCCCCCTGTCATCCACCTGTCCCCTTTCGTTTGCAAGACTGCTTGCACCCGGTGAGGCGTATACACTGTGGTGGGCTGACCCAGGGTCAGCTTAGATGCCTCCTTAATCATAAGAGCGGTGACTGCTACTGCCCGGAGGCAAGTGGGCCACCCTCTGGCCACCTCATCTAGTTATTTTGATAGATAAGCCACAGGTAGTAATACGGGCCCCATCATCTGCTCCAACACCCCAAGAGCAGTTCCTGTCCTTCCAGAAACATAGAGTCTAAAAGGCTTCTCCAGGTTGGGGAGTCCTAAAGCTGGGGCTGTAGTGATGGACTCTTTTAGGGCATTAAAGGCCACCTTGCAGGTCTCATGCCAGTCGAGTGGCTCTTCCTCTTTCCCCCTTAAATTTTCATATAGTGGTCTGGCCAGATTGCCATAATTAGGAATCCAGATCCTGCAAAACCCGGTCCTTCCTAAAAATACCCTAAGCTGTTGTTTTGTTTGGGGGTACGGGGTATTTAAGATGAGGGATCTCCCCTCGGGGTCATGCATTCTTTTTCTCTCCGTAATTATAAATCCAAGGTATTTTACTTGGGTTAAGCTAATCTGAGCCTACTTGGGGGATACTCGATAACCCTTTTCATACAGGAAAGTTAGTGTTTTAAATAGTGTCCATTTGAGAGCTGGTAAAATCTGGCCTAGCTATGAGCAAGTCATCCACATACTGTATTAGACTACTGTTTGTTAAAGTTAATCCCCTTAGTTCTCTCCCCGAGGAATTCCTGAAGATATGAGGGCTGTCCCTAAACCCTTGGGGTAGTCGAGTCCAGTCGAGAGTTGTATGGTCTCTCTTGTTTCCAAGTCCCGCCACTCCAAAGCAAAGAGTTTTTGGGATTCAGGGTGGAGAGGAATGCAAAAGCAAGCACCTTGAAGGTCCAAGACTGAGAAGTACTTGGCATTTCCTGGGACTTGGGATAGGAGGGTATATGGGTTTGGGACTATGGCGTGGATGGGAACCACAGCTTCATTAACAGCTCTTAGATCCTGGACGAATCGGTAAGATCCATCTGGTTTTTGAACGGGCAAGATTGGGGTGTTGCAGGGGGACTCACAGCTGATTCGAGTTCCAGTATCTCGGTATTTGTTAACTAATGGTTTAAGACCCTCAAGAGCTACTGGTTTTAAGGGATATTGTCTTTTCCAGGGCTAGGGAGCATTTGGTCTCAAAGAAATCTTTACTGGTGGAATATTTATGGCTAAACCAGGGCTGGAGACATCCCACACCTGGGGATTGACCTCATCTAGACAAGGGACAGACTCCTCCTTTTCTACCTCTGACTGTAAATATTCAGACATAGGCAAAGAAAATTATCGACTTCTACCTTTGTGTCCCCAAGTCACTCTGGTTTGGAGGCGAAAGTATTATTCTCAAAATGGAAAATTTGGAAGCTGCAAACATGAAAAATTTAAAGAGTCACGCAGAGGCTAGTCACTCTAAGCTAACCCCTAAGACAATTATTGACTGATTTCTAGCTTCTCTTCTTTAACCTTTTTTATCTACAGTAATCCTGTGTGTTCCTTTTAGTTAGGGATTCATTTTTAGAGTATCCTGACTCTTCCACTACGTTCCAGTTTTGGGTCTGATACACTTAGAGATGTGCCAAGTGCTTCGTGAATACTATAGTATATATTTTATATTTAAAATACTCCCATGCTTATGTAGTGAGTCAATGATTTTAAGTTTATTAGTTACACATTTCAATGTAAAAGTCAATGTGTGAGCTAACATATTCACGACTTGGAAAATTTGGCTTTTTTTTGCTGTGTGTTTGAACTCCTCACCCGACCAAAGGTCATGGAGAGGTCTATAATTTTTCTAAAATGGTTATAGTGTTGTTTATTTTCTGGTAATTGAATTAGGGTGTGAGTTGCAAAGCCTGTGTTTCTGTTCATTTCATTCCATCTGTTCGGGTTTCTTTCTCTCTCCTGAGTCAGACAGTAATTTCCCATTGGTTGTCCAGTTACCAAGGTTGGTGTCCATGCATCCGTGCTGGTCTCTCCATACATGTCCGGGTGTCCTGTGAAACACTAAGCTTAATTTATTTGGAAATGACCTAGCTATTCAATACACTGTCATCACTCATTTGAGCAGAGGGAGAGAAATTCAAGTGACAAAACTCCAGAGAAGCTAGTGTCAGAGCGCCCCGGCGTGGCATGCGTGCAGGGGGTTGGGGGGAGGGGGGCGGTGCGCGGAGCGCGGCGATCTCAGGTGTCCTCCCACCCTGGGCCTCTCCAGGCCCGCCGCTGCTCAGTGGCCTCCCCCTGCCCCCATCGCGTTGGCTCCTCAGGGCCGGGTGGTTTCTGCAGCTGCCCGGCATCCTGCCCGAGGCCCCCCCTGCCCACACGCTGTCTTCCAGTCTCTCTCTGAACCCTCGACTCTTTCTGCCTCTGTCTCACCTGGCGTGGGTGCGAGCGAGTGCCTGTCCGTGTGCCTGGCTGTCGCTCGTCCGCTCTCTCAGGAAGGTCCTGTGCTGGGCCCGTGGCGTGGGGGCAGGGCGGGCCCCGGTTTGGGGACAGGGCGGGGCTGAGGCACTCCAGGGTGTTTGCACAGCCGGCAGGATGGGCGCCTGGGGCCCCGGCTGGGCTGCCCCTAAGCCCGCAGGAAGCTCTTGGGACTTCGGCCCCGGGCCGACGACCCGCTCGTCCGGAGCCACGTGACCCTGAGCAGCGAACGGGATGGTGGGGGGCGGGTGGTGGGGGGCCACCGAGACGTTCTCCCTGCTCAAGCCACCCCCCTCCCCAAACCCCGCCAGAGATCCCGCAGCCTCGCCAGGCCGCTCGGGGTCCGGGAAGCGCCCCGGGCCGGGCCAGGTGCGTGCTGGCCGGGGGTGGCGTCGGCTGGTCTCACAGCGGCAGGGCCTGTCCCGGTTTTTCCCATCAGTTTCAACAGTGACGGTCACCCCACATTGTGAGTCGTCTAGATTTCTCACTGACACCCCTGTTAGGGAGTGGCTTTTTAGAGAGATAGGGAAGGTCACTTGGGGAATGTTAGTCATGAGAGAAAATAAGGGCTCAGGTGGGATTGCAGATGTCATCCAGGGGGTAAATAGGGACAGTTGTTGCTGGTACCAAGACATGAAGTTTTTTTTCCCCCTTTTCCCAAAAGGCCATATTACGACCTCATGGGGGCGCTGAGTAACAGCCCATAGCTCGGCTGGAAGGGTGGGCCTTTGATATTGATACCCTGGGATGGGTTGGATATACCCCCAACCTTTGTCATTAATGCAGATGCAGCCCGGGCTGGTTAGGTTGAGTTGAGAAGCAGTGTGGTTTGCAAGTGAACATGCCTCGTTTAGGGAGAGATCAATAGCCATACAGGGAGATATGATTAGAAAGAGGAAGAACATCATATGATGCATTTTACTTATCTGAGGCAGGATTGATGGGGTTCTGCTTGAACAAGAGCCTGAGATCTTCAACAGGTTCACAGGAATAGCTGTCCTCTGGCTTTGGGGTCTCAGTTTCTGTCTCCCCCTCCTGTAGGCCATAGGGTTTTATTCTAGAATTGTGGACCCATGCAGATAGACCCTTCACTTTTACAGCAATTGAAGTCACTAGAACAACCTGATATGGCCCTGTCCATTTCTCGGACAGCTGGTTTGGACTCCCTTTTTCTTGCCAGGTCTTTACTGATACTTGATCCCCTGGCTTTACCTGGGGATTTTTCAAGTCTTCCTGTGGTTTGTTCTCCATACCGTTGGAGTTCTTGCTGAAACCTTCCCAGGTCAATTATATGTTTTAAGAGTGTATTGGCATCCTCGTCAAGAAACAAATCAGAAGTTAAGAATGGTCGTCCATACATCATTTCATAAGGATTTAACAACAGTGGCCGTTTGGGCGATGTCCGTAGCCTCATGAGGGCTATGGGCAGCATATGTGTCCACTTATTATGTGTTTCTGACATAGCTTAGCCAGAGCCCTTTTAAGAGTCTGGTTGGCTCTCTCTACCTTTCCTGAAGCTTGAGGCCTCCAGGATAAGCGGAGCTGGTATTTTATGCCTAAGATTGCGGCTAGGTTCTGGGGTATCGTGGCTGTAATTGAGGGCCCGTTGTCACTCTGAAGTGACCGAGGCAGCCCAATCCTAGGCACTATCTCCTTCAGCAGAGCTTTACAGACTTCTGTATCTCTCTCAGTCTCAGTAGGGAACGCTTCGATCCATCCTGTGAATGTGTCAATAAAGACTAGCAAGTAAGAAAACCCTTGGGTCTTGGGCATGGCTGTAAATTCTACTTGCCAGTCCGCTCCTGGGTATGATCCCCGATGTTGGACAGGTGTAATTAGAGGAGGTCTGGTTTTTGGGTTATTTTTTAGACAGGTGTCACAATTTTGTGTGACCTGTTTAACAACCTTAGCTACCTGGGGATGGGAGAGAATAGGCTTAAGCAAGATTTCTAGATTATCTTTTCCAAAATGGGCGCTCTTATGTAAGGAGTTAGTAATGTTTTAAACCTGAGAATCAGGGAGTATTATTTGGGCCTGATCAGGCTGAAACCACCCATGTGACCCAATCTCCCAGCCCCGCTCAGCATATCGGGAGTGTCCCCCTGGGGTAAAATCTGGAGTCAGGGTTTCCTTGGGGAAAAGGGGGCAGATAGCAGTGGCAGAGGTAGCTTCCCCAGCAGCTCGTCCTGCCTCTTGATCAGCTTTCCTATTTCCCTGAGCCTCTTTTTCTTGCCCCTTTTGGTGACTCTTGCAGTGGATGACAGCTAATTTTGCAGGAAGTTTGACTGCCTCCAGGAGCCTGAGAATGAGCTCTTTGTGTTTAATAGCAGAGCTTCGGGCACTGAGCATCCCTCTTTCTTTCCAAATTGCTGCACGGGCATGCAGAATGAGGAAAGCATACTTAGAGTCCATACACACATTAATCCTCTTTCCTTCTCCTAACTCCAAAGCTCTTGTCAGGGCAAAAAGTTCAGCTTTCTGGGCTGAGGTGTCTGGGGGAAGAGACCCACTTTCCTTAGTTTCTTCCAGGCTCGCTACAGCATATCCTGCTTTCCTCTCTCCCTTTTCTACAAAACTGCTGCCATCTGTGTGCCAGTTTTCCTCTGGGTCAGATAAAGGTGTCTCTGATAGGTCCCGGCGAGAAGAGTATAACTCGTCTGTGATTTGTATGCATTGGTGATCCAGAGGGGAGGTAGGGGGATCTGGCAGTAAGGTTGCTGGATTTAAAGTCTGGCAGACCCTCAACTTTATTTCTGGAGTGTCAAGGAGGAGGGCTTGGTATTGGGTGATCCTTCCCCCTGTCATCCACCTGTCCCGTTTCGTTTCCAAGACTGCTTGCACACGGTGTGGCGTATACACTGTGGTGGGCTGACCCAGGGTCAGCTGAGATGCCTCCTTAACCATAAGAGCGGTGGCTGCTACTGCCCGGAGGCAAGTGGGCCACCCTCTGGCCACCTCATCTAGTTATTTTGAGAGATAAGCCACAGGTTGTAATACGGGCCCCATCATCTGCTCCAACACCCCAAGAGCAGTTCCTGTCCTTCCAGAAACATAGAGTCTAAAAGGCTTCTCCAGGTTCGGGAGGCCTAAAGCTGGGGCTGTAGTGATGGACTCTTTTAGGGCATTAAAGGCCACCTTGAAGGTCTCATGCCCGTCGAGTGGCTCTTCCTCTTTCCCCCTTAAATTTTCATATAGGGGTCTGGCCATATTGCCATAATTAGGAATCCAGATCCTGCAAAACCCGGTCCTTCCTAAAAATCCCCTAAGCTGTTGTTTTGTTTGGGGGCACGGGGTATTTAAGATGAGGGATCTCCCCTCGGGGTCAGGCATTCTTTTTCTCTCCGTAATTATAAATCCAAGGTATTTTACTTGGGTTAAGCTAATCTGAGCCTACTTGGGGGATACTCAATAACCCTTTTCATACAGGAATGTTAGCGTTTTAAAGAGTGTCCATTTGAGAGCTGGTAAAATCTGGCCTAGCTATGAGCAAGTCATCCACATACTGTATTAGACTACTGTTTGTTAAAGTTAATTCCCTTAGTTCTCTCCCCGAGGAAGTCCCGAAGATATGAGGGCTGTCCCTAAATCCTTGGGGTAGTCGAGTCCAGTCGAGAGTTGTATGGTCTCTCTTGTTTCCAAGTCCCGCCACTCATAAGCATAGAGTTTTTGGGATTCAGGATGGAGAGGAATGCAAAAGCAAGCACCTTGAAGGTCCAAGACTGAGAAGTACTTGGCATTTCCTGGGACTTGGGATAGGAGGGTATATGGGTTTGGGACTATGGGGTGGATGGGAACCACAGCTTCATTAACAGCTCTTAGATCCTGGACGAATCGGTAAGATCCATCTGGTTTTTGAACGGGCAAGATTGGGGTGTTGCAGGCGGACTCACAGCTGATTCGAGTTCCAGTATCTCGGTATTTGTTAACTAATGGTTTAAGACCCTCAAGAGCTTCTGGTTTTAAGGGATATTGTCTTTTCCAGGGCTAGGGAACGTTTGGTCTCAGAGAAATCTTTACTGGTGGAACATTTATGGCTAAACCAGGGCTGGAGACATCCCACACCTGGGGATTGACCTCATCTAGACAAGGGACAGACTCCTCCTTTTCTACCTCTGACTGTAAATATTCAGACATAGGCAAAGAAAATTATCGACTTCTACCTTTGTGTCCCCAAGTCACTCTGGTTTGGAGGCGAAAGTAATATTCTCACCATGGAAAATTTGGAAGCTGCAAACATGAAAAATTTAAAGAGTCACGCAGAGGCTAGTCACTCTAAGCTAACCCCTAAGACATTTATTGACTGATTTCTAGCTTCTCTTCTTTAACCTTTTTTATCTACAGTAATCCTGTGTGTTCCTTTTAATTAGGGATTCATTTTTAGACTATCCTGACTCTTCCACTACGTTCCAGTTTTGGGTCTGATACACTTACAGATGTGCAAATTGCTTCCTGAATACTATAGAATATATTTTATGTTTAAAATACTTTCATGCTTATGTAGTGAGTCAATGATTTTAAGTTTATTTGTTTCACATTTCAATGTAAAGTCAATGTGCGAACTAACATATTCACGACTTGGAAAAATTGGCTTTTTTTTGCTGTGTGTTTGAACTCCTCACCCGACCAAAGGTCATGGAGTGGTCTATAGTTTTTCTAAAATGGTTATAGTGTTGTTTATTTTCTGGTAATTGAATTAGGGTGTGAGTTGCAAAGCTTGTTTTTCTGTTGATTTCATTCCATCTGTTCGGGTTTCTTTCTCTCTCCTGAGTCAGACAGTAATTTCCCATTGGTTGTCCAGTTACCAAGGTTGGTGTCCATGCATCCGTGCTGGTCTCTCCATACATGTCCGGGTGTCCTGTGAAACACTAAGCTTAATTTATTTGGAAATGACCTAGCTGTTCAATACACTGTCATCACTCATTTGAGCAGAGGGAGAGAATTTCAAGTGACAAAACTCCAGAGAAGCTAGTGTCAGAGCGCCCCGGCGTGGCATGCGTGCAGGGGGTTGGGGGGAGGGGGCGGTGCGCGGAGCGCGGAGGTCTCTGGTGTCCTCCCACCATGGGCCTCTCCAGGTCCGCCGCTGCTCAGTGGCCTCCCCCCGCCCCCATCGCTTTGGTTGCTCAGGGCCGGGTGGTCCCTGCAGCTGCCCGGCATCCTGCCCGAGGCCCCCCCTGCCCACACTCTGTCTTCCAGTCTCTCTCTGAACCCTCGACTCTTTCTGCCTCTGTCTCACCTGGCGTGGGTGCGTGCGAGTGCCTGTCCGTGTCCCTGGCTGTCGCTCGTCTGCTCTCCCAGGAAGGTCCTGTGCTGGGCCCGCGGCGTGTGGACAGGGCGGGCCTCGGTAGGGCAAAAAGACGGGGCTGAGGCACTCCAGGTGGTTTCCGCAGCTGGCAGGACGGGCGCCTGTGGCCCCGGCTGGGCTGACCCTAAGCCCCAGGAGGCTCCGGGGACCGAGAACCCGGGCCGAAGCCCCGCTCGTCCGGAGCCACCTGACCCTGAGCAGCGAACGGGATGGTGGGTGACAGGGGGTGAGCGGGCACCGAGATGTCCTCGCTGCTCTGCCCACCGCCCCTCCCCCCACCCCAGGTTCTGCAGGCACGCCAGGCCCCGGCCGGCCGGGCCAGACGGGTGCTGGCCTGGGCTCGCGGTGTGCGGAGCGGGGGCGCCCTCCGCTGGCCGCCGAGCTGCAGGCTCTGGCCGGCCAGAGTCCAGTCGCGGGTCGTGCGTCTCAAGTGCAGCGCGCCCGCTGGAGAACTGCAGCCCCAGGCCCGACCGGCAGGTCAGACCGCAAGGGAGGCATAACGTGGGGCTCCTGGGGCGCCTGGCAGCCGCCTCGGTCTAAGGCCATACCACCCTGAACGTGCCCTCTCTCCTGTGATCTGGGAAACTGAGCAGGGTCGGGCCTGGTCAGTACTTGCATGGGAGACCGCCTAGTAGTTAGGCGGTTTTGTGATTTTTCTGAATGCCTACTTCAGAAAGTTAGAATTGGATGACTGCACACAGGAAAACGAATAATGTTTTCGGTCATAATCTTAAGACTCCAGCCGCTGGTCATTCTTTTTCCTGTCCTAACACAGCTAACTGGAAGTCAGTTGCAGTAACTTCTACTGACTTAAGACCCTCATCCCTAACGGAAGGTATATAGGAAAACCCATAGTATATCTAAATAAACATGAAAGATAGAACGATGAGAAAAAAAAAATTCTCAGTGACATCTTTGTTGGTATATGAAACACGATGATTATGAAAGCACAACCCATATTCAAGTCCAGGCCATGGAAGCCTGTGACTTTCACTGAGTGTTGACTTCCCTTTCAGCTGAGGTTGTAAAAAGTGCTTTGTAAAATCCTGAGGTTTGAAGCAGTTGTAACCTCCTGAAGAGAGTGCAATCAGAAGACTTTCTAGAATATCCTGACGCTGTGGTGATCTCAAGCAATACATTCTGCAGAGGTCGGAAGACAGACATGTTGGGAAGTGGGGATGACTTCTACTGCTCTTAGGGAGAAAGGGCATGTACAAGTGGAGAAGAAACACCTCAGTGACGGAATCTGTAAAGACTCCATACATGGAGAAGGAAATGGCAACCCACTCCAGTATTCTTGCCTGGAAAAATCCATGGACAGAGGAGTCTGGCGGGCTGAAGTCCACGGGATTCCATGACTGATCGTGTGTGCACGAGGGTGGAGGGAGACGGGTTGGTAGCAAGAAACTGATAGAAGTAAAAAATAAGAAAAAATATAAAATAAAAACTCGATAAATATGACAACGACTGGTAAGAATAAACCTTCAGAAGTGCCTTCTCAGACCTCCCGTCAGAAGCACAAGCGTAATAAAGACACTGAGTTTTCATGGTCTCACACAAAATTAGACTGGCTTATGACAATGGGCAGAGAGGCTCCTCTAAGACATCGGGGCTGGGCTTTACTGGAGGATGCACATCGATAGAGTGCATGGCTATGTGTTATGGAAATATGTCTTATTGGAAGGGCGAAGGCATCTTCTTGAAGAACACAGCAAATAACACTACAAATTCAAGGAACTTGGCTACAATGACAATAGCTGATTTCATGTTGGCTACTGCTTGGCAGAGCTGGGTTCGCCTCTCCCATTATGTACCTCAGTGGCCAGCTGTGAATGTAGCCATTAGTTTCTCACTAGAAACCGAATCTAATACTTGCCATGTGCACTAGCGCAAGAACACTGAAAGCTCCGCAGAGAAGCAAGTCAGACAGACATCCTTCTGTTTTCTCACAGAAGCTGCTTATGACCGGCCCTGCTCACAGACAGATTGCTAATGCCAAATCGATAGACAGTTATGCAGATATTCTTTAGCAACTGAGCGACCAGGGTAGCCCTACTAGCTCAGTTGGTAAAGAATCTGCCTGCAACGTAGGAGACCCCGCTTTCAGTCCTGGAAGATCGGGAAGATCCCCAGGAGAAGGGATAGGCTACCCACTCCTGTATTCTGGCCTAGAGAATTCCACGGACTCTATAGTCCAAGGGGCCGCAAAGAGTCAGGCACGAACTGAGCCACTTTCACCTGCACATTCGGATATTTCTTAGAAAAAGAAATGTGGTAACAGATCTAGCACCTCTGTCAAGCTCATGAGTGAGTACTATAAATATACAGAATCAGCTTTGTCCTGCATAGTTATTACCATCCTGTATTTGCTTTGAGAGGAGTTGAGCTACTCTTGTGAAAGAGGAATGATTCTTTACCAACTGAGCCACAAGGAAAGCCCACTACTACTGGTGTGGGTAGCCTATCCCTTGTCCAGCGGTTCTTCCTTATCCAGGAACTGAACAGGGTCTCCTGCCTGAGTAACACATATTGGGTAAAAATCGGTGAGGGAGCATAACTATGGACATTGATTGGTAAACTCAGTTTTCCTTGTCCAGATGGCTAGCGGAGGAGAAATAAACGTTGGCATGCATTTAAAAAATTCTTCTGATACTATATATAAAATTTACTAGTTCTCTGCAGAAGTCTTTAATGAAGCACAGATATTGTCATTAGATTGCTTTGGTCATATCCATCTTATCCACATTTATTTTTAACAGTCACATAGCGTGGCCTCAAATACTTGAAGACACGACAAAAGGTTTCTTTGGTCTCCATTCTAAACTGGATCGTGAGAAGGCAGTGGATCAGCATAATGCAGGAGCTCAAGATATTTTTGGCAAAAACTTGACTAGTCTGTTTAATGATATGGAAGAATGAGTAAAGGGTGGCAGCACGAAACAGAAGGCCATGCTAGAATTACACAAGACCTTGTTTGGTAAGTCCAAACATGACTTATTCTTTCAATTGAAGGAAAGTTGCTTTACAGAATTTTGTTGCCAAACATCAGCATGAATGAGCCACAGGTATACATATGTCTCCTCCCTCCTGAACCTCTCTCCCATTTCCCTCCCCATTCCACCCCTAGCTTGTTGCAGAGCCCCTGTTTGAGTCCCCTGGGTCATACAGCAAATTTCATTGGCATCTGTTTTTACCTATGGTAATATATTTTCATGTTAGTCTGCATTCATCTCACCCTCTCCTTCCTCCCCCCTGCCCATGTCCATAAGTCTGTTCTCTACATCTGTGTCTCCTTGGCTGCCCTGCAAATAATTTCATCAGTACCACCTTTAGTTCAAGCATTTTTTTTCCCCCAAGCATTTCTTATTTCATATTCCAGTCTTACTGTCTTTAGTGTGAGACTGATTTTGAAACTGATATGAAAGTATTATTCTCACCATCGAAAATTTGGAAGATGCAAACATGAAAAATTTAAAAAGTCACACAGAGGCTAGTCACTCTAAGCTAACCACTAAAACATTTATTGACTGATTTCTAGTTTCTCTTCTTTAACCTTTTTTATCTACAATAATCCTGCGTATTCCTTTTAGTTAGGGATTCATTTTTAGACTATCCTGACTCTTCAACTAAGTTCCAGTTTTGGGTCTCACACAGTGAGACATGTGCCAAATGCTTCCTGAATACTATAGAACATATTTTATGTTTAAAATACTTCCATGCTTATGTAGTGAGTCAATGATTTTAAGTTTATTTGTTACACATTTCAATGTAAAAGTCAATGTGTGAACTAACATATTCAAGATTTGGAAAAGGTGGCTTATTTTGTCCTGTGCTAGAACTCCTCACCCGACCAAAGGTCATGGAGAAGTCTATTGTTTTTCTAAAATGATTATAGTGTTGTTGTTTTTTTTTTTTTTTGTAATTGAATTAGGGTGTGAGTTGCAAAGTTTGTGTTTCTGTTCATTTCATTCCATCTGTTCGGGGTACTTTCTCTCTCCTGAGTCAGACAGTAATTTCCCTTTGGTTGTCCAGTTACCAAGGTTGGTGTCCATGCATCCGTGCTGGTCTCTGCATTCATGTCCGGGTGTCCTGTGAAACACTAAGCTTAATTTATTTGGAAATGACCTAGCTGTTCAATACACTGTCATCCCTCAATTGAGCACAAGGATAGAAATTCAGGTGAGGAAACTCCGGAGAATCTAGTGTCAGAGCGCCCAGGCGTGGCGTGCGTGCAGGGGGTTTGGAGGAGGGGGGCGGGGCGCGGAGCAAGGAGATCTCAGGTCCCCTCGCACCCTGGGCCTCTCCATGCCCGCCCCGACTCAGCGTCTTCCCCCTGCCCCCATCGCATTCGCTGCTCAGGGCCGTGTGGCCTCTGCAGCTGCCCGGCATGCTGCCCGAGTCCCCCGCTGCCCACAAGCTGTCTTCGAGTCTCTCTCTGAGCCCTCGTCTCTTTCTGCCTCTGTCTTACCGGGCGTGGGTGCGTGCGAGTGCCTGTCCGTGTGCCTGGCTTTCGCTCGTCTGCTCTCTCAGGAAAGACTTGTGCTGGGCCGGCAGAGTGGGGGCAGGGCGGGTCTCAGTAGGGCGAAAACGCGGGGCTGAGGTGCTCCAGGGGGTTTGCGCAGCGGGCAGGAGGTGCACCTGGCGCCCCGGCTGGGCTGCCTCTAAGCCCGCAGGAGGCTCCGGGGACCGCGGGCCAGGGCCGAAGCCCCGCTCGTTCGGAGCCACGTCACCCTGAGCAGCGAACGGGATGGTGGGGGGCAGGGTGTGAGGGGGCACCGAGACGTCCTCGCTGCTCTACCCACCCCCCCCCACCCCTGGTCCCGCAGGCACGCCAGGCCCCGGCCTGGCCAGACGGGTGCTGGCCGGTGCTGGCGGTATGCGGGGCCGTGGCGCCCTACGCTGTCCCCCGAGCTGCCGGCCCTGGTTGGTCGGAGTCCAGTCCGGGTCGTGCGGCTCAAGTGCAGCGCGCGCCAGCTCGAGAGCTGTGGCCCCAGGCCCGAAGGGCAGGTCAGAACGCAAGGGATGCGCAAGGCGGAGCTCTTCGGGCCCCTGACAGCCGCCTAGGTCTAAGGCCATAGCACCCTGAACGTGCCCTATCTCCTCTGATCAGGGAAATTGAGTAGGGCCGGGCCTGGTCAGTACTTGCATGGGAGACCGCCTAGTAGTTAGGCGGTTTTGTGATTTTTCTGAATGCCTACTTCAGAAAGTTAGAATCGGATGACTGCACACAGGAAAACGAATAATGTTTTTGTACATAAACTTAAGAATCCAGCAGCTGGTCATTCTTTTTCCTGTCCTAACACAGCTAACTGGAAGTCAGGTGCAGTAAGTTCTACTGACTTAAGACCCTCATCCCTAACGGAAGGTATATAGGAAAACCCATAATATATCTAAATAAACATGAAAGATAGAACGATGAGAAAAAAAAAATTCTCAGTGACATCTTAGTTGGTATATGAAACACGATGATTATGAAAGCACAACCCATAATCAAGTCCAGGCCATGGAAGCCTGTGACTTTCACTGAGTGTTGACTTCCCTTTCAGCTGAGATTGTAAAAAGTGCTTTGTAAAATCCTGAGGTTTGAAGCACTTGTAACCTCCCGAAGAGACTGCAATCAGAAGTCTTTCTAGAATATCCTGACGCTGTGGTGAGCTCAAGCAATATATTCTGCAGAGGTCGGAAGACAGACATGTTGGGAAGTGGGGATGACTTCTACTGCACTTAGGGAGAAAGGGCATGTACAAGTGGAGAAGCAACACCTCAGTGACGGAATATTTAAAGACTCCATACATGGAAAAGGAAATGGCAACCCACTCCAGTATTCTTGCTTGGAAAAATCCATGGACAGAGGAGTCTGGCGGGCTGAAGTCCACGGGATTCCATGACTGATCGTGTGTGCACGAGGGTGGAGGGAGACGGGTTGGTAGCAAGAAACTGGTAGAAGTAAAAAATAAGAAAAAATATAAAATAAAGACTCGATAAATATGACAACGACTGGTAGGAATAAACCTTCAGAAGTGCCTTCTCAGACCTCCCGTCAGAAGCACAAGCGTAATAAAGACACTGAGTTTTCACGGTCTCACACAAAATTAGACTGGCTTATGACAATGGGCAGAGAGGCTCCTCTAAGACATCGGGGCTGGGCTTAACTGGAGGATGCACATTGATAGAGTGCATGACTATGTGTTATGGAAATATGTCTTACTGGCAGGGTGAAGGCATCTTCTAGAAGAACACAGCAAATAACACTACAAATTCAAGGAACTTGGCTACAATGACAATAGCTGATTTCATGTTGGCTACTGCTTGGCAGAGCTGGGTTCGCCTCTCCCATTATGTACCTCAGTGGCCAGCTGTGAATGTAGCCATTAGTTTCTCACTTAGAACCCGAACCTAATACTTGCCATGTGCACTAGCGCAAGAACAGTGAAAGCTCCGCGGAGAAGCAAGTCAGACAGACATGCTTCTGTTTTCTCACAGAAGCTGCTTATGACCGGCCCTGCTCACAGACAGATTGCTAATGCCAAGTGGATAGACAGTTATGCAGATATTCTTTAGCAGCTGAGCGACCAGGGAAGCCCTACTAGCTCAGTTGGTAAAGAATCTGCCTGCAACGCAGGAGACCCCGCTTTCAGTCCTGGGTCGGGAAGATCCCCTGGAGAAGGGATATGCTACACACTCCAGTATTCTGGCCTAGAGAATTCCACGGACTCTATAGTCCATGGGGCCGCAAAGAGTCAGGCACGAACTGAGCCACTTTCACCTGCAAATGCGGAGATTACTTAGAACAAGAAATGTGGTAACAGATTTAGTACCTCTGTCAAGCTCATGAGTGAGTACTATAAATATACAGAATCAGCTTTGTCCTGCATAGTTATTACCATCCTGTATTTGCTTTGAAAAGAGTTGAGCTAGTCTTGTTAAAGAGGAATGATTCTTTACCAACTAAGCCACAAGGAAAGCCCACTACTACTGGAGTGGGTAGCCTATCCCTTGTCCAGCGGATCTTCCTGGCCCAGGAACTGAACCAGGGTCTCCTGCCTGAGTAACACATATTGGGTAAAAATCGGTGAGGGAGCATAACTATGGACATTGATTGGTAAACTCAGTTTTCCTTGTCCAGATGGCTAGCGGAGGAGAAATAAACGTTGGCATGCATTTAAAAAATTCTTCTGATACTATATATAAAATTTACTAGTTCTCTGCAGAAGTCTTGAATGAAGCACAGATATTTTCATTAGATTGCTTTGGTCATATCCGTCTTATCCACATTTGTTTTTAAAAGTCACATAGTGTGGCCTCAAATACTTGAAGACACGACAAAAGGTTTCTTTGGTCTCCATTCTAAACTGGATCGTGAGAAGGCAGTGGATCAGCATAATGCAGGAGCTCAAGATATTTTTGGCAAAAACTTGACTAGTCTGTTTAATGATATGGAAGAATGAGTTAAGGGTGGCAGCACGAAACAGAAGGCCATGCTAGAAGTACACAAGACCTTGTTTGGTAAGTCCAAACATGACTTTTTCTTTCAATTGAAGGATAGTTGCTTTACAGAATTTTGTTGCCAAACATCAGCATGAATGAGCCACAGGTATACATATGTCTCCTCCCTCCTGAACCTCTCTCCCATTTCCCTCCCCATTCCACCCCTAGCTTGTTGTAGAGCCCCTGAGTCATACAGCAAATTTCATTGGCATCTGTTTTTATGTAAGGTAATATATTTTCATGTTACTCTGCATTCATCTGACCCTCTCCTTCCTCCCCCTTTCCCATGTCCATAAGTCTGTTCTCTACATCTGTGACTCCTTAGCTGCCCTGCAAATAATTTCATCAGTACCACCTTTAGTTCAAGCATTTTTTCCCCCCAAGCATTACTTATTTTTATTCCACTCTTAATGTCTTTAGTGTGAGACTGATTTCGAAACTGATATGAAAGTATTATTCTCAGCATGGAAAATTTGGAAGATGCAATATGGAAAATTTAAAAAGTCACGCAGAGGCTAGCCACTGTGAGCTAACCCCTAAAACATTTATTGACTGATTTCTAGTTTCTCTTCTTTAACCTTTTTTATCTACAATAATCCTGTGTATTCCTTTTAGTTAGGGATTCATTTTTAGACTATCCTGACTCTTCAACTAACTTCCAGTTTTAGGTCTCATACAGTGAGACATATGCCAAATGCTTCCTGAATACTATAGAACATATTTTATGTTTAAAATACTTCCAGGCTTATGTAGTGAGTCAATGATTTTAAGTTTATTTGTTACACATTTCAATGTAAAAGTCAATGTGTAAACTAACATATTCAAGATTTGGAAAAGGTGGCTTTTTTTGTCGTGTGCTAGAACTCCTCACCCGACCAAAGGTCATGGAGAAGTCTATTGTTTTTCTAAAATGGTTATAGTGTTGCTGGTTTTTTTTTTTTCTTTCTTTTTTTTTTTTTTTTGGTAATTGAATTAGGGTTTGAGTTGCAAAGTTTGTGTTTCTGTTCATTTCATTCCATCTGTTTGGGGTTCTTTCTCTCTCCTGAGTCAGACAGTAATTTCCCATTGGTTGTCCAGTTACCAAGGTTGGTGTCCATGCATCCGTGCTGGTCTCTGCATTCATGTCCGGGTGTCCTGTGAAATACTAAGCTTAATTTATTTGGAAATGACCTAGCTGTTCAATACACTGTCATCACTCAGTTGAGCACAAGGATAGAAATTCAGGTGACCAAACTCCGGAGAAGCTAGTGTCAGAGCGCCCCGGCCTGGTGTGCGTGCAGGGGGTTGGGAGGACGGGGGCAGGGCGCGGAGCAAGGAGATCTCAGGTGCCCTTGCACCCTGGGCCTCTCCAGGCCCGCCCCTACTCAGCGTCTTCCCCCTGCCCCCATCGCATTCGCTGCTCAGGGCCGGGTGGCCTCTGCAGCTGCCCGGCATCCTGCCCGAGTCACCCCCTGCCCACAAGCTGTCTTCGAGTCTCTCTCTGAGCCCTCGTCTCTTTCTGCCTCCGTCTCACCTGGCGTGGGTACGTGCGAGTGCCTGTCCGTGTGCCTGGCTTTCGCTTGCCTGCTCTCTCAGGAAAGACTTGTGCTGGGCCGGCAGAGTGGGGGCAGGGCGGGTCTCGGTAGGGCGAAAACGCGGGGCTGAGGTGCTCCAGGGGGTTTGCGCAGCGGGCAGGAGGTGCACCTGGGGCCCCGGCTGGGCTGCCTCTAAGCCCGCAGGAGGCTCCGGGGACCGCGGCCCCGGGCCGAAGCCCCGCTCGTCCGGAGCCACGTCACCCTGAGCAGCGAACGGGATGGTGTGGGGCAGGGGGTGAGGGCGCACCGAGACGTCCTCGCTGCTCTACCCACCCCCCCTCCCACCACCCCAGGTCCCGCAGGCATGCCAGGCCCCGGCCGGGCCAGACGGGTGCTGGCCGGGGCTGGCGGTGTGCGGGGCCGTGGCGCCCTCCGCTGGCCCCTAAGCTGCCGGCCCTGGTTGGTCGGAGTCCAGTCGCGGGTCGTGCGGCTCAAGTGCGGCGTGCGCCAGCTCAAGAGCTGTGGCCCCAAGCCCGAAGGGCAGGTCAGAAGGCATGGGAGGCGAAACGCGGAGCTCTTGGGGCGCCTGACAGCCGCCTCGGTATAAGGCCATAGCACCCTGAACGTGCCCTATCTCCTCTGATCTGGGAAATTGAGTACGGCCGTGCCTGGTCAGTACTTGCATGGGAGACCGCCTTGTAGTTAGGCGGTTTTGTGATTTTTCTGAATGCCTACTTCAGAAAGTTAGAATCGGATGACTGCACACAGGAAAACGAATAATGTTTTCACACATAACCTTAAGAATCCAGCAGCTGGTCATTCTTTTTCCTGTCCTAACACAGCTAACTGGAAGTCAGGTGCAGTAAGTTCTACTGACTTAAGAACCTCATCGCTAATGGAGGATATATAGGAAAACCCATAATATATCTAAATAAACATGAAAGATAGAACGATGAGAAAAAAAAAATTCTCAGTGACATCTTAGTTGATATATGAAACACGATGATTATGAAAGCACAACCCATAATCAAGTCCAGGCCATGGAAGCCTGTGACTTTCACTGAGTGTTGACTTCCCTTTCAGCTGAGGTTGTAAAAAGTGCTTTGTAAAATCCTGAGGTTTAACACTTGTAACCTCCTGAAGAGACTGCAATCAGAAGGCTTTCTAGAATATCCTGACGCTGTGGTGAACTCAAGCAATACATTCTGCAGAGGTCGGAAGACAGACATGTTGGGAAGTGGGGATGACTTCTACTGCACTTAGGGAGAAAGGGCATATACAAGTTGAGAAGCAACACCTCAGTGACGGAATTTTTAAAGACTCCATACATGGAGAAGGAAATGGCAACCCACTCCAGTATTCTTGCCTGGAAAAATCCATGGACAGAGGAGTCTGGCGGGCTGAAGTCCACGGGATTCCATGACTGATCGTGTGTGCACGAGGGTGGAGGGAGACGGGTTGGTAGCAAGAAACTGGTAGAAGTAAAAAATAAGAAAAAATATAAAATAAAGACTCGATAAATATGACAACGACTGGTAAGAATAAACCTTCAGAAGTGCCTTCTCAGACCTTCCGTCAGAAGCACAAGCGTAAAAATGACACTGAGTTTTCACGGTCTCACACAAAATTAGACTGGCTTATGACAATGGGCAGAGAGGCTCCTCTAGGACATCGGGGCTGGGCTTTACTGGAGGATGCACATCGATTGAGTGCATGGCTATGTGTTATGGAAATATGTCTTACTGGCAGGGTGAATGCATCTTCTTGAAGAACACAGCAAATAACACTACAAATTCAAGGAACTTGGCTACAATGACAATAGCTGATTTCATGTTGGCTACTGCTTGGCAGAGCTGGGTTCGCCTCTCCCATTAAGTACCTCAGTGGCCAGCTGTGAATGTATCCATTAGTTTCTCTCTTAGAAAACGAACCTAATACTTGCCATGTGCACTAGCGCAAGAACAGTGAAAGCTCCACGGAGAAGGAAGTCAGACAGACATGCTTCTGTTTTCTCACAGAAGCTGCTTATGACCGGTCCTGCTCACAGACAGATTGCTAATTCCAAATCGATAGACAGTTATGCAGATATTCTTTAGCAACTGAGCCACCAGGGAAGCCCTACTAGCTCAGTTGCTAAAGAATCCGCCTGCAACACAGGAGACCCCGCTTTCAGTCCTGGGTCAGGAAGATCCCCTGGAGAAGGGATAGGCTACCCACTCCAGTATTCTGGCCTAGAGAATTCCACGGACTCTATAGTCCATGGGGCCGCAAAGTGTCAGGCACGATCTGAGCCACTTTCACCTGCACCTGCGGATATTACTTAGAAAAAGAAATGTGGTAATAGATCTAGTACCTCTGTCAAACTCATGAGTGAGTACTATAAATATACAGAATCAGCTTTGTCCTGCATAGTTATTACCATCCTGTATTTGCTTTGAGAGGAGTTGAGCTAGTCTTGTGAAACAGGAATGATTCTTTACCAACTAAGCCAAAAGGAAAGCCCACTACTACTGGAGTGGGTAGCCTATCCCTTCTCCAGCGGATCTTCCTGACCCAGGAACTGAACCAGGGTCTCCTGCCTGAATAACACATATTGGGTAAAAATCGGTGAGGGAGCATAACTATGGACATTGATTGGTAAACTCAGTTTTCCTTGTCCACATGGCTAGCGGAGGAGAAATAAACGTTGGCATGCATTTAAAAAATTCTTCTGATACTATATATAAAATTTACTAGTTCTCTGCAGAAGTCTTTCCTGAAACACAGATATTGTCATTAGATTGCTTTAGTCATATCCGTCTTATCCACATTTATTTTTAAAATTCACATAGTGTGGCCTCAAATACTTGAAGACACGACAAAAGGTTTCTTTGGTCTCCATTCTAAACTGGATCGTGAGAAGGCAGTGGATCAGCATAATGCAGGAGCTCAAGATATTTTTGGCAAAAACTTGACTAGTCTGTTTAATGATATGGAAGAATGAGTTAAGGGTGGCAGCACGAAACAGAAGGCCATGCTAGAAGTACACAAGACCTTGTTTGGTAAGTCCAAACATGACTGTTTCTTTCAATTGAAGGATAGTTGCTTTACAGAATTTTGTTGCCAAACATCAGCATGAATGAGCCACAGGTATACATATGTCTCCTCCCTCCTGAACCTCTCTCCCATTTCCCTCCCCACTCCACCCCTAGCTTGTTGCAGAGCCCCTGTTTGAGTCCCCTGAGTCATACAGCAAATTTCATTGGCATCTGTTTTTACGTATGGTAATATATTTTCATGTTACTCTGCATTCATCTGATCCTCTCCTTCCTCCCCCCTGCCCATGTCCATAAGTCTGATCTCTACATCTGTGACTCCTTGGCTGCCCTGCAAATAATTTCATCAGAGCCACCTTTAGTTCAAGCATTTCTTCCCCCCCCCAAGCATTTCTTATTTCTTATTCCACTCTTAATGTCTTTAGTGTGAGACTGATCTCGAAACTGATATGAAAGTATTATTCTCAGCATGGAAAATTTGGAAGATGCAACCGTGAAAAATTTAAAAAGTAACGCAGAGGCTAGTCACTCTAGGCTAACCCCTAAAACATTTATTGACTGATTTCTAGTTTCTCTTCTTTAACCTATTAGATCTACGTAATCCTGTGTATTCCTTTTAGTTAGGGATTCATTTTTAGACTGTCCTGACGCTTCCATTAACTTCCAGTTTGGGGTCTGATACACTTATAGATGTGCCAAGTGCTTCCTGAATACTATGGAACATATTTTATGTTTAAAATACTTCCATGCATATGTAGTGAGTCAATGATTTTAAGTTTATTTGTTACAGATTTCAATATAAAAGTCAATGTGTGAAATAACATATTCTCGATTTGGAAAAGATGGCTTTTTTTGTTGTGTGTAAAAATTCCTCACCGGACCAAAGGTCATGGAGAGGTCTTTTGTTTTTCTAAAATGGTTATAGTATTGTTGTTTTTGTCGGTAATTGAATTGGGGTGTGAGTTGCAAAGTTTGTGTTTCTGTTCATTTTTTCCATTTGTTCGGGTTTCTTTCTCTCTCCTGAGTTAGACAGTAATTTCCCACTGGTTGTCCAGTTACCGAGGTTGGTGTCCATGCATCCGTGCTGGTCTCTGCATTCATGTCCGGGTGTCCTGTGAAACACTAAGCTTAATTTTTTTGGAAATGACCTAGCTGTGCAATATACTGTCATCACTCAGTTGAGCACAAGGATAGAAATTCAGGTGATCAAACTCCGGAGAAGCTTTTGTCGGAGTTGGCGTGCGTTCAGGGTGTTGGGGTGGGAGGGGCGCGGACCGCGGGTATCTCAGGTGCCCTCCCAACCTGGGCCTCTCCAGGCCTGCCTCTGCTCGGCAGCCTCCCCCCGCCCCCATCGCGTTTGCTGCTTAGGGCCGAGTGGTCTCTGCAGCTGCCCGGCATCCTGCCCGAAGCCCCCCCTGCCCACACGCTGTCTTCCGGTGTCTCTCTGAACCCTCGTCTCTTTCTGCCTCTGTCTCACCTGGCGTGGGTGCGTGCGAGTGGCTGTCCGTGTGCCTGGCAGTCGCTCATCCGCTCTCTCAGGAAGGTCCTGTGCTGGGCCCGTGGCGTGGGGGCAGGGCGGGCGTCGGTTGGGGGACAGGGTGGGGATGAGGCGCTCCAGGGGGTTTGCACAGCCGGCAGGATGGGCGACTGGGGCCCCGGCTGGGCTGTTCCTAAGCCCGCAGGAGGCTCCGGGGACCGCGGCCCCGGCCCGACGCCCCGCTCCTCCGGAGCCGCGTGACCCTGAGCAGCGAACGGGATGGTGGGGGGCGGGGGTTGGGGGGGCACCGAGACGTCCTCCCCGCTCAAGCCACCCCCCTCCCCAACGCCCGCCAGAGCTCCCGCAGCCTCGCCAGGCCGCTCGGGGTCCGGGAAGCGCCCCGGGCCGGGCCAGGTGCGTGCTGGCCGGGGGTGGCGTCGGCTGGTCTCCCAGCTGCAGGGCCTGTCCCGGTTTTTCCCATCAGTTTCAACAGTGACGGTCACCCCACATTGTGAGTCGTCTAGATTTCTCACTGACACCCCTGTTAGGGAGTGGCTTTTTAGAGAGATAGGGAAGGTCACTTGGGGGATGTTAGTCATGAGAGAAAATAAGGGCTCAGGTGGGATTGCAGATGTCATCAAGGGGGTAAATAGAGACAGTTGTTGCTGGTACCAAGACATGAAGTTTTTTTTCCCCCTTTCCCCAAAAGGCCATATTACGACCACATGGGGGCGCTGAGTAACAGCCCATAGCTCGGCTGGAAGGGTGGGCCTTTGATAGTGATACCCTGGGATGGGTTGGACATACCCCCAACCTTTGTCATTAATGCAGATGCAGCCCGGGCTGCTTAGGTTGAGTTGAGAAGCAGTGTGGTTTGCAAGTGAACATGCCTCGTTTAGGGAGAGATCAATAGCCATACAGGGAGATATGATTAGAAAGAGGAAGAACATCATATGATGCATTTTACTTATCTGAGGCAGGATTGATGGGGTTCTGCTTGAACAAGAGCCTGAGATCTTCAACAGGTTCACAGGAATAGCTGTCCTCTGGCTTTGGAGTCTCAGTTTCTGTCTCCCCCTCCTGTAGGCCATAGGGTTTTATTCTAGAATTGTGGACCCAGGCAGATAGACCCTTCACTTTTACAGCAGTTGAAGTCACTAGAACAACCTGATATGGCCCTGTCCATTTCTCGGACAGCTGGTTGGACTCCCTTTTTCTTGCCGTGTCTTTACTGATACTTGATCCCCTGGCTTTACCTGGGGATTTTTCAAGTCTTCCTGTGGTTTGTTCTCCATACCGTTGGAGTTCTTGCGGAAACCTTCCCAGGTCAATTATATGTTTTAAGAGTGTATTGGCATCCTCGTCAAAAAACAAATCAGAAGTTAAGAATGGACGTCCATATATCATTTCATAAGAACTTAACAATAGTGGCCTTTGGGGGGATGTCCGTTTCCTCATGAGGGCTATGGGCAGCATATGTGTCCACTTATTATGTGCTTCTTGACATAGCTTAGCCAGAGCCCTTTTAAGAGTCTGGTTGGCTCTCTCTACCTTTCCTGAAGCTTGAGGCCTCCAGGATGAGCGGAGCTGGTATTTTATGCCTAAGCATGCGGCTAGGTTCTGGGGTATCGTGGCTGTAAGTGAGGGCCCGTTGTCACTCTGAAGTGACCGAGGCAGCCCAAACCTAGGCACTATCTCCTTCAGCAGAGCTTTACAGACTTCTGTAGCTCTCTCTGTCTCAGTAGGGAACGCTTCGATCCATCCTGTGAATGTGTCAATAAAGACTAGCAAGTAAGAAAACCCTTGGGTCTTGGGCATGGCTGTAAATTCTACTTGCCAGTCCGCTCCTGGGTATG
The DNA here is from genome assembly GCF_963930625.1 of Muntiacus reevesi. NCBI lineage: Eukaryota > Metazoa > Chordata > Mammalia > Artiodactyla > Cervidae > Muntiacus > Muntiacus reevesi. The sequence continues at coordinate 76,927 of NW_027077907.1, forward strand.
ATCCCCGATGTTGGACAGGTGTAATTAGAGGAGGTCTGGTTTTTGGGTTATTTTTTAGACAGGTGTCACAATTTTGTGTGACCTGTTTAATAACCTTAGCTACCTGGGGATGGGAGAGAATAGGCTTAAGCAAGATTTGTAGATTATCTTTTCCAAAATGGGTGCTCTTATGTAAGGAGTTAGTATTGTTTTAAACCTGAGAATCAGGGAGTATTATTTGGGCCTGATCAGGCTGAAACCACCCATGTGACCCAATCTCCCAGCCCCGCTCAGCATATCGGGAATGTCCCCCTGGGGTAAAATCTGGAGTCAGGGTTTCCTTGGGGAAAAGGGGGCAGATAGCAGTGGCAGAGGTAGCTTCCTCGGCAGCTCGTCCTGCCTCTTGATCAGCTTTCCTATTTCCCTGAGCCTCTTTTTCTTGCCCCTTTTGGTGACTCTTGCAGTGGATGACAGCTAATTTTGCAGGAAGTTTGACTGCCTCCAGGAGCCTGAGAATGAGCTCTTTGTGTTTAATAGCAGAACTTGGGGCACTGAGCATCCCTCTTTCTTTCCAAATTGCTGCACGGGCATGCAGAATGAGGAAAGCATACTTAGAGTCCATACACACATTAATCCTCTTTCCTTCTCCTAAGTCCAAAGCTCTTGTCAGGGCAAAAAGTTCAGCTTTCTGGGCTGAGGTGTCTGGGGGAAGAGACCCACTTTCCTTAGTTTCTTCCAGGCTCGCTACAGCATATCCTGCTTTCCTCTCTCCCTTTTCTACAAAACTGCTGCCATCTGTGTGCCAGTTTTCCTCTGGGTCAGATAAAGGTGTCTCTGATAGGTCCCGGCAAGAAGAGTATAACTAGTCTGTGATTTGTATGCATTGGTGATCCAGAGGGGAGGTAGGGGGATCTGGCAGTAAGGTTGCTGGATTTAAAGTCTGCCAGACCCTCAACTTTATTTCTGTAGTGTCAAAGAGGAGGGCTTGGTATTGGGTGATCCTTCCCCCTGTCATCTACCTGTCCCCTTTCGTTACCAAGACTGCTTTCACCCGGTGAGGCGTATACACTGTGGTGGGCTGACCCAGGGTCATCTTAGATGCCTCCTTAACCATAAGAGCGGTGGCTGCTACTGCCCGGAGGCAAGTGGGCCACCCTCTGGCCACCTCATCTAGTTATTTTGAGAGATAAGCCACAGGTTGTAATACGGGCCCCATCATCTGCCCTAACACCCCAAGAGCAGTTCCTGTCCTTCCAGAAACATAGAGTCTAAAAGGCTTCTCCAGGCTTGGGAGGCCTAAAGCTGGGGCTGTAGTGATGGACTCTTTTAGGGCATTAAAATCCACCTTGCAGATCTCATGCCAGTCGAGTTGCTCTTCCTATTTCCCCCTTAAATTTTCATAGGCGTCTGGGCAGATTGCCATAATTATGAATCCAGATCCTGCAAAACCCGGTCCTTCCTAAAAATCCCCTAAGCTGTTGTTTTGTTTGGGGGTACGGGGTATTTAAGATGAGGGATCTCCCCTCGGGGTCAAGCAATCTTTTTCTCTCCGTAATTATAAATCCAAGGTATTTTACTTGGGTTAAGCTAATCTGAGCCTACTTGGGGGATACGCGATAACCCTTTTCATACAGGAAAGTTAGCGTTTTAAATAGTGTCCATTTGAGAGCTGGTAAAACCTGGCCTAGCTATGAGCAAGTCATCCACATACTGTATTATACTACTGTTTGTTAAAGTTAATTCCCTTAGTTCTCTCCCCGAGGAAGTCCCGAACATATGAGGGCTGTCCGTAAACCATTGGGGAAGTCGAGTCCAGTCGAGAGACTTGTCCAGTCTCTCTTGTTTCCAAGTCCCGCCACTCAAAAGCAAAGAGTTTTTGGGATTCAGGATGGAGAGGAATGCAAAAGAAAGCACCTTGAAGGTCCAAGACTGAAAAGTACTTGGCATTTCCTGGGACTTGGGATAGGAGGGTATATGGGTTTGGGACTATGGGGTGGATGGGAACCACAGCTTCATTAACAGCTCTTAGATCCTGGACGAATCGGTAAGATCCATCTGGTTTTTGAACGGGCAAGATTGGGGTGTTGCAGGCGGACTCACAGCTGATTCGAGTTCCAGTATCTCGGTATTTGTTAACTAATGGTCTAAGACCCTCAAGAGCTTCTGGTTTTAAGGGATATTGTCTTTTCCAGGGCTAGGGAGCATTTGGTCTCAGAGAAATCTTTACTGGTAGAATATTTATGGCTAAACCAGGGCTGGAGACATCCCACACCTGGGGATTGACATCATCTAGACAAGGGACAGACTCCTCCTTTTCTACCTCTGACTGTAAATATTCAGACTTAGGCAAAGAAAATTATCGACTTCTACCTTTGTGTCCCCATGTCACTCTGATTTGGAGGCGAAAGTATTATTCTCACCATGGAAAATTTGGAAGCTGCAAACATGAAAAATTTAAAGAGTCACGCAGAGGCTAGTCACTCTAAGCTAACCCCTAAGACATTTATTGACTGATTTCTAGCTTCTCTTCTTTAACCTTTTTTATCTACAGTAATCCTGTGTGTTCCTTTTAGTTAGGGATTCATTTTTAGACTATCCTGACTCTTCCACTACGTTCCAGTTTTGGGTCTGATACACTTACAGATGTCCCAAGTGCTTCCTGAATACTATAGAACATATTTTATGTTTAAAATACTTCCATGCTTATGTAGTGAGTCAATGATTTTAAGTTTATTTGTTACACATTTCAATGTAAAAGTCAATGTGTGAACTAACATATTCACGACTTGGAAAAGTTGGCTTTTTTTTGCTGTGTGTTTGAACTCCTCACCCGACCAAAGGTCATGGAGAGGTCTATTGTTTTTCTAAAATGGTTATAGTGTTGTTTATTTTCTGGTAATTGAATTAGGGTGTGAGTTGCAAAGCTTGTGTTTCTGTTCATTTCATTCCATCTGTTCGGGTTTCTTTCTCTCTCCTGAGTCAGACAGTAATTTCCCATTGGTTGTCCAGTTACCAAGGTTGGTGTCCATGCATCCGTGCTGGTCTCTCCATACATGTCCGGGTGTCCTGTGAAACACTAAGCTTAATTTATTTGGAAATGACCTAGCTGTTCAATACACTGTCATCACTCAGTTGAGCAGAGGGAGAGAAATTCAAGTGACAAAACTCCAGAGAAGCTAGTGTCAGAGCGCCCCGGCGTGGCATGCGTGCAGGGGGTTGGGGGGAGGGGGCGGTGCGCGGAGCGCGGAGGTCTCAGGTGTCCTCCCACCCTGGGCCTCTCCAGGTCCGCCGCTGTCAGTGGCCTCCCCCCGCCCCCATCGCTTTGGCTGCTCAGGACCGGGTGGTCTCTGTAGCTGCCCGGCATCCTGCCCAAGGCCCCCCCTGCCCACACGCTGTTTTCCAGTCTCTCTCTGATCCCTCGACTCTTTCTGCCTCTGTCTCACCTGGCGTGGGTGTGTGCGAGTGCCTGTCCGTGTCCCTGGCTGTCGCTCGTCTGCTCTCCCAGGAAGGTCCTGTGCTGGGTCCGCGGAGTCGGGGCAGGGCGGGCCTCGGTAGGGCGAAAAGACAGGGCTGAGGCGCTCCAGGGGGTTTGTGCAGCCGGCAGGATGGGCGCCTGGGGCCCCGGCTGGGCTGCCCCTAAGCCACAGGAAGCTCCGGGGACCGCGGACCTGGGCCGAAGCCCCGCTCGTCCGGAGCCACCTGACCCTGAGCAGCGAACGGGATGGTGGGTGACAGGGGGTGAGCGGGCACCGAGATGTCCTCACTGCTCTGCCCACCCCCCCTCCCCCCACCCCAGGTTCTGCAGGCACGCCAGGCCCCGGCCGGCCGGGCCAGACGGGTGCTGGCCTGGGCTCGCGGTGTGTGGAGCGGGGGCGCCCTCCGCTGGCCGCCGAGCTGCAGGCTCTGGCCGGCCGGAGTCCAGTCGCGGGTCGTGCGGCTCAAGTGCAGCGCGCCAGCTCGAGAGCTGTGGCCCCAGGCCCGAAGGGCAGGTCAGAACGCAAGGGAGGCGCAACGCAGAGCTCTTGGAGCACCTGACAGCCGCCTCGGTCTAAGGCCATAGCACACTGAACGTGCCCTATCTCCTCTGATCTGGGAAATTGAGTAGGGCCGGGCCTGGTCAGTACTTGCATGGGAGACCGCCTAGTAGTTAGGCGGTTTTGTGATATTTGTGAATGCCTACTTCACAAAGTTAGTATTGGATGACTGCACACAGGAAAACGAATAATGTTTTCGTACATAATCTTAAGAATCCAGCAGCTGGTCATTGTTTTTCCTGTCCAAACACAGCTAACTGGAAGTCAGGTGCAGTAAGTTCTACTGACTTAAGATCCTCATCCCTAACGGAAGGTATATAGGAAAACCCATAATATATCTAAATAAACATGAAAGATAGAACGATGAGAAAAAAAAATTCTCAGTGACATCTTAGTTGGTATATGAAACACGATGATTATGAAAGCACAACCGATAATCAAGTCCAGGCCATGGAAGCCTGTGACTTTCACTGAGTGTTGACTTCCCTTTCAGCTGAGGTTGTAAAAAGTGCTTTGTAAAATCCTGAGGTTTGAAACACTTGTAACCTCCTAAGGAGACTGCAATCAGAAGTCTTTCTAGAATATCCTGACGCTGTGGTGAGCTCAAGCAAAACATTCTGCAGAGGTCGGAAGACAGACATGTTGGGAAATGGGGATGACTTCTACTGCACTTAGGGAGAAAGGGCATGTACAAGTGGAGAAGCAAAACCTCAGTGATGGAATCTTTAAAGACTCCATACATGGAGAAGGAAATGCAACCCACTCCAGTATTCTTGCCTGGAAAAATCCATGGACAGAGGAGTCTGGCGTGCTGAAGTCCACGGGATTCCATGACTGATCGTGTGTGCATGAGGGTGGAGGGAGACGGGTTGGTAGCAAGAAACTGGTAGAACTAATAAAACAACAACAACAACAAAAAAAAAAAACTAAAGACTCGATAAAAATGACAATGACTGGTAGGAATAAACCTTCAGAAGTGCCTTCTCAGACCTCCGGTCTGAAGCACAAGCGTAATAAAGACATTGAGTTTTCATGGTCTCACACAAAATTAGACTGGCTTATGACAATCGCCAGAGAGGCTCCTCTAAGGCATCGGGGCTGGGCTTTACTGGAGGATGCACGTCGATTGAGTGCCTGGCTATGTGTTATGGAAATATGTCTTACTGGCAGGGCGAAGGCATCTTCTTGAAGATCACAGCAAATAACACTACAAATTCAAGGAACTTGGCTACAATGACAATAGATGATTTCATGTTGGCTACTGCTTGGCAGAGCTGGGTTCGCCTCTCCCATTAAGTACCTCAGTGGCCAGCTGTGAATGTAGCCATTAGTTTCTCACTTAGAAACCGAACCTAATACTTGCCATGTGCACTAGCGCAAGAACAGTGCAATACCCAACAGGCAAAGGAATATGACAAGTGCCCACCAAGTCAAACAAAAGAGGAGGAGATAGGGAATCTATCTGAAAAAGAATTTAGAATAATGATAATAAAAATGTTCCAAATCTTGAAAACAAAATGGAGTTACAGATAAATAGCCTGGAGACAAAGATTGAAAAGATGCAAGAAATGCTTAACAAAGACCTAGAAGAAATAAAAGAGAGTCAATTAAAAATGAATAATGCAATGAATGAGATCAAAAACACTTTGGATGGAAACAAGAGTAGAATAACGGAAACAGAAGATAGGATAAGTGAGGTAGACAATAGAATGGTGGAAATAAATGAAGCAGAGAGGAAAAAAGAAAAAATGATCAAAAGAAATGAGGACAACCTCAGGGACCTCTGGGACAATGTGAAACGCCCCAACATTCGAATCATAGGAGTCCCAGAAGAAGAAGACAAAAAGAAAGGCCATGAGAAAATACTCGAGGAGATAATAGCTGAAAACTTCCCTAAAATGGGGAAGGAAATAGCCACCCAAGTCCAAGAAACCCAGAGAGTGCCAAACAGGATAAACCCTAGGCGAAACACTCCAAGACACATATTAATCAAATTAACAAAGATCAAACACAAAGAACAAATACTAAAAGCAGCAAGGGAGAAACAACAAATAACACACAAAGAATTCCCATAAGGATAACAGCTGATCTACCAATAGAAACCTTCCAGGCCAGAAGGGAATGGCAGGACATAATGAAAGTAATGAAAGAAAATAATCTACAACCTAGATTACTGTACCCAGCAAGGATCTCATTCAGATATGAAGGAGAAATCAAAAGCTTTACAGACAAGCAAAAGCTGAGAGAATTCAGCACCACCAAACCAGCTCTTCAACAAATGCTAAAGGACCTTCTCTAGACAGGAAATGCAGAAATGCTGTATAAACAAGAACCCAAAACAACAAAGTAAATGGCAACGGTACCACACCTCTCAATAATTACCTTAAATGTAAATGGGTTGAATGCCCCAACCAAAAGACAAAGATTGGCTGAATGGATACAAAAACAAGACCCTTATATATGCTGTCTACAAGAGACCCACCTCAAAACCAGAGACACATACAGACTAAAAGTGAAGGGCTGGAATAAAATATTTCACGCAAATGGAGACCAAAAGAAAGCAGGAGTCACAATACTCATATCAGATAAAATAGACTTTCAAATAAAGGATGTGAAAAGAGACAAAGAAGGACACTACATAATGATCAAAGGATCAATCCAAGAAGAAGATATAACAATTATAAATATATATGCACCCAACATAGGAGCACCGCAATATGTACGGCAAACGCTAATGAGTATGAAAGAGGAAATGAATAGTAACACAATAATAGTGGAAGACTTTTATACCCCACTCACAACTATGGATAGATCAACTAAACAGAAAATCAAAAAGGAAACACAAACCTTAAATGATACAATGGACCAGCTAGACCTAATTGATATCTATAGGACATTTCACCCCCAAACAATCAATTTCACCTTTTTCTCAAGTCCACACGGAACATTCTCCAGAATAGATCACATCCTGGGCCATAAATCTGGTTTTGGAAAATTCAGAAAAATTGAAATCATCCCAGTCATCTTTTCTGACCACAGTGCAGTAAGATTAGATCTCAATTACAGGAAAAAAATTGTTAAAAATTCAAACATATGGAGGCTAAATAACACGCTTCTGAATAACCAAAAAATCATAGAAGAAATCAAAAAAGAAATCAAAATATGTATAGAAATGAATGAAAATGAAAACACAACAACCCAAAACCTATGGGACACTGTAAAAGCAGTGCTAAGGGGAAGGTTCATAGCATTACAGGCTTACATCAAGAAACAAGAAAAAAGCCAAATAAATAACCTAACTCTACACCTAAAGCAATTAGAGAAGGAAGAAATGAAAAACCCCAGGGTTAGCAGAAGAAAAGAAATCTTAAAAATTAGGGCAGAAATAAATGCAAAAGAAACTAAAGAGACCATAGCAAAAATCAACAAAGCTAAAAGCTGGTTTTTTGAAAAAATATACAAAATTGACAAACCATTAGCAAGACTCATTAAGAAACAAAGAGAGAAGAACCAAATTAACAAAATAAGAAATGAAAAGGGTGAGATCACAACAGACAACACTGAAATACAAAGGATCATAAGAGACTACTACCAGCAGCTCTATGCCAATAAAATTGACAACTTGGATGAAATGGACAAATTTTAGAAAAGTATAACTTTCCAAAACTGAACCAGGAAGAAATAGAAGATCTTAACAGACCCATCACAAGCAAGGAAATCGAAACTGTAATCAAAAATCTTCCAGGAAACAAAAGCCCAGTACCAGATGGCTTCACAGCTGAATTCTACCAAAAATTTAGAGAAGAGCTAACACCTATCTTACTCAAACTCTTCCAGAAAATTGCAGAAGAAGGTAAACTTCCAAACTCATTCTATGAGGCCACCATCACCCTAATTCCAAAACCACACAAAGATGCCACAAAAAAAGAAAACTACAGGCCAATATCACTGATGAACATAGATGCAAAAATCCTTAGCAAAATTCTAGCAAATAGAATCCAACAACATCTTAAAAAAATCATACACCATGACCAAGTGGGCTTGGTCATGGTGGATTCTTCAATATCTGCAAAGGAATGCAAGGAATGCAAGGATTCTTCAATATCTGCAAATCAATCAATGTAATACACCACATTAACAAATTGAAAGATAAAAACCATATGATTATCTCAATAGATGCAGAGAAAGCCTTTGACAAAATTCAACACTCATTTATGATTAAAACTCTCCAGAAAGCAGGAATAGAGGGAACATACCTCAACATAATAAAAGCTATATATGACAAACCCACAGCAAGCATCACCCTCAATGGTGAAAAATTGAAAGCATTTCCCCTGAAATCAGGAACAAGACAAGGGTGCCCACTCTCACCACTATTATTCAACATAGTCTTGGAAGTTTTGGCCACAGCAATCAGAGCAGAAAAAGAAGTAAAAGGAATCCAGATAGGAAAAGAAGAAGTGAAACTCTCGTTGTTTGCAGTTGACATGATCCTCTACATAGAAAACCCTAGATACTCTTCCAGAAAATTACTAGAGCTAACCAATGAATATAGTAAAGTTGCAGGATATAAAATTAACACACAGAAATCCCTTGCATTCCTATATACTAACAATGAAAAAACAGAAAGAGAAATTAAGGAAACAATACCATTCTCCATTGCAACAAAAAGAATAAAATACTTAGGAGTATATCTACCTAAAGAAACAAAAGACCTGTACATAGAAAACTATAAAACACTGATGAAAGAAATCAAAGAGGACACAAACAGATGGAGGAACATACCGTGTTCATGGATTGGAAGAATCAATATTGTCAAAATGGCTATTCTACCCAAAGCAATCTATAGATTCAATGCAATCCCTATCAAACTACCAACGGTATTTTTCACAGAACTAGAACAAATAATTTCACAATTTGTATGGAAATACAGAAAACCACGAATAGCCAAAGTAATCTTGAGAAAGAAGAATGGAACTGGAGGAATCAACCTGTCTGACTTCAGTCTCTACTACAAAGCCACAGTCATCAAGACAGTATGGTACTGGCACAAAGACAGAAATATAGATCAATGGAACAGAATAGAAAGCCTAGAGATAAATCCACGAACCTATGAACACCTTATCTTTGACAAAGGAGGCAAGGATATACAATGGAAAAAAGACAACTGCTTTAACAAGTGGTGCTGGGAAAACTGGTCAACCACCTGTAAAAGAATGAAACTAGAACACTTTCTAACACCACACACAAAAATAAACTCAAAATGGATTAAAGATCTAAATGTAAGACCAGAAACTATAAAACTCCTAGAGGAGAACTTAGGCAAAACACTCTCTGACATGAATCACAGCAGGGTCCTCTATGACCCACCTCCCAGAATATTGGAAATAAAAGCAAAAATAAACAAATGGGACCTAATGAAACTTAAAAGCTTCTGCACTACAAAGGAAACTATAAGTAAGGTGAAAAGACAGCCCTCAGATTGGGAGAAAATAATAGCAACTGAAGAAACAGACAAAGGATTAATCTCAAAAATATACAAGAAACTCCTGAAGCTCAATTCCAGAAAAATAAATGACCCAATCAAAAAATGGGCCAAAGAACTAAACAGACATTTCTCCAAAGAAGACATACAGATGGCTAACAAACACATGAAAAGATGCTCAACATCACTCATTATTAGAGAAATGCAAATCAAAACCACAATGAGGTACCATTACACGCCAGTCAGGATGGCTGCTATCCAAAAGTCTACAAGCAATAAATGCTGGAGTGGGTGTGGAGAAAAGGGAACCCTCTTACACTGTTGGTGGGAATGCAAACTAGTACAGCCACTATGGAAAACAGTGTGGAGATTTCTTAAAAAACTGGAAATAGTACTGCCATTTGACCCAGCAATACCACTTCTGGGCATACACACCACGGAAACCAGATCTGAAAGAGACACGTGCACCCCATTGTTCATCGCAGCACTGTTTATAATAGCCAGGACATGGAAGCAGCCTAGATGCCCATCAGCAGATGAATGGATAAGGAAGCTGTGGTACATATACACCATGGAATATTACTCAGCCATTAAAAAGAATTCATTTGAATCAGTTCTAATGAGATGGATGAAACTGGAGCCCATTATTCAGAGTGAAGTAAGCCAGAAAAATAAAGAACATTACAGCATACTAACACATATATATGGAATTTAGAAAGATGGTAATGATAACCCTATATGCAAAACAGAAAAAGAGACACAGAAGTACAGAACAGACTTTTGGACTCTGTGGGAGAAGGTGAGGGTGGGATGTTTCAAAAGAACAGCATGTATTTTATCTATGGTGAAAGAGATCACTAGCCCAGGTGAGATGCATGAGACGAGTGCTCGGGCCTGGTGCACTGGGAGGACCCAGAGGAGTCGGGTGGAGAGGGAGGTGGGAGGGGGGATCGGGATGGGGAATACGTGTAACTCTATGGCTGATTCGTGTCAATGTATGACAAAACCCACTGAAATGTTGTGAAGTAATTGGCCTCCAACTAATAAAATAAAATTAAAAAAAAAAAAACTGAGCTATCCTAAAAATTAAAAAAAAAGCTACCTCTTCTATGCAACATCTGTGTGTCTTCTGTCTGTCTTCTTCCTCGCTGACGCCACTCATCCCTTGGGTATTCCTGGTCCTGCTGGGGCTGGACCTCGGCAATTTTGCTCAATGCTTTGGATCCTAGTGGAAAAACATGCTGTTAATCCTACTTTTGCGAGGATTAAAACCATCGTAAAAACTGGAATTTGTTTAAATATTTTTGGTTTAAATATATCTTGTGTATATAATTACCCAAATTACTGTTGGGTATTAGATTGCTATGTTACAATATGTATGGCATACATGAGTTCCACTGTTATTGATATGATATGTGGTGGAGAGGTATTTGGTGGTGCAAGTGATTTAAATGATGTGTTCACAGTGTTTATATTCCTGTTATGTGGTTAATGGGTCTTGGATTCACGTTTGAAATATGACTCCCTTGTCTTTTGTGATGCATGAGAAGTGCTGAAATTGAAGATGATGCAGGTTAAGTCTAGGGTTGAGGGTGTGAGTAGGGTGGGGGGGAGGGTGTGGGTTAGGTTAAGGGTGTGGATTAGGGTGTGGGTTACATTGTGGCTTAGGGGTTAGAAGTTAGGGGTGTGGGTGAGGGTGAGGGCTGAGGGGTGAAGGTGTCAGGTTAGGCTTGGGATGATGTGTTAGGGTTAGTGTGTCAGGTTAGGGTTAGGGGGTCGGGTTGGTGTTAGGTTCTGGGATAGGGTTACGGTGTTGGTTAGGGTTAGGGTGTCGTGTTGGGGTTAGGGTTAGGGCAAGGGCGAGGGCAATTTCACCTGGGACCTTATGGAGGGGCCTCACAGTCAAAGGTAAAGGCAAAGTCACATCCACACTTCTGTTCCATCCCCTTTGCTCTATAGTAGAGCTCTAGTAAGCCTAGGCCTGGTAGGAAAACTCTTGGCTCCTGTGGGGACACATCCTGTGTGTGAATCTGCATACCAGACCTAGGGGCCACAGGGCGCCTGCTTTCTTCTGGGAGAGGGGACCCTGAAGCGGTGTTGCCTGGCAACAGCTTGAAAATCCATTAAATTGCACTTTACGTACCTCTGACAAAGCTAGATTTGCTCCACCTTTTCGCCATTTGGAAGCAAACCTTCCATACCCTCTCCCCAAGTAGGCAATGGGCCTACTTTGAGTAGAAAGTCCCCTTGAGGAGCTGAGCCCAGGAAGGCACCCAGTCATGTCAAACACACTCCAGCTGCTTACTTCCTCATGGGCAGTATCACTATCAGCTAGGAATGTCTTTGCAAGGATTGAAAAGGGAAGGGGAGATACATGGCCCTGCCTCTGAAATTTCAGTCCTCTGAGCAGAACTGGAATTCAATTGTATCAGCGAAACTGTGCCTTCCAAAGAGGCTTGCAAACACACCCCGAGTGGCTGCCTCTTCTTCCCTGAAGAAGGCTCCCTTTCCCTGCATCCTGCGGACTCCCTGTCCCAGCCTCCTGGAAAAGCGCTTCTTGGAGTTCCTTCTTGGAGTTCCTCTCTTAGTTGCAGTTATCCCTCAACTTGGGGCCATAGGGAGTAGCCCCACACTCACAGGGGAAGGCAGACCCACCTCCACACATCTCTTCCATCCCCTTTGCTCTGTAGGACAATTCTAGTGAGCCTAGGTCTGTCAGAAAATTCTTGGCTTTGACGGGAACACACCCTGTGTGTGAACCTGCATACCCGACCTAGGGGCCACAGGGCGCCTGTTTTGCTCGAGTGGGCCTTGAAGCAGTACAGCCTAGTGAGAGCTTGAAAATCCATCCAATTGCTCCTTTCTTACCTCTGACACCTAGCTTTGTTCCACCCTTTGGCAGTGTGGAGGGAAGAGGGCCCAACCCCGTCCTCAAGCGGACATGGGGCCTACTTTGAGAGGAAAGGCCCCCTTGAGGAGCTGAGCCCATCAAGGCACCCAGTCATGTCAAATATACTCCCACTGCTTGCTTCTTCATGGGTAGTACCACTATCAGCTTGGAATGTCTTTGCAAGGATCACAAAGGGAAGGGGAGATACACGACCCTGCCTCTGGAACTTCGGTCCTCTGAGCAGACCTGAGTGCTCTAGGGAGCCTAGGACTGTCAGGAAAATTCTTGGCTCCTACGGGGACACACCCCATATGTGAACCTGCATACCGAACCTCGGGGCCACAGTGTGCCTGCTTCTCTCGGTGTGCCTAAAGCGGTGCAGCCTAGCAACAGCTATTGAGCCTAGGTCTGTCTGGAACATTTTGGATCCTGTGGGGAAAACACCCTGTGCACACCCCTAGATACCGGGCCTAGGGGCCAAAATTCTCACATGTCTCCTGGGGAACCCTAACACAGTGTGACCTAGCAACTGCTTGAAAATCCATCCCATTGCTGTTTTCCTCCTTCTGATACAGCTAGCATTGCTCCTTGCTTTGGGATATCTCAAGCAAGGGGCGAGTCCATAACTGCTCTCCTGGGGCCCAATGGATGTGCAAGGTGCCCTCAACCAGGTGACCCCAGCATGCCACCTGGCCCCCTCAGACACACTCCCGCAGCCTTCTTCCTCATGGGAAGCACCTCTCTGACCCAGGAATGTGTTTGCAAGGCTCGGAATGTGCAGGGAGACACATGGCCCTGACTCTGGAATCGAGGTCCTTGGGGCAGGCCTGCAGGTCTGACATCTGAGAAGCAAAACACTTGCTGCAAATAGAGGCCTGAAAACACACTCTGTGTATGACTTTCCTTCCTCCAAGGAAGATAGCTTTCCCAGTCTCCTGCATGCTGAGTGTCACACAGCTGGAATGTGCTTGCGTGGAGGTCATGATTCAGTGGCAATGGCCCCTGAGGCCCTGTGCCCAGGTAGGGCGCCCACACTCACAGGCAAATCAAAGCAACTTCCAAATGAGTCAGCTCTTCACATCTAGTGGCCAAAGTATTGGAGTTTCAGGTTCAATATTAGTCTTTCCAATGTATATTCAGACCTGATTTCCTTTAGGATGGAGTGGTTGGGTCCTCTTATAGTCTAAGCAAACTTCAAGCATCTTCTTCAGCACCACAGTGCAAAAGCATCAAATCTTTGGCTGTCAACTTTCTTTATAGTCCATCTTTCACATCCATACATGACATGGAAAAACCTTAGCCTTGACTAGACGGATCTTTGTTGGCAAAGCAATGTCTCAGCTTTTTAATATGCTGTCTAGTTTGGTTATCACTTTCCTTCCAAGTCGTAAGCATCTTTTAATTTCATGGCTGCAGTCACCATCTGCAATGATTTCCGAGCCCCGAAAAATAAAATCTCCCACTGTTTCCACTGTTTTCTCATCTATTTGCCAAGAAGTGATGAGACTGGATGCAATGATCTTAGTTGTCTGAACGCTGAGCATTAAGCTAACTATTTCACTCTCCTCTTTCTCTTTCATCAAGAGGCTCTTTAGTTCTTCACTTTCTGCCATCAGGGTGGTGTCATCTGCATATCTGAGGTTATTGATATTTCTCCCAGCAATCTTGATTCCAGTTTGTGCTTCATCCAGTGCAGCATTTCTCACGATGCCCTATATATAAGCAGATATAAGTTAAATAAGCAGGGTGCCAATATACAGCCTTGACATATTCCTTTTCCTATTTAGAACCAGTCTGTTGGTCCAGGTCCAGTTCTGTTTCTTCCTGACCTGCATATAGGTCTTTCAAGAGGCAGGTCAGGTGATCTGGTATTCTTATCTCTTTCAGAATTTTCCCCAGTTTATTGTGATACACACAGTCAAAGGCTTTGGCATAGTCAACAAAGCAGAAATAAGTGTTTTTCTGGAACTCTCTTGCTTTTTCAATTATCCAGTTGATTTTGGCAATTTGATCTCTGGTTCCTCTGCCTTTTCTAAATCCATCTTGAACATTTGGAATTTCACGGTTGACATATTGCTGAAGCCTGGCTTGGAGAATTTTGAGTGTTACTTTACTAGCATGTGAGATGAGTCCAGTTGTGTGACAGTTTGAACATTCTTTGTCATTGCCTTTCTTTGAGACTGGAATGAAAACTGAGCTAACAACCTAGATGTTTTCAATCACATATGCTAAAAGAACTGCCTTTGCAGTTTCCAAGGGAAAAAAGTTTCATTTTAACCAATTTTCTCTGAAGTTCAAGGAATATCATGGACATCCTCCATCAAAAAGTCATCTTTCTTTTATGTAATCACAGTTTCATGCCTAAATTATAGACCAACTCATGCTCAAATTGACTCTGATATCAGGGGCAGATCAGCTAGCTGATAAAAAGCTTGGATTGTCCCTCTGGAGGAAAGTGAGACCTTGGTCCCAAGAGAAGAATCTGAGGGCTTAAGGGAATTTGCAGGAGTGGGGAAATCTTGGTCCATCCTACATGTACCGTACTTAAATAATGCTTATTTATTTTACGGAAGTAAAAAAAAAAAAAAAAAAAAAACAGATGATAAAAACAAATATAAATCACTGAAAGGTAAATAAATTCATCATCTGTGATTGAAAGCTGCATTCTAAGAAAGCTGTGTTCTCTTAACCTAGATAGTAGACTAAATTCCAGTCTGGTACCAGCTTACCAGATAACAAACAAAAAGCGTTGTTTATGGGTAAGCTCAGGAAAGTCTTTTCCATGTATCTTGAGGTAGCAGTATTTTTGCAAAGGCATCAGTGTGAAACCATGGAAGGCATGTTTAAAACCTGATTAGATAAAAATTGACAAAATAAAAATTGACAAAATTGACAAAATAAAAATTGACAAAAAAAGTGACAAAATAGTCACTGCTGTGACTTGAAGCACTTTAATATGATAACTAGAATTATAACTGACAGCATTTTACCAGGACATATCAGATTTTCATGGATGTCACATAGTTTCTAGGATACCTACATTAGTAACTGAAGGAGTCTTTGGGCTTAGAAAAGAAAACAACAGTCTCAAAGGCCCTTGCTTGTATCATTTAACATTGGAGAAAACAAAATCGAACTTTAGGTCCCACCCTGAGGCTCCAGGCCGGTTATATCTATCTATTTTCCCATGCAGCGTAGTGCCTGCTGGAAGTCCAAGGGATTTATCCTGCCTGGTAATTTCACCAGCTGGGACTCCACAACCCTTAGTCTGGCCGGCTGACCCAGCCCTGCTTCCAGCACTTTGCAGGCCAGCAGGCCCTTGACCACCTGCTGGGACAGGAAAGGGAAGGGTCCACGAATTGCATCCTAGAAACTTAGTAGGGTGCATGTATTTAAAAACCTGGTGGCCACCCAGGCAGGAGAGAAGGGAGGAGGGCACCTTGCTGCCCTTTCATGGGGGAATCTGTGGCTGTCCTGCTGAGAGGGGGCCTTTCCATGGGGACCCTGTGCAATAAGTTTGGTGTTTTGGAACTGAATAATTAGAACGTGTAAAATTTTTAATTTATGTGGTGCTTTAATTAAAAAAAAAAAAAAAAAAACAAGCAGCTCCAAGTTTTCTGCAAATTGAGGCCTCAAACTTGAAGGCCTATTTTCCTTCCACTGTGGCATTCTATGAAGAAATGTGCATTTTTTAAAGAAAGGGGTCAGAAAAGTGAGGGAAACAGAAAAGCCAGAGGTGCCCCAGGAGTTTGGTGAAGGTCTTAGGAGGTCACTTGTAAATGCTGCTGGCCATCGGGAGGCAGTCTCTTGTGACCAATGGGCACAGAGCTCTGCAGGCTTGTCCTTGGCATGGATGTTCTTGTTTGTGGAAATCCAGCTCAGAGCCATCTCCTGATGTGTAAGAATTTCCCAGACTAGACCCCTAGGCAAATCCCACAGGGCCAGGGACTCCTTTCTTCATTGTATTTGTCTGTTTGACTGAAAACCAGAAATGGCATATTTTTCTTTCAATCTGGTCTATCATCCAGGCCTTGGAGTAATATTTCCCCTCCCCCTCAATAGGCTTGGGTTCCGGTGATGAATTATAGTCAGTTGTCCATGATTTCGCAGATGAGGAAACTGAGAGTCGGAGAGGGTGGAGGACTGTCCAAGGGAGAATGGGATATCCTTCCAGAAACACTGGCTCCTGGGTTTTTAATGAGCTTCCTACCCAGCATGGTCATTAAGTGGCAAGGGTTGACATTGAGAATAAACTATTGGTGGAAATGAAAAAGGCTTTTTGAAAGAATGTGCCTACCAGCTGTGCATCTTATGGAGTATTTTCATTGTACTTCCCAGCCCTTGGAAAGTGCTGGGCACAGGGCAGATGCTTCATCATTTTTATTGAATAAGTTCAATGTCACACAATTGTATCTGTAGTGTCAGCAACACTATGAGGTATATTAGAACAGTGATGGTCCCAGTTGGTACCCACAAGGATATTTTTAAAAAATGAAACAAATCTCTCTGATCATCACCAAGGCTATCAGAGGTCTATTGCAGACTCCACACAAGGGAGGGTCTACCTCTTGGGACATCCCCACTTCAGCATCTCCCTAAACCAGCAATCTAGGACAGCTGAGTACACTTGAAGTTCCTTCCTTGACCTTGGGAGTTTTTTTGGAAGACAATTTTTTGACAGACAGGGGTGGGGCAAGGTTTTGGGATGTTTCAAGTGCAGTCCATTTATTGTGCACTCTATTTCTGTTTCTGTTCCCTGGAGGCTCAGTTGGTAAAGAGTCTGCCTGCAATGAGGGAGACCCGGGTTTAATCCCTGGGTCAGGGAAATCCCCTGGAGAAGGAAATGACAGCCCACTCCAGTATTCTTGCCTGAAGAATTCAATGGACTGAGGAGCCTGGTGGGCTACCAAGGGCTGGACATGGCTGAGTGATCAAACTCTTATTTCTATTATTATTTCACCAGCTCCACCTCAGATCATCAGGCATTAGATCCTAGAGGTTGGGGGCCCCTGCTTTAGTTCCCTCTTTCATCTTCTACACAGCTCCAGCATGCTTCCTCCTCCTCTTCCACCTGCAGAACTACCTGCTGGGCTTCTCTGAGTGTGATTAAGAGTTTCCTTCCCTCACTGTCTTTCCTCTGAGTCCCTTTTCCTAAATGGGTTTCCATGATCTCCTTTAGGCACTTTTTCCCCAGGTGGTGCTAGTGGTAAAGAACCTACCTGCCAATGCAGGAATCCTATCCCTGGGTTGGGAAGATCCCCTGGAGGAGGGCACCCAGCCCACTCCAGTATTCTTGCCTGGAAAATTCCCATGGACAGAGGAGCCTGGTGGGCTCTGACAGTCAGACGTGATTGAAGCGACTTAGCACAGCATACCATAGGACCTTTGAACTGCAGACTCATGTGATTGTTTGGATTCTTTGGAGTCCCTTGTTATTCCACGTGTATGTTAGGGTCAGCTTGTATATTGCTTCCTAAAGGCCTGGAGAGGGTAATAGGCAGGAAGGCCAGGGGTCTCCAGACGGAGGGAATAGGCTGCAAGTGTCAGACGTTTTTTCATCTCTCAAGCAGCTGGAGGAACGAAACGAGTGCTACATTTTTTCCCCTTCTCAATACAAATTTAAGAGGTTTCTCTTAAAATTTTGTGTTGCTATGACGACTCCTGGCTCCACCTGAACTTAACTTTTCTCAAACCTTCAGCTAAGCAATGCATTTTGTCTTAAGGAAAGGTTTGTCTTAAGCTATGTTAATATACTACGTATTTCTGCTAGACTCTGTCTTCAGGTCGGTTCCCCCTAAAGGCTCAGAACCGACTTGACAAACCAGTATGTTTTACTCATACCTGTTCTCCTAATCTATGTTAATGAAATGATATATTTGCTTGGAAATCTGCCTTTCTTCAAAATTCATGTCAATCATTCTATGGCCCGGGATGACTCACCTGCTGCCAATATTATCTCAATGCATGTTGTGGGTGAGGGGCCTGGTGTCATTCTCTGAGACATTGCCTTTCTTTCATTAGCAGACTGCTAGTGGCTGTATAACATCTGCCTAAAGACTAGCAGGGGGTACTCTTACTGCCCCCGTCTGATGTCTATGTCAGCAGCTTTCTCTAGCTCTTTTATACTTTAATAAAACTTTATGACACAAAAGCTCTGAGCGATCAAGCTTTGTCAACTGGCCCTGGATTGAATTCTTCTCCTCTGGAGGCCAAAAATCCTGGCGCCTTTTGTGGTTCAGCAATGACCTTTCAGTCTTTTGTAATTCATATTGAATCTTCATTTCAGATTGAAGATGCATTCCATGGTATTGCCATCTTAAGTCTTTCCATCGCTATGGAATATCTGTGCATGTATTCAGGATATTTTTCAGCAATCGTGTATAATTTCCAATGTGCCAGTCTTGTCATCCTCATTACACCCATGGCAAAATATTTTATTAATGTTGACACTATCAAAAGGAAATTGTTTTTTTAAATTCCTTTTCAGATTATTATTTGCTAGTGTATACAGATAAAACTGTGTAATCATTCATTTTTATCAGCTTGGACAGCTTGATAGTTGTCTTTACTTTCTTTACTTCCTCATACTTTAAGATTATCCTAGCTTATATATTTACGGTCTCGCCCCTAGTCTCAATCGTTTATTCAAAGAATTTCTGTCCTTTTTTTTAAACACTGAATTATTTTTGACAATGCTGGGTCTTTGTAGCTAGATGCCTAGTTGTAGTGAGCAGAGGCTACCCTCTAGTTGACTTGCCATGGCTTCTCATTGCAGCGCTTTCTCTGGTTGCAGAACTTGGGCTCTGGAGCATGCAAGTACTTCAATAGTTGTACGGGGGCTTAGTTGCCCCTGGGCATGTGGAATCCTCTAGGACCAGGGGTTGAACCAGTGTTCCCTGCATTGGTAGGCAGATCCTTTACCACTGGGCCACCAGGGACATTTCCTGTTCTTTTTCATTATAGAGTGATATTTAAAACATACATGTAGGAGCTAAATATGCTCAGCTGACAATATTTGGAAATATATACATGTATTCCAGCTTATATATTCAGTTGAAGGTAATTTGTGATGATGTCTCCATGAATCTTGTAACCTTTCCTTTTGTTTATCCATAACTTACCATTCCAATGGTAAGATACCTGGCTTCCACCACTTGTCATGTATGGAATTCAGTGCTTGTCCCATGTGGTTACTGAAACAACTGTCAGACTGTCTTCCAAAGGGGGCTGTGCATGCATCCCACCAGTATCTTGAGTATGTTTCTGTAGGAGAGTTTACTATCAGTATACCCTCCGTGGCCAGGTGTCTATTTCAATCTTTACCAGTTATGAATGGGCTTGTTTGCTCTAGTGTTCTTGGACAATTTGAGGACTCCTGTCTAGTTATGAGGGACACAGGAATCTCCTTGAGGCTTGGCAGGGCAATCAGCACACTTCTCGAGGTGAGGAGGGAGACCCAGGGTCCCTTTCCAGTTGCCATAGGGATATTGGGATTCCTACCAATTTTCAAGAGGAGTCAGGCATCATCACCTTTTGAATCATTGAATTCTGCATGCCTCTCGAGGTGTCAACGGGATGTGAGGCCTCCTGTCGATAAGAGGCGGGGACCTAGGACTTTCTCTATGCTCTCCATAGGGGATTCACACATCCCTTCATCCTGTGAGATGAAAGATGAGCCTGCATTCAAGCCACTGTAGGGAAATCGGACCTTCTTTCGAGTCAGGGCGTCTCAGGGTCAATTCCACTTGAGGCAGCAAACTCAGGGTCCCTCCCACATACTTACTGCTGAGAGACACCTCCTCTGGTTGTGCTTGTGGAATGGTGGCATACCTCTTGAGTGGAAGCCAGGGAATCAGCTCTCATTTCAAGATGATTTGGGGTACATGGAGCTTTCCTCGAGTTGCTGTGCTGAACTTGGTGTTCTTCTAGACTTGGGACAGTGTTCTCGGGGAATCTCTGCAGTTGCCTAAAGGAAGCCAACCCACTTGTCGTGTTTGATGCGGAACACGGGATGGCTCTGAAGCCAATGCAGTGGAATAGGGACTCATCTCGAGTTGATTTGGGATACACGAAGCTATTTCCCATTGCTGCAGTGACATCAGGGTCCCTCTGGACTTGAGACAGTGTTCTTGGGGACTCTCTGGAATTCCATCAAGCAAGTAATGGCTCCTTACGTATTTGATGGGGAACACGGAATTGCTCTGCATGCAATGCAGGGGAATCAAGCCTCATCTCGCGGCGAGAAGGCAGTCTCATGGTTTCTCTCGAGTTGCGGCGCGAACCTGGGGTATATTCTCCAGGTACGGCGGGGATGGCCCTTCAAAACTCATGTTTGTTCAGCGACGTCAGGACTCCTGTCTAGTTACGAGGGACACCTCAGGAATCTCTTCGAGGCTTGGCAGGGCAATAGGGAC
Source organism: Muntiacus reevesi (assembly GCF_963930625.1). Classification (NCBI taxonomy): domain Eukaryota; kingdom Metazoa; phylum Chordata; class Mammalia; order Artiodactyla; family Cervidae; genus Muntiacus; species Muntiacus reevesi. Next base: position 97,729 of record NW_027077907.1, read on the forward strand.
GCTTCTCAATGTGAGGCGGGAGACCCAGGGTTCCTTTCCAGTTGCCACAGTGAGACTGGGATTCCTATCAATTTTCAAGAGGAGTCAGGCGTCATCACCTTTTGAAACATTGAATTCCGCCTACCTCCATGTCAAAGGGATGTGAGACCTCCTGGCGTGATGAGGCCAGGACTTAAGGCTTTCTCTAGGGTCTCCGTATTGGATTCAGACATCCCTTCATCTTGTGCAATGAAAGACGAACCTGCATTCAAGCCACTGCAGGGAAATCCGGCCTTCTTTCTTGTCAGGGCATTCGGACTCCATTCCACTTGAGGCAGCAAACTCAGGGTCCCTCCCCCATATCTATTGATGAGAGAAGCCTCCTCTTGGGGTGCTTGTGGAAAGTTGGCATACCTCTTAAGTTGAATCCTGGGAATCTGCTCTCATCTCGAGATGATTTGGGGTACATAGAGCTTTCCTCAAGTTGCTGTGCTGAACCTGGTGTTCCTCTAGACATGGGACGGTGTTTTCGGGGAGTCTCTGGAGTTGCCTAAAGAAAGTGAAGCAACTTGTCTTGCTTGATGGGGAAAGCGGAATTTCTCTGGAGCTAATGTGGCAGAATCGGGCCTCATCTCCAGTTGATTTGGTGTACACGGAATTATTTCGCATTGCTGCAGTGACCTCAGGGTCCCTCTAGGCTTGTGAGTGTGTTCTTGGGGACTCTCTGGAGTTCCATCAAGCAAGTCAAGGCTCCTACGCATTTCATGGGGAAAACGGAATTGCTTTGCACGCAATGCAGAGGAATCTGGCCTCATATAGTGGCGAGGGGATGTCTCATGCTTTTTCGCGAGTTGCGCTGGGAACCTGGAGTATATTCTCGAGTTACAGCGGGGATGGCCCTTCAAAAGTCGTGTTTGTTCAGCGACGTCAGGACTCCTGTCTAGTTATGAGGGACACCTCAGGAATCTCTTCGAGGGTTGACACATCAATAGGGACGCTGTTAGAGGTGAGGCGGGAGACCCAGGGTCCCTTTCCAGTTGCCACAGGGATACTGGGATTCCTATCACTTTTCAAGAGGAGTCAGGCATCGTCACCTCTTGAAGCAATGAACTCTTGGTGCCTCTCTAGGTGTCAAAGGCATGTGAGGCCTCCTGTCGAGAGGAGGAGGGGAACTAGGTCTTTCTCTAGGGTCTCCACAAGGGATTCAGACATCCCATTGCCTGGTGAGATGAAAGACAAGCCTCCATTCAAGCCACTGCAGGGAAATCAGGCCTTCTTTTGAGTCAGGGCATCTCGGTGTCCATTCCATTTGACGCAGCAAAATCAGGGTCCAACTCACATACCTATTGCTGAGAGAAGCCTCCTCTAGAGGTGCTTGTGGAAAGTTGGCATACCACTTGAGTCAAAGCCAGGGAATCAGCTCTAATCTCGAGACGATTTGGGGTACATGGGGCTATCTTCCAGGTGCTGTGTTGCAACTGGTGTTCCTCCAGACTTGGGACGGTGTTCTCGGGGAATCTCTGGAGTTGCCTAAAGGAAGTAAAGCCACTACTCCTGTTTGATGGGGAACAAGGGATGGCTCTGGAGCAAATGCAGGGGAATTGGGCCTCGGCTCGAGTTGATTTGCAGTATGGAGCTATTTCGCATTGCTGTGGTGACACAAGGGTCCCTCTAGACTTGTGACAGTGTTCTTGGGGACTCTCTGGAATGCCATCAAGCAAGTCAAGATTCCTTACGTGTTTGATGGGGAACACGGAATTGCTCTGCAATGCAGAGCAATCAGGCCTCATCTTGCGGCCAGGGGGAAGTCTCATGGTTTATCTCAAGTTGCGGTGGGAATGTGGGGCATATTCTCGAGTTAAGGTGGGGATAGACTTTCAAAACTCCTGTTTGTTAAGCGACATCAGGACTCTTGTCTAGTTATGAGAGACACCTCAGGAATCTCTTTGAGGCTTGGCAGGGCAATAGGGACGCTTCTTGAAGTGAGGCGGGAGACCCTGGGTCCAATTCCAGTTGCCACAGTGATATTGGGATCCCTATCACATTTCAAGAGGAGTCAGGCATCGTCACCTTCTAAGCATTGAACTCCACGTGCCTCTCGAGGTGTCAAAGGGATGTGAGGCCTCCTGTCGAGATGAGGCGGGGACATAGGGTTTCCTCTAGGTCCTCCACAGGGGATTCAGACATCCCTTCATCTTGTGAGATGAAAGACGAGCCTACATTAAAGCCACTGCAGGGAAATCTGGCCTTCTTTTGAGTCAGGTCATCTTGGTGTTCATTCCACTTCAGGAAGCAAACTCAGGGTCCAACTCACATACATATTGCTGAGAGAAGCCTCCTCTTGAGGTGCTTGCAGAAAGTTGGCATACCTCTTGAGTCGAAGCAGGGAAATCAGCTCTAAATCTCAAGACGATTTGGGGTACATGGGGCTTTCCTCGAGTTGCTGTGTTGCACCTGGTGTTCCTCTACACTTGGGACAGTGTTCTCGGGGAATCTCTGGAGTTGCTTAATGAAGTCATGCCACTTGTGTTTGATGGGGAACGCAGAATGACTCTGGAGCCAATGCAGGGGAATGGGGCAGCATCTCGAGTTGATTTGGGGTAGACGGATCTATTTCCCGTTTCTGCACTAACCTCACGGTCACTCTAGACTTGTTACAGTGTTCTTGGGTACTCTCTGGTGTCCCATCAAGCAAGTCAAGGCTCCTTACATGTTTGATGGGGAACACAGAATTGCTCTGCATGCAATGCAGAGGAACCGGGGCTCATCTCGTGGCCAGGGAGAAGTATCATGGTTTTTCTCGAGTTGCGGTGGGATCCTGGGGTATATTCTCGAGTTAAAGTGGGGATGGCCCTTCAAAACTCGGATTTGTTCAGCTATGTCAGGACTCCTGTCTAGTTAAGAGGGACACCTCGGGAATCTCTTCGAGGCTTGGCAGGCAATAGGGACGCTTTTGGAGATGAGGCGGGAGACCCAAAATCCCTTTCCACTTGTGACATGGATATTGGGATTCCTATCACTTTTCAAGAGGAGTCAGGCATCGTCACCTCTTGAAGCAATGAACTCTTGGTGCCTCTCTAGGTATCAAAGTCATGTGAGGCCTCCTGTCGAGATGAGATGGGGAACTAGGGCTTTCTCTAGGGTCTCCACAGGGGATTCAGACATCCTTTCATCTGGTGAGATGAAAGACGAGCCTGCATTAAAGCCACTGCAGAGAAATCGGGCCTTCTTTTGAGTCAGGGCATCTCGGGGCCCATTCCACTTCAGGCAGCAAACTCAGGGTCCAACTTACATACCTATTGCTGAGAGAAGCCTCCTCTAGAGGTGCTTGTGGAAAGTTGGCATACCTCTTGAGTTGAAGCCAGGAAATCAACTCTAATCTCGAGACAATTTGGGGTACATGGCGCTTTCCTCGAGTTGCTGTGTTACGCTTGGTGTTCCTCTAGACTTATGACAGTGTTCTCGGGGATTCCCTGGAGTTGCCTAGAGGAAGTCAAGTGCCTTGTCGTGTTTGATGGGGAAAGTGGGATGGCTCTGGAGCCAATGAAGGGGAATCGGGCCTCATCTCGAGTTGAAATGAGTGAATCACGTGTGAATCACGTGTGCATCAAGTGTGAATCACGTGTCCATCATGTGTGTGTCACGTGTGTGTCACGTGTGCATCACGTGTGCATCACGTGTGTGACATGTCCATCACGTGTGAGTCACGTGTTCATCAGGTGTGTGTCACGTGTCCATGACGGGTGAATCACGTGTTCATCACATGTGTGTCACTTGTGTGTCACGTGTGCATCACGTGTGTGCACGTGGGAATCAAGTGTGCATCACGGGTGCGTCATGTGTGCATCACGTGTCCATCACGTGTGCGTCACTGGTGCATCACGTGTCCATCACGTGTGCGTTACGTGTGCGTCACGAGTTCATCATGTGTGCGACATGTGTTCGTCACATGTTCATCACGTGTGCATCAAGTTTGCGTCACGTGTGAATCACGTGTTCGTCACGTGTGTGTCACGTGTTCATCACGTGTTCATCATGTGTACATCACGTGTGAGTTACATGTGCGTCTCCTGTGCATCACATGTTCGTCATGTGTGTGTCACGTGTTCGTCACGTGTGTGTCACGTCTGCATCACGTATTCATCACATATGTGTTACGTGTGCATCACATGTGCATCACATGTGCGACACGTGTGCGTCACGTGTTCGTCACGTGCGCATCACGTGTGCATCAAGTTTGCGTCATGTGTGAATCATGTGTTCATCACGTGTGTGTCACGTGTTGATCACGTGTCCATCATGTGTGCATCACATGTGCGTCACGTGTGCATCTCGTGTGCATCACGTGTTCGTCACGTGTGCGTCACGTGTGTGTCATGTGTGCATCACGTATTCATCACATATGGGTTATGTGAGCATCATGTGTTCATCACGTGTGAGTCACATGTGTATCACCCGTGAATCACGTGTGCATCACGTGTTCATGACGTGTTCATCACATGTGCCTCACGTGTTGTTCACTTGTTCACAACGTCTGTGTGACGTGTGCATCATGTTTTCATCACGTGTGCATCACGTGTTCATCATGTGTGAGGCATGTGTTCATCACATGTGAGTCACGTGTTCTTCACGTGTGAATCATATGTCCATCACATGTGCATCACTTGTGCAACACGTGTTCGTCACGTGTGCGCCACGTGTGCGTCACCTGTGAATCACTTGTTCATCACGTATTCATCACGTGTGTGTTATGTGTGCATCACGTGTTCATCACATGTGTATCACGTGTGAATCACGTGTGCATGACCTGTTCATTACATGTGCATCACGTGTGAATCACGTGTTCATCACGTGTGCCTCACTTGTGCACCACATGTTCATCACATGTGCATCACCTGTGCATCACGTGTTCATCACGTGGGCATCACGTGTGCACCTCATGTGCACCTTGTGTGCATCACGTGTGAATCAGGAAAAGAACTGAATGGGATAGACTAGAGATCTCTTCAAGAAAATTAGAGATACCAAGGGAACACTTCATGCAAAACTGGGTTTGATAAAAGATAGAAATGCTATGGACCTAGCAGAAGCATAAGCTATTAAGAAGATGTGGCAAGAATACACAGAAGTACTGTAGAAAATATCTTCATGACCCAGATAATCACAACGGTGTGATCACTCACCTAGAGCGAGACATCCTGGAGTGTGAAGTCAAGTGGCAATTAGAAAGCATCGTAAGAACAAAGCTAGTGGAGTTGATGGAATTCCAGTTGAAGTATTTCAAATACTGAAAGATGATGCTGTGAAAGTGCTGCACTCATAATGCCTGCAAATTTGGAAATCTCAGCAGTGGCCACAGGACTGGAAAAGGTCAGTTTTCATTCCAAATAGAAAGAAAGGTAATCCCAAAGAATGCTCAAAATACCACACAATTATGCTCATCTCACACGCTAGTAAAGTAATGCTCAAAATTCTCCAAGCCAGGCTTCAGCAATACGTGAACTGTGAACTTCCAGATGTTCAAGCTGGCTTTAGAAAAGGCAGAGGAACCAGAGATCAAACTGCCAACATCTGCTGGATCATTGAAAAAGCAAGAGAGTCCCAGAAAAAAAAATCTATTTCTGATTTATTGACTACACCAAAGCCTTTGACTGTGTGGATCACAATTAACTGTGGAAAATTCTGAAAGAGATGGGACTACCAGACCACCTGACCTGCCTCTTGAGAAACCTGTATGCAGGTCAGGAAGCAACAGTTAGAACTGGACATGGAACAACAGACTGGTTCCAAATAGGAAAAGGAGTACGTCAAGACTGTACGTTGTCACCCTGCTTATTTAACTTATATGCCGAGTACATCATGAGAAATGCTGGGCTGGAAGAAGCACAAGCTGGAATTAAGATTGCCAAGAGAAATATCAATAATCTCAGGCATGCAGATGACACCACCCTTATGGCAGAAAGTGAAGAAGAACTAAAAAGCCTCTTGATGAAAGTGAAAGAGGAGAGTGAAAAAGTTGGCTTACAGCTCAACATTCAGAAAACTAAGATCATGACAACAGGTCCCATCACTCCATGGGAAATCGATGGGGAAACAGTGGAAGCAGTGTAAGATTTTATCTTTTTGGGCTCCAAAATCACTGCAGATGGTGATTGCAGCCATGAAATTAAAAGAAAATTACTCCTTGGAAGGAAAGTTATGACCAACCTAGATAGCATAATAAAAAGCAGAGACACTACTTTACCAACAAAGGTCCCTCTGTTCAAGGCTATGGTTTTTCCAGTGGTCATGTACAGATGAGAGAATTGGACTGTGAAGAAAGTTGAGCACTGAAGAGTTTATGCTTTTGAACTGTGGTGTTGGAGAGGACTCTTGAGAGTTCCTTGAACTGCAAGGGCATCCAACTAGTACATCCTAAAGGAGATCAGTCCAGGGTGTTCATTGGAACGACTGATTCTGAAGCTGAAACTCCCATAATTTGGCCACCTGGTGCGAAGAGCTGACTCATTGGAAAATACCCTGATGCTGTAAGGGATTGGGGACAGGAGGAAAAGGGGATGACAGAGGATGAGATGGCTGCATGGCATCACCGACTCGATGTACATGAGTTCGAGAAATCTCCGGGAGTTGGTGACTGACAGGGAGGCTTGGCGTGCTGTGATTCATGGGGTCCCAAAGAGTCAGACATGACTGAGCGACTGAACGGAACTGAACTGATATGAATAACTAATTAAAAGTAAAGTAAAGTTGCTCAGTCATGTCCAACTCTTTGTGGCCCCATGGACTGTAGCCTACCAGGCTCCTCTGTCCATGGGGTTTTCCAGGCAAATGTACTGGAGTGGGTGGCCATTTCCTTCTCCAGGAGATCTTCCTGACCCAGGGATCTAACCTGGGTCTCCAGCATTGCAGACAGATGCTTTACCATTTGAGCCATATAATTCCATTGCTAACACGTGCAAGGGGCTACTCTTTCTGCCCTCTTCTGATGCCTATGTCAGAAGATTTCTCTATCTCCTTTATACTTTAATACAACTTTATTACACAAAAGCTCTAAGCAATCAAGCCTCGTCTCTGGACCTGAATTGAATTCATCTCCTCTGGAGGCCAAGCATTCCAGTGTCTTTGCGTGGTTCAGCAATACCTTTCAAGATCATCCTGGAGATTCTGGCCATGTACCTCAGGAACATGGTCAGATAGGAGATCACCCTTGAGACTGTGGGCTTTTGACCCAGGTGCAGGGTGTTGGAATGGCGGGAATCCTGGATAATTTGCACATGTGACCCCAGGTAAAGGGTCTGGGAGGTAAGGTCACCTTGGAGACTGTGAATATGCTACCCAAGGTGCAGGGTGTGGGAAATAATGTCACCCTGGAGAATGTAGACTTCTAGCACAAGGGATGAGTTCTTGACATTGGGGTCTCATGGGAGACTGGATGATTCCGCTCAGACAGTGTGTGGGGATGGGATTCACCCTGGAGACTGTAGATATGTGATCTCAGGTACAGGATTTCCGAGGGGGTCACCCTGGAGCCTGTGAATATGTGATTCCAGGTGCAGAGTCTGCAAGGGAGTCACCATGGAACCTGTGTTTGTGTGACTCCAGGTGAGGTCTACAAAGTTTTGACAAACAGGAGACTGTGGACATGTGACCCCTATTACAGGGTCTTGGAGGGGGGAACCTTTGTGGCCAGGGTCATGGGATGCAAGGTTATATGTCTGGGAGGTGGGGATACCCTGAGAGTATGGAAGTGTGACCCCAGGTACAGGTTCTGGGAGTTGGTGCCATCCTGAAAATGGTGGACATTTCACCCGAGGTATGGTTTCTGGGAGGTGGGGTCACCCTGAAGACTCTGGACATGTGACCCCAAATGCAGGGTCTGGGAGGTAGACTCACCATGGAAAAAGTGGACTTGTGACCCCAGATACAGGATCTTGAGGGTGGGGTCACCTGGAGGCTGTGGACTTGTGACACCAAGTACAGGTTATACAGGGGGCCACCTTCGAGACTGTGGACATGTGATCACAGGTGTATGGTATGGGAAGTTTGGTAACCTAGGAGATTGTGGATATATGACAGTAGGTACAGGGTCTCAGGTATGTCCCCATGGAAAGTGTGGACATGTGACCCCAGGTGCAGGTTTGGGTGGGGTCACCCTGGAGACTGTGGTCGTGTGACCCAAAGTTCAGGGTAGGAAAAGGGTTTCACCCTGTAGACTGTGGATCTATGACCACAGGTACAGGATCTGGTGGTAGCCACTGTGGCGATGATGGACGTATGAAACCTAGTACAAGTTCACGGAGGGGGTCACCCTCCAAGACTGTGTACATGTGACCCTCGTTTCAGGGTCTGGGTTGAGGTCACTCTGGAAACTATTTGCCGTGTGACTTAGATGCAGGGTTAGGGGACGCGTTTACTTTGAAGATTGTGGTCATGTGACCTCAAATGCACCATTTGGGAGGCAAATCATCTTGGAGACTGGATACGTGACCGTAGATCCAGGGTCTGAATGGGATTCCCCAAGGTGAGATTGTGAATATGTGACTCCAGGTACAGGGCCTGCGAGGGAGTCACCTTGGAACCTGTGTTTGTGTGACTCCAGGTGGAGGGTCTGGGAAGTGACGACACTCTGGAGACTGTGAACATGTGACCCCATTACAGGGTCTTGGAGGGGGTAACCCTGGCATCCAAGATCATGGGACACCATGTTAAATGTCTTGGCGTGTGGTAACCGAGACTATGGAAGTGGGACCCCAGGTACAGGTTCTGGGAATTGGGGCCAACCTGAGTGACTGTGGATGTTTCACCCTAGGTACAGTTTCTGGGAGGTGGGGTCACCCTGGAGACTCTCGACAAGTGACCCCAAGTGCAGAGTCTGGGAGGGGTCTCACCCTGGAAACAGTGGACTTGTGACCCTAGGTACAGGGTCTTAACGGTAGAGTCATCCTGGAGTCTGTCGACTTGTGACACCAGGTACAGGTTTAGGAGGGGGATCACCCTGGATACTGTGGATGTGTGATCACAGGTGCATGGTATTGGAAGTGGGGAAGTCCAGGAGACTGTATATATGACACTAGGTACAGGGTCTGGGGGATGACACCGTGGAGAATATGGACTTGTGATCCCAGGTGCAGGTTCACAAGGTTCAGGGTACAAAATGGGTCTCATCAGGCAGACTGTTGAACTGTGACCACAAGTTCAGGATCTGCTGGTGGTCACTGTGGCAATGGTGATCGTGTGAAATCTGGAACAAGTTCAGGGAAGAGGTCACCCGTGAGACAGTGGACATCACTCTGGAGACTGTGGATGTGTGAGTAAGGTGCAGGGTTAGGGGATGGGGTCACTTTGAAGATTGTGGACATATGACCCCAGATGCACTGATTGGGGAGGCAAGTCATCCTGGATAGTGGGCATTCGACCCTAGATGCAAGGTCTGACCTGGGTCCCCCAAGACACTAGGATATCTGAACCCAGGTACAGGGTCTAGGACAGGGGTGATCCAGGAAACTCTGTATATGTGACCTCAGGTACAGTGTCTGGGAGGTACGGGGTCACTCTGGGGACTGTAGGCATTTAATGGCAGGGAAATGGTCTGGAAGGGGTGTCACCCTGCATGATGTGGATATGTGAGCCCAGGTGCAGTGGGCAAAGTGGGGTTCACGCTGGAAACTGTTGACATGTGACTCCAGGTGCAGGGTATGGGAGGGCGAACATCCTGGAGATTGTGGATGTGTGTAAATAAGCACAGGGTCTGGCAGGGGAGGGTTACCCTGGAATCTGTGGCCAAGTCACCAAAGGTATAGGGCATGAGAGGTCGGGTCACACCGGATACTGAGAACATGTGACCCAAGTTACAGAGACCAGGAAGGGGGTCACCACGGAGCCTGTGAATCTGTTAGTACATGTGCAGAGTCTGGGAAATGACATCACACAAAAGTCTAGGGACATGGGATGCCAGGTGAACGGTCTGGGAGGGAGTCACCCTGGAGTCAGTTGACGTGTGACCCTGGGTACAGGCACTTGTGGGTGGGGAAAGCCTCGAGACTGTGGACATGTGATCCCAGTTACTAGCCCTTGAATGTGGGTAAATCCAGGAGACTCTGGACATGTGACCCCAGGTATAGGGTGGGGAAGTTGGAGTCACCCTGGCGACTGTGCCAATGTAATCAGGTGTACAGAGTCTGGGGAGGCGTGTATTCCTGGCCAACATGTACATGTAACCCCAGGTAGAGGGTTAGAGATACGGGGTCACCCTGGAGACTGGGGCAATGTGACCAGAATTACAATATTCTGTGAGGTGTAGTCACCCTGGAGACTGCGGAGGTGTGAGACCTGGTGCATGATCTGGGAGGGGTTGCCACCCAGGAGACCATGGATGTGTGACCCTAGCTAGGTTCACGGGCTTGGAATTGGTGTCACCCTAGAACCAGTGGGTGTTTGAACCGAGTACAATTGTTTGACAGGTGGTGTTACCCTGGGCGCTGCGGACATATGAACCCAGGTGCAAGTTCTGGCAAGTGGGGTCACCCTGAGACTATCTACGTGTGACCCTAGGTACAGGGTTTGGGAGTTGGTGAATGTGCCCATGTGACACCATGTACAGTGTCTAGGAGGGTGTTCACCCTAGAGACTGTGGGTATGTGTCCCAAGGTACAGTGTCTGGAGTGTGAGGCCATGCTAGAATCTGTGGACATGTGACACTGGGTGCTGGGGTCAATAGTCCAGCATCTGGAAGACTGTGGTTATGTGAGCCCTGGTACAGTGATTTGGATGAGTCACCTGTGAGACTGTGGATATGTGGCTCCAAGTGCAGGGTCTATGAGGGAGTCATCCTGGAACCTCTGTTTGTGTGCCTGCAGGTGAAAGTTCTGGGAAGTGATGACATACAGGAGACTGTGGACATGTAAACCACATTACAGGGTCTTGGAGGGTGTAACCCTGTGGACCAGGGGCATGGAACAGCCTCAATGTCTATGGAAGAGTGACTCCAGGTACCGTTTCAGGGAGTTGGGACCATCCTGAAAACAGTAGACGTTTATCCCCAGGTAAAGTTTCTGGGAGGTGAGATCACACTGGAGACAGGAGTGTGACCCCAGGTATGGGATCTTGAGGGTGGGGCCATCCTGGTGGCTGTGGACTTGTGACACAAGGTACAGGAATGGGATTGGGGTCACCTTGCAGACTGAGCATGTGATCCCAGGTGCATGATATGGGAAGTGGGGTAACCCGGGAAACTGTGGATATATGACACTACGTATAGGGTCTGCGCAGATATATGACACTAGGTACTGGAGTGGGCAACCCACTCCAGTACTCTTGCTTGGAAAATCCCATGGATGGAGGAGCCTGGTAGGCTGCAGTCTATGGGGTCCCTAAGAGTCAGACATGACTGAGTGACTTCATTTTCCCTTTTCACTCTCATGCTTTGGAGAAGGAAATGGCAACCCACTCCAGTGTTCTTGCCTGGAGAATCTCAGGGATGGGGGAGCCTGGTGGGCTGCCATCTATGGGGTCACAGAGTTGGACACGACTGGCATGACTTAGCAGCAGCAGCAGCAACAGCAGCAGCAGTACAGGGCCTGGGGGATGTCACCATGGAGAGTATGGACATGTGACCCCAGGTGCAGGTTTGGCAGGGATGACCCTGGAGACTGGCTAGGTGAACCAAGGTTTAAGGTACAAAATGGTCTCACCCTGCAGACTGCGGACCCTGACCACAGGTACAGGATCTGGTGGTGGTCACTGTGGAGATGGTGCATGTGTGAAACCTGATAGAAGTTCAAGGAGGGGGTCAATATGGAGAAGGTGGAGGTGTGACCCTATGTGCAGGGTCTGGAGTGAGGTCATTCTGGAAACTGTGGCTGTGTGACTAAGGTTCAGGGTTAGGGACTGGGGTCACTTTGCACAATGTGGACATGTGACTCCACATGCACCGTTTGAGTCATCCTGGAAACTGTGGACAAGTCACCAAAGTACAAGGTATGAGAGGTGGTGTCACACTGGAGACTGAGGACATGGGATCCAAATTACAGGGTCTGGGAAGGGGATCACCATGGAGACTGTGGATCTGTGACCACAGGTATAGGGTCTGGGAAGTGATATCACCCAGGAGACTGTGGACATAGGATGCCAGGTGAAGGGTCTGGGAGGGAGTCACCCTGGAGTCTGTGGACGTATGACCCCAGGTAAAGGCTCTTGAGGGTGGAGAAAGCCTGGTGACTGCGACCTGTGACCCCAGGTACAGGGTTGGGAATATAGCATCGCCCTGGAGACTGTGCAAATGCGACCCCAGGTACAGGGTCTGGGGAGAGGTGTCATCCTGGACACCGTTGATATGTAACCTCAAGTACAGTGTCTGAGATATAGGGTCACCCTGGAGACTGAGGCCATGTGGCCAGAGGTACAATAGTCAGTGAGGTGGGTTCACCTTGGAGACTGTGGATGTGTAACCCCAGCTGCAGTGTCTGGGAGGGGTGTCAACCTGGAGACTGAGGACATGTGAGACCAGGTGCATGATCTGGGAGGGGTTGCGACCCAGAAGACTATGGATCTGTGTCCCCAATATCAGACTTTGGTGTGGATGTTACCATGGAGACTGTGGATGTTTGACACCAGGTGAAGGGACAGGGAAGGGCATCACCCTCGAGACCCTGGAGGTAGGATCCCAGGTTCAGAGTCTGGGAAGGGAGTTCTTCAGGAGTCTGTGGAAATGTTATGTCAGAAAAAGGGCCTGCAGTGGTTACCCTGGTGACTATGTACATGTGACACATAATACAAATACTGAGATTGGGGGTCATCCTGCAGACTGGAGAAATGTAAGCACAGGTGCAGATTCTGAGGACGGGGTCACCTTGGAGACTGTTGACATGTGACATCAGGTGCTTCATCTTGGAGGTAGATCATTCTGGAGATTCTGGACATGTGACCCCAGGAACAGGGTCTGAGAGGGGGTCACCCTTGAGATTGTGGGCTTTTGACCCAGGTACAGCATGTTGGAAGGGTGGTAACCCTGGAGAATGTGCACATCTGACACCATGTACAGGCTCTGGGAGGTGAGTTCACCCTGCTGACTATGGCTATGTGACCCAAGGTGTGACTCTGGAGACTGTGGATATGTGATCCAAGGTGTGAGTCTGGAGACTATGGATATTTCTCACCCAAATCAGGTCTGGGGATGGGGATCACACTGGAGGCTGTAGATATGTGACCCCAGGTGCAGGGTCTGCAAGAGGTACACCCTGGAGCCTGTGGATATGTGACCCTGGGTGCAGGATCTGGGTGCTTTGGTCACCCTGGAGACTGTGGTCATGTGAGCCCCAGTGTGGGGTTTTGAATGAGTCACCCTGGAGACTGTGGATAAGTGACTCCAGGTGCAGGGTCTGCAAAGGAGTAACCTGGAAACTGTGATTGTGACTCTAGGTGAAGGGTCTGGGAAGTGACGACACACAGCAGACTGTGGACATGTGATCCCCATTACAGGGTCATGGAGAGGGTAACCTTGGCTAACAGGGACATGGGAAACCAGGTTCAATGTGTGGGAGGTGGGGTAACCCTTAGAATTTGGAAGTGTGACCCCAGCTACAGGTTCTGGGAATTGGGTCCATCCTTAAAACTGTGGATGCTTCACACCAGTAGCTTCGGGGAGGTGGGGTCACCCTGAAGACTCTGGACATGTGACCACAAGTTCAAGTTCTTGGAGGTGGACTCAACATGGAAATAGTGGACTTGTGACCCCAGGTACAGGATCTTGAGGGTAGGGTCATCCTGGAGACTGTGGATTCGTGACACCAGGTATAGATTTTGGAGGGTTCACACTGGAGACTCTGGATGTATGTTTCCTCTGCAGGAGAGCTCCAGTGAACCTAGGTCTGTCTGAAAAATTCTTGGATCATGTGGGGAAACACCCTGTGCGTTAATCTGGACACCCAGGTTCAAATTTGCATATTTTTCTCGGGTGGCCCTAAAGTGGTGTAACCTATCCACATCTTGAAAATCCGTCCAATTGCCATTTTCTTACTTTTGACAGAGCTAACTTTGTTCCACCCCTGGGGTTTCTGAAGCACATGGGCGGCTCGCAACTCCTATCTTTGGGCCTATTTACACTGGAGTGTCACCTTACAGAGGTGACCACAGTAAGGGACCCAGCACTCTGAGACATATTCCCACAGTCTGCTTCCTCAAGGGCAGTACCAGTATCACCTAGATATGTGTTTGAAAGGTGGGAAAATGCACCAAGACACAGGGCACAGGCTCTCGAATTTAGGTCCTCTGAGCAGAACTAGAGGGTTCATGTCTTAGGAGCTAAAGAGTTCCTGCAAGGGACAGGTTTGAAAACACACTCTCTGTGGGTGCCTTTCCTTCCTTGAAGAAATATAGGTTTGCCAGTATCCTGCGAACTGAGAGTCACACAGTGCTTGAAAAGTGCTCGCTTAGACATGAGTTTTCAATGGTAATTTCCACTTGGGGCTGTAGTCAAACAGAGGGGTTCCACACTCACTGGGAAAGACAAGGCAATATCTAAATGTCTGTTCCATCCCGTTTTCTCTGTAGGAGAACTCTAGTGAGCGTAAGTCTGTCTGGAAAATTCTTGGATCCTTTGGGGACACACCCTGTTTGTGAACCAGGATACCAGAATGAGGGGGCACAATTTGTGTTTCTCTCTGTGGACCTTAAAGCAATGTAGCCTAGCAACAGCTTGAAAATCCATCCACTTGCTCTTTTCTTGATTCTGAGAGAGCTAGATTTGCTCCTTCCTTTTTGATTTCTGAAGCAAGTGGGTGAATTTCAACTCCCAGCTGTGGGCCTTTTTACAGTGGAATGCCACCTCGCTGAAGTGAGTATAGTGAGGAACCTAGCCCTCTTGGACACACTCTCGCAGACTGCTTCCTCATGTGCAGTACTGGTATAACCTAGGAATGGCTTTGCAAGGCTTGGAAAGTGCAGGGAGAAACATGGCCTTGACTCTGGAATTTAGTTCCTCTGAGCACTACTGGAGGCCTCCCATCTGGGAAGCTAAACAGTTCCTGCAAGATAGAGGGTTGAGAATACACTCTCTTTTGATGCCTTTCTTTCCTTGAGGGAAGATATCTTTCCCTGCATTCTGTGAACTGAGAGTCACACACTGCTTGAAAAGTGCTTGCTTGGAGGTCATCTTTCAGGGGCACTTTCTCCTTGAGTCTGTGACAATAGGGAGGGGCAAACCAACTTCCAATGTCTGTTCCATCCCATTTTCCCAGCAGGAGAGGTCTAGTGAGCCTAGTTCTGTGGAAAATTCTTGGATCCTGCTGGGACACACCCTGTGTTTGAACCTGGATACCTGACCTACAGGGCACAATTCACATTTTTCTCTCAGGGGGCCCTAAAGTGGTTCGGCCTAGCAACAGCTTGAAAATCCGTCCAATTGCTCTTTTCTTACCTCTGACAGAGCTAGCTTTGCTCTACCTTTTGGGGTTTCTGAAGCAAGCGGGTGGCTCACACCTTGGAGCTTTGAGCCTGTCACTGGAATGTCACCTCACACATTTGACCACAGTAAGGCACTCAGCCCTTTCAGACACACTCCTGCTGCCAGCTTTCTCATGGTCAGTACCGTTATGATCTAGGAATGTGTTTGTCAGACTCGGAAATTACAGGGAGACACACGGCCCTGACTCAGGAATATAGGTCCTCTCAGCAGACCTGCTGGTCTCATGTTTTAGAAGCTCAAAATTTCCTGCAAGATAGAGGTTTGAAAACACACTCTCTGTGGACGTCTTTCCTTCCTCAAAGGAAGATAGCTTTCTTCACATTCTGCGACCTGAGAGTCACACTCTGCTTGAAAAGTGCTTGCTTGCGAGTCTATTTTCAGTGGCAATATCTCCTTGAGGCTGTGACCATAAGTAGCGGCCCCACACTCACAGGGAAAGGCAAAGCAACATCCAAATGGCTGTTCCAACCAGTTTTCTCTGTAGAAGAACTCTGGGGAGCAAAGGTCTGTCTGGAAATTTCTTGAATCACGAGGGAACACATCCCGTGTGTGAACCTGAATAAAGGGCCTAGGGTGCACAATTTGTATTTATCTCTCTGGAGCCATAAAGAGGTGTGGCTAGCAATTGCTTGAAAATCCACCCAATTACTTTTTTCTTACTTCTGACAGTGCAAACTTTAGTCCACCATTCAAGATTTCTGAAGCAAGTTGATGGCTCACAACTCCTGGTCACGTGCCGATTTGCCATGGAAAGTTACCTCATCTAGGTAAGCACAGTATGGTACTCAGCACCCTCAGACACACACCTGAAGCCTGTTTTCTCATGAGCAGACCTGGCGTTACTCAGAAATGTGTTTACAAAGCTCAGAAAATGCTCAAAAACACACTGCCCTTGCTCTGAAATTTAGGTCCTCTGTACCAACCTAGAGGTCTCATATCTTAGTATCTAGACAGTTCCTCATATAGAGAGCCTGTTTCCTCATGGGCAGTCCTGGTATGACCAAGAAATGTATTTACAAAGCTCAAAAAGTGCAGGAAAACACATTGCCCTGACTTTGGAATTGAGGTCCTCTGGGCAAATATGGAGAATTCACATCTTTGAAGCTAGACAGTTCCTAATAGACAGATTCTTGAAAACACACATTTCCTTCCTCAATGGAACGTAGGTTTCCAGTATTCCATGTCCATAGAGTCACATACTGCTTGAAAACACTTGTTGGAAGTCCTTTTTCATTAGCAATTGCTCCTGATAGTGTGACCATAGGGAAGGCCACCAAACTCACAGGAAAAGGAAAAGCAACAACCAAAGGTCAGTTCCATCATGTTTTCTCTGTAGTGGAGATTCAGTGTGCCTAGGTCTGTCTGGGAAATTCTTGGATCCTGAGTGGACACATCCTAGGTGTGAACATGGACAGTGGACCTTGGTGGCAAAATTCACCTTTCTCTCTCAGTTGGCCAAAAAGAGTAGAGCATAACAACTACCTGGAAATGCATTTAGCTGCTGGTTTCTTACTTCTGGCAGTGATCACTTGGTACACCCTCTGGGATTTCTGAAGCAAGTAAGCAGCTAGCAACTCGTAGCCGCTCGCCCAATTACAGTGGAATGCTACATCATCTTGGTAAGTGCAGCATGGCACCCAGCAATCTCAGAAATCTTCCTGCAGCCTGTTTTTTCTTAAGGGCACTTCTGGTATGACCTAGGAATGTGTTTACAATGCTCAGAAAGAGTTCAGTTCCGTTCAGACGCTCAGCTGTATTCGACTCTTTGGGACCCCATGAATCGAAGCACACCAGGCCTCCCTGTCCATCACCAACTCCCGGAGCTTACACAAACTCATGACCATCGAGTTGGTGATGACATCCAGCCATCTCATCCTCTGTCATCCTCTTCTCCTCCTGCCCCCAAGCCCTCCCAGCATCAGGGTCTTTTCCAATGAGTCAACTCTTCACATCAGGTGGCCAAAGTACTGGAGTTTCAGTTTCAGCATCAGTCTTTCCAATGAACACCCAGGACTGATCTCCTTTAGGATGGACTGGTTGGATGTCCTTGCAGTCCAAGGGACTCTCAAGAGTCTTCTCCAACACCACAGTTCAAAAGCATCAATTCTTCAGTGCTCAGCTTTCTTCACAGTCCAACTCGTACATCCATACATGACCACTGGATAAACCATAGCCTTGACCAGATGGAGCTTTGTTGGCAAAGAAATGTCTCCACTTTTTAATATGCTATCTAGGTTGGTCTTAACCCTTCCAAGAAGTAAGCATCTTCTAATTTCATGGCTGCAATCACCATCTGCAGTGATTTTGGAGCCCCCAAAAATAAAGTATGACACTGTTTCTACTCTTTCCCAATCTCTTTCTCATGAAGTGATGGGACCAGATGCCATGATCTTAGTTTTCTGAATATTGAGCTGTAAGCCAACTTTTTCACTCTCCTCTTTCACTTTCATCAAGAGGTTTTTTAGTTCCTCTTCACTTTCTGCCATAATGGTGGTATCATATGCATATCTGAGGTTACTGATGTTTTTCCTGGCAGTCTTGATTCCAGCTTGTGCTTCTTCCAACCCAGTGTTTCTCATGATGTACTCGGCATATAAGTTAAATAAGCAGGGAGACAATATACAGCCTTGACATACTCCTTTTCCTATTTGGAACCAATCTGTTGTTCCATGTCCAGTTCTAACTGTTGCTTCCTGACTTGCACATAGGTTTCTCAAGAGACAGGTCAGGTGGTCTGGTAGTCCCATCTCTTTCAGAATTTTCCACAGTTTATTGTGATACACACAATCAAAGGCTTTGGCGTAGTCAATATAGCAGAAATATATGTTTTCTGGGACTCTCTTGCTTTTTCAATGATCCAGCAGATGTTGGCAGTTTGATCTCTGGTTCCTCTGCCTTTTCTAAAACCAGCTTGAACATCTGGAAGTTCACGGCTCATGTATTGCTGAAGCCTGGCTTGGAGAATTTTGAGCATTACTTTACTAGCGTGTGAGATGAGTGCAATTGTGCAGTAGTTTGAGCATTCTTTGTTATTGCCTTTCTTTGGAATTGGAATGAAAACTGATCTTTTCCAGTCATGTGGCCACTGCTGAGTTTTCCAAATTTGCTGACCTATTGAGTACAGCACTTTCACAGCATCATCTTTTAGGATTTGAAATAGCTTAACTGGAATTCCATCACCTCCACTAGTTTTGTTTGTAGTGATGCTTTCTAAGGCCCACTTGACCTCACATTCCAGGATGTCTGGCTCTAGGTGACTGATCACGCCATCATAATTATCTGGGTCATGAAGATCTTTTTTTGTACAGTTGTTCTGTGTATTCTTGCCACCTCTTCTTAACAGCTTCTGCTTCTGTTAGATGCATAGCATTTCTGTCCTTTATTGAACCCAATCTTCGCATGGAATGTTCCTTTGGTATCTCTAATTTTCTTGAAGAGATCTCTAGTCTTTCCCATTCTGTTGTTATTCTCCATTTCTTTGCATTGATCAGAGTAAGGCTTTCTTATCTCTCCTTGCTATTCTTTGGAACTCGGCATTCAAATGGTGCAGGCTGTGACGGACCATGCAGAAGCATGGCCATGAGGAGCTATCTCTCGCCCAAGGTCAGAGGTAGTGGCTGAGGGGAGCCACCCCATGTCCGAGACCAGGGGCAGCGGCCGAGAGGAGCTACCTCATGCCTGAGGTCAGGGGAGGTGGCTGAGATGAGCTACCCCATGCCCAAGGTCAGGGGCTGTGGCCAAGAGAAGCAATCCCACGTCCACAGAGCAGCAGCTGCACGGGTGCAGGAGGACCGAGAGGAGCTACTCCACATTCAAGGTCAGGAGGGGCGGCCTGAGGAGATACCCATTGTCCAAGGTAAGGAGGAGTGGCTGTGCTTTGCTGGAGCAGCTGTAAAGAGATACCCCACGTCCAAGGTAAGAGAAACTCAAATAAGATTGTAAGTGTTGTGAGAGGGCATCAAAGGGCAGACACTGAAATCATAATCACAGAAAACTAGCCAACCTGATCACATGGACCATAACCTTGTCTAACTCAATGAAACTAAGCCATGACGTGTGGAGCCACCCAAGACGGACGGGTCATGGTGGACAGGTCTGACAGAATGTAGTCCACTGGAGAAGGGAATGGCAAACCACTTCAGTATTCTTGCCTTGAGGACCCCATGAACAGTATGAAAAGGCAAAATGATAGGATACTGAAAGAGGAACTCCCCAGGTCGGTAGGTGTCCAATATCCTACTGGAGTTCAGTGGAGAAATAACTCCAGAAAGAATGAAGGGATGGAGCCAAAGCAAAAACAATACCCAGTTGTGGATGTGACTGGTGATAGAAGCAAGGTCCAATGCTGTAAAGAGCAATATCGCATAGGAACCTGGAATGTTAGGTCCTTGAATCAAGGCAAATTGGAAGTGGTCAAACAGGATGTGGCAAGAGTGAATGTCGACATTCTAGGAATCAGCAAATTATAATGGACAGGAATGGGTGAATTTAACTCAGATGACCATTATATCTACTACTGTGGGCAGGAACCGCTTAAAAGAAATGGAGTAGCCATCATGGTCAACAATCGAGTCCAAAATATGGTACTTGGATGCAATCTCAGAAAGTGTAGGGAAATACAATGCTCTGACTCTGGAATTTGGGTCCTCAGGGCAAACCTGGAAGTCTCACATCTTTGAGTCTATACAGTTTGTGATACACAGAGGCCTGATAAAACACTCTCTGTTGATGCCTTTCCTTCCTGGATGGAACATAATTTTCCCAGCTTTTTGTGTGCTCAGAGTCACAAACTGCTTGAAAAGGCTTGTTAGAAGTAATTTTTCAGTAGCAACTTCCCCTGATGTTGTGACCTTAGGGAAGACCGCCACACCCACAGGAAAAGGCAAAGGATCATCCAGACGTCTGCTCAATCACGTTTTCTTGATAGGAGCAATCCATTCAACCTAACTGTCTAGAATGCTCATGGATACTGTTCCTACACACCCTATGTTTGAACCTGGATACTGGACCTTGGCAGCAAAATTTCCATTGTTTTCTCAGTTGGCCCTAAAACGGTTAAACCTAGTTACTGCCTGAAAATGCATCTACTTGCTGTTTTCTTACTTCTGACAGTGATAGTGTTGGTGCACCCTTTGGGATTTATGAATCAAGCAGGAGGCTCTCCACTCCAAGCCACTGGCCCCTTTCCAGGGAGATGTCATCTCATCTAGGTTAGCACAATATGTCACCCAGCACTCTGAGACACACTCTTGCAGCATGAATTTTATGGTCAGATCTGGTTTGACCTAGGAATGTGTTTACAAATCTCAGAAAGTGGTGGGAAACACACTGCCCTGACTCTGGTATTTAGGTCCTCTGGGAAACTTGGAGGACTCACATGTTTGAATCTAGACAGTTCATGACAGGTAGAGGCCTGATAACATATTCTCTCGAGATGCCTTTCCTTCCTCAAAGGAATATAGCTTTCTCAACATTCTGTGTGCTGAGTGTCACACACTCCTTGAAAACGCTTGTTGGAGGTCATTTTTCATTAGCAATTTCCCCTGGAGGTGTGACTGTAGGGAAGGCGCCACACTCACAGGTAAGTTCAAAAGCACTTCCAAACATCTGTTCAATCACGTTTTCTTGGTGGGGCCATTCATCAATGTAAGTCTATTTAGAAAATCCGTGGACACTGCGGGGAAACACCTATGTTTGAATCTGGATACCAGACGTTGGTGTTAAAATATGCATTTTTCTCTCACTTGGCCCTAAAAGAGTGCCACCGAGCAACTGCTTGAAATTCCATCTGAATGTTGTTTTCTTCCTTCTGACAATGCTAGCTTTGGTTCACCCTTTGGGATTTTTGAAGCATGTGAATGACTTGCAACTCCTAGCTGCAGGCCCATTTCCAGTGGAATGACACCTCATCTATGTGACCACAGTATTTCACCCAGCACAGTCTGATACACTCCCTCAGCATCCTTCCTTAGGAGCAGACCTGGTATGCCCTAGGAATGCATTTAGAAGTCTCAGAAAGTGCAGCAAGACACACTGTCCTGACTCTGGAACTTAGGTCCTTTAATCAGGCCTGAGCTCTCACATCTTAGAAGCTGAACAGTTCCTGCTATAAAAAACACACTCTCTGTTGATGCCTTTCCTTCATTGAAGGAACATAACTTTCCCAATGTACTGTGTGCTGAGAGTCACACACTGCTTGAAAACATTTGCTTGGAGTTCATTTTTCAGTGGCAATTTCCCCTGAGACTGTGACAGTAGGGAAGCGCCCACAATCACAAGACAAGCAAGCATCCAAATACCTGTTCCATCACGTTTTCTCTGTTAGAGAGGTCCAGTGAACCCAGGTCTATCTGGAAAAGTTTGGATCCTGTGGGGTCACATCCTGAGTGTGAACCTGAATACAGGACAAAATTCACCTTTTTCTCTCAGTTGGCACTAAAATGGTTTGGCATAGCCACTGCTTAAATATCCATCCAGTACTTGTTTTCTTATTTCTGACAGTGACAGATATGGTTCACCCATGTAATTTCTGAAGCAAGCAGTCTGCTTGCCACTTCTATCTGGTGGTCCCTTTCCTGTGAAATGTCACATAATATAGGTAGCACCACATGGCACCCAGCTCTCTCAGACACACTCTGACAGCCTGTTTCCTCCTTGGCAGTCCTGGTATGACCTAGGAATGTATTTACAAGGCTCAGAGATTGTATGGAAACATATCCCCTGACTCGGGATGTTAGGTCATCTGGGCAAGACTGGAGGTCTCACGTCTTACAATCTAGACAGTTCCTAATAGATAGAGGCCTGGAAACACACTCTCTGGTGACGCCTTTCCTTACTCAAAGGGCCATTGCTTTCCCAACATTTTAGGGCCAACCTAGAGGAAAATGCGAAATTTGCCACCAAGGTCCATTACCCAGGTTCACACGCAGGATGTGTCCCCACAGCACTGAAGAATTTTCAAGACAGACCTAGGCTAACCCTAACCCTAACCCTAACCCTAGGATCTCTCCTACAGAGAAACATGATGGAACAGACGTTTGGATGATGTTTTGCCTTTTCCTGTGAGTGTGGTGGACTTCCCTATGGTCAAACCATCAAGGGAAATTGCTACTGAAAAACAACTTCCAGGCAAGCATTTTCAAGCAGTATGTGACTCTCAGCACACAGAATGCTGGGAAAGCTACGTTCATTTGAGGAAGGAAAGGCATCAATAGAGAGTGTGTTTTCAGGCCTCTATCTATCAGGATCTGTCTATATTCTAAGATGTGAGATCTCCAGGCTTGTCCAGAGGACCCATCTTCCAGAGTCTGGGCAGTGTTTCCCTGCAAATTTTGAGCCTTGTAAGCACATTCCAAGATCACTCAGGAATGTCCATGATGAAACAGGCGATGGAAGAGTGTCCGTGTGTGCTGTGTGTCATTCTGCCCTTACCAAATGAACTGACATTCCACTGGAAATGGGCCAGGGACTAGGAGTTATGAACCGCCTGTTGCTTCAGAAATCCAGAAAGCTGGAACAAAGCTATCATTGTCAGAAGTAAGAAAACAGATATTAAATGAACTTTCAAGCAGTTGTTAGGCCACAACGTTTTAAGCCCAATGGAGAGGATAATGCAAATTTTGCCACCAAGATCTGCTATCAAGATTCACATTCATGATGTGTCCCTGCAGTATCCAAGAATTTTCCAGATAGGACTAGGCTCACTATATCTCACCTACAGAGCAAACGTGATGGAACAGACATTTGAATGTGGTTCCCTTTTACTGTGTTTGTGGGGCTTTCCCTCCAGTCACATCTTCAGGGGAAATTCTTAGTGATAAATGACCTCCAAGCAAGTGTGTGACACTCAGCAAGCAGAATGTTGGGAAAACAATGTTCCTTCAAGGAAAGACAGGCATCAGCAGAGAATGAATTTTCAGCCCTTTATCTATCAAGAATTGTCTAGATTTCTAAGATGTGAGACCTCCAGTCTTACCCTGAGGACCTAACTTGCAGAGTCAGGGCAGTGTGTTTCCCTGCACTAACCAGGCTTTTAACCACCTTCCTACATCATCCCAGAACTGCCCATGAGGAAACAGGCTGCAGGAATGTGTTCAGACTGCAGGGTGCCATGCTGTTGTTACCCAGGTGAGGTGACATTCCATTGCAAATAGGCCATCAGCAGCACTTGCCAGCTGCCTTCTTGCTTCTGAAATCCCAAAGGTGGGTCAAAAGTGACCACTGTTAGAAATTAAAAAAAAAAAAGCAATTTTATGGATTTTCTAGCAGTTGCAAATTTGACCATCAAGTTCCGGTATCCACTGTCAGACTCAGGAGGTGTCTCTGCTGTATCTACCCATATTTCACAAAGACCTAGGCTCACTGGCTGCTCTGATAGAGAAAATGTGATGGAACAGATGTTTGGATCTTGGATTGCCTTACCCTGTGAGTGTAGAGGACATCCTTACTGTCACAACATCACAAGAAATTGCTACTGAAAAATGACCTGCAAGCAAATGGTTTCAAGCAATGTGTGACTCTCAGTTCACAGAATACTGGGAAAGTACTGTTTCTTCGAGGAAGGAAGGGTATCAATAGAGAGTGTGTTTTCAGGGCTCTATCTATGAAGAACTGTCTTGATTCTAACAAGAGCCCTCCAGCCTTCCCAGAGAACGGAACTTCCAGAGTCAGGGCAGTGTCTTCCTTGCCCTTTTAATGCTTTGTAAACATATTCCTAGGTCACACTGGGACTGTCCATGAGGACACAGACTGTGGGCGTGTGTCTGAGTATACAGAAGGGCCATTATGTGCTTACTTAGATAAAGTGACATTCCACTGGAAATAGGCCCATGACTAGGAGTGGTGATCTCCTTGCTTGCTTCAGAAATCCCAAAGGGTGAACCAAAGTTATTGCTCTTCAAAGTAAGAAAACAGCAATTAGATGGATTTTCAAGCAGGTGCCAGGCCACACAGTTTTAGGACAAACCGAAAGAGAAATGTGAATTGTGCCACCAGTTCCAGTATCCAGGTTCACACTTAGGATGTGGTCCTGCAGTATACACGATTTTCCAGACAGACCTAGGCTCTCTGGATCACTCCTAGAGACAAAATGTGATGCAACAGAAGTTTGGATGTGGGTTTGCCTTTTCCAGTGAGTGTGGGGGCCTTCCCTAAGGTTACACTGTCAGAGGAAGTTTCTACTGAAAAATGACCTCCAAAGAGCGTTCTCAAGCAGTGTGTGATCCCCAGCACAGAGAATGCAGGGAAAAGTATGTTTCTTCAAGGAAGAAAAGGCATCAACAGAGAGTGTGTTATTAGGCCTATATCTATTAGTAACTGTCTAGAATCTAACATTGACCTCCAGGCTTGTCCAGGGGACCTAACTACCAAAGTCAAGGCACTATTTTTCCTACACCTTCCAAGCCTCCCAAAGACATCCTAGCTCATATAGGGATGGCCCATGAGGAAACAGACTGTAGGAGAGTGTCTGAGATTGTATGGTACCAATACTGTGCTTACCTAGATGAGATGACATTCCTCTGGGAATGGGCCAGAGGGTAGGAGTGGTGAGTCGCCTGCTTGATTCAGAAATCCCAAAGGATGGACCAAAGCTATCATTGTCAGAAGGAAGAAAACAGCAATTGGATGGATTTCCAAGCAGTTGCAAGGCCGTAGCATTTTCCCAAATCAAGAGAAAAAGTATTATTTTTGCCCCAAAAATCCGGTATCCATGTCCAGACTCAGGATGTCTCCATGCAGTATCCACAAAGTTTCCAGACAGAACTAGTCTCAGTGGATCGATCCTACTGAGAAAATGTGATGGAACAGACGTTTGAATGCTAATTTGTCTTTCTCTAAAAATGGAGAGTGTGGCATCCCCATGGTCACACCATCAGGGGAAAGTGCTACTGAAAAATGACCTCCATGCCAGCATATTCAAGCCGTGTGTGTCTCTCTGCACACAAAATGTTTGGAAAGTTATGTTCCTTCAAGAAAAGAAATGCATCAACAGAGAGTGCTTTCAGCCCTCTATCTATCAGGAGCTGTCTACATTCTAAGTCGTGAGACCTTCAGTCTTTCTTAGGGATCCTAACACCCAGAGTCAGGGCAGTATGTTTCCATGAACTTTTCAAGCCTTGTAAACACTTTCCAAGTATATACTGGGACTGCTCCTGAAGAAACAGGCTGCACGAGTGTATCCGAGTGTGTTGGGCAGCATACTGTGCTTACCTGCATGAGGTGCCAGTACAATGGAAATCAGTTAGTGGCTGGAGTGGTGAGCAACCTGCTTGCTTCAGAAATTCCAAAGGGTGGACAAATCTATCACTGTCAAAAGTAAGAAAACAGCAATTGGATGGATTTTCAAGGATTTGCTACACTGCACCATTTTAGAACCAATGTGGTCCCAAAATGAGTGTGGGAGATGAAAATGAGAATTTTGCCACCAAGTTCATATATACAAGTTCACACTCATGATGTGTCCCCACAATACCCACGAATTCTCCAGACAGACCTAGGCTCACTTGATCGCACCTAAAGACAAAATGTTATGGAGTACACGTTTGGATGTTGGTTTGCCTTTCCCAGTGAGTGTGGGAGCCTTCCCTACCATTGCACCTTCAGGGGAATTTTCTACTGACCAATGGCCTACAAGCAAGTGTTTTCAAGCACCGTGTGACTCTCAGCACACAGAATGTTGGGAAAGCTATGTTCCTTCGAGGACGGAAAGGCATCCATACGGAGTGTATTTTTAGGCCTCTATCTATCAGGAACTGTCTAGAACTCAAGGCATGAGACTTCAAGGCTTTCCCAGGGTCCTAACTTCCAGAGTTAGGGTACTGTGTTTCCCTGCACCTTCCAAGGCTTTAAACACATTCCTTATTCAAACTGGGCCTGCCCATGAGGAAACAGGATGCAGGAGTATGTCTGAGAGGGCTGGGTGCCATACAGTGCTTAACTAGATGAGGTGACATTACACTGGAAATGGGCCAGCAGATAGGAGTAGTGAGCCGCCTGCTTGCTTTAGAAACCTCAAAGGTTTGACCAATGTTATCACTGTCATTATTAGGAAGAGACCAATTGGATGAATCTTCAGGCAGTTGCTAAGGCCGCACTCTTTTAGATCCAACCGACAAAATTTGCTAATTTTGCCAACAGATTCAAGGATGCAGATTCACACTCAGTATGTGTCCCTGTAGTATCCAAGAATTTTCCAGACAGGCAGAGGATCATTGGATCTCTCCTAAAGAGAAAACTTTATAGAATAGACATTTGGTTGGTTGTTTTCTTTTTCCTGTGAGTTTGGGGGTCTTCCCTACAGTAACACAGTCATGGGAAATTGTTACTGAAAAATCACCTTCAAGCAAGGATTTTCAACCAGTGTGTTACTCTCATCACACAGAAATCTGGGATAACTATGTTACTTAAATGCATGAAAGACATAAAAGTGGGTGTTTTTCAGGCATCTATCTGTCAGGAACTATCTAAAGTCTAAGATGTGAGAACTCCAGGTTTGCACACAGGGCCTAATTTCCAAAGTCATAGCCAGTATATTTCATTGCACTTTCAGAGCCTTA
This sequence comes from Muntiacus reevesi, assembly GCF_963930625.1. NCBI lineage: Eukaryota > Metazoa > Chordata > Mammalia > Artiodactyla > Cervidae > Muntiacus > Muntiacus reevesi. The sequence continues at coordinate 124,723 of NW_027077907.1, forward strand.
TGAACACATTCCTGGCTCCTATTGGGTCTGATTCAGAGGAAACTGGCTGTGAAATTATCTAAGATTGCTGAGAGCCATACTGTTTTTACCTGGATTATTTGACATTTTAATGGAAATGATCCAGCTCGATGGGGTTGCAAGCCACCTGCTTGTGTCAGAAACCTGAAAGATTTGACCAAACCTATTGATGTCAGAAGTAGGAAAATATCAATTGGATGGATTTTCAGGCAGCTGCCAGCGCACATCCTGTTAGTGCCAAAAGAGAGACAATGCTAATTTTGCCAAGAAGGTCAAATATTCAGGTTCACAGTCAGTATGTTTCCCTTGCAGTATCCAAGAAATTTCCAGAGAGACCTGGGGCCATTGGATCCTTCTGACAGAGAAAAATTGATGGAAGAGACATTTTGATGTTTGCTTGCTTTTCCCTGTGAGTGTGGGAGCCTTCCCTAGTGTAACACACGTGAGGGGAAATTTTTACTTAAAAATGACTTCCAGGCAAGGGTTTCCACTTAGCGGGTTACTCTCAGCAAACAGAATGCTGGGACACCTGTGTTCACTCGTGGAATGAGCGGCAATGAATAGGGTGCTTTTCAGGCATCTCTCTATCCATGACTGCTGTCTGGATTCTAAGATGTGAGAAGACCACGCTTCCACAGATGCCCTCAATTCCAGAGACACAGCCAGTAAGTTTCCCTGAACTTTCCATGGTTCATGAGCACAGTACTCTATCTTACTGGGACACACCATGAGGAGAGAGTCTGGAGGAGTGTGTCTGACACAGCTGAGTGCCATACTGTTTCTAAGTAGTTTAATTGGCATTCCAATGGAAATGATCTTGCCACAAGGAGTTGCACGCTGCCTGCTTGCTTCAGCAATTCCAGTGTTTTGACCAAAGCTATTGCTGTCGTTAGTGGGAAAAGAGCAAGTGTACTGATTTTCAAGGAGTTGCTAAACCCCAGCCTACTGTGGCCAACACAGAGAAAATTCTAATTTGCCAACAAGGTCCAGAATCCAGGTTCACACTGAGCATGTGTCCAAGCACTATCCAAGAATTTTCCAGACAGACTTAGGATCACTGGATCCCTCCTACAGGGGACTTCATGGAACAGATGTTTTGACATTTGTTTACTTTTCTCTGTCAGTGTGGGGGCATTTCCCATGGTAACACAGGGGAGGGGAAATTGTTACTTCAAAATGACTTCCAGGCAAGAATTTCCAAGCAGTCTGTCACTCTCAGCAAACATAATGCTGTGAAACCTGTGTTTCTTTGAGGAATGAAAGGCAAAAAATAAAAAGGAGTGTATTTCAGACATCTATCAGAAACTGTCTAGATTCTAAAATGTTAAAACTCCAGATTTGCACAGAGCACCTAATTTTCAGAGTCACAGCCAGTATGTTTGCTCACATTTCTGATACTAGCGAACCCATTCCTAGGTCATCCTGGGACTGTCTATGAAGAAACAGGCTGTAGGAGTGTGTCTGAGAGTGCTGAATGCCATCGAGTCTGGTTACCTAATGAGTTTACCTGCCATTGGAAATGATCCAGTGGCAAGGAATTGAAAGTCCCATGTTTGCTGCAGAAATCCAAGAGGTCTGACCAAAGATATTGCTGTCACAAGTAAGAAAACAGCAATTGGATGGATCTTCAGGCAGTTGCTACTCTGCACCATTTTAGGACCACCTGAAAGAAAATGCTGATTTAGCCAACAAGGTCCAGGATCCAGCTTCACACTCAGTATGTGTCCATGCACTACCCAAGCATTTTCCAGACAGACCTAGGATCACTGGATCTCTCCTACAGAGAAAACCTGATGGAACAAACGTTTGGATGCTAGTTTGCTTTTTCCCTGTGAGTGTGGGACCGTCCTGACTGTAACACAGTCAGGGGAAGTTCTTACTGAAAAATGAAGTCCAAGCAAGCATTTTAGAGCAGTGAGTTACTCTCAGCACACAGAATGCTAGGAACTCCATGTTCCTTTGATGAAAGAAAAACATAAAAGTAGAGTGTTTTTCATGCATCTGTCTATCAGGAACTGTCTAGATTGTAAGATGTCAGAACTCCAGGTTTGCACAGAGACCCTAATTTCCAGTCATAGCCAGTGTATTTTCCTGCACTTTCTGAGCCTTTTGAACACATTCCTAGCTCATATTGGGTCTGTCCCTCAAGAAAAAGGCTTAGGAAATTATATCTAAATGTGTTGAGTGTCATAATGTTGTTACCTTGATTAGTTGACAATCTATTGGAAATGATCCTGCCACAAGGTGTTGCAAGCTGCCTGTTTGCATAGAAATAGAAATAATTTGACCAAACTCATTTATGTTGTAAATAGGAAATTGTCAATTGGATGGATTCTCAGGTAGCTGTCAGCCCACACCCTTTTAATGCCAACAGAGAGAAAAGGTGAGTTTTGCCAACAAGGTTCAATATCCAGTTTCACACTCAGTATGTGTCCCTGCAGTGTCCAAGACTTTTCCAAACAGATCTCGGATCACTAGATCTCTCCTGCAGAGAAAACTTGATGGAACTTTTACTCTGAAGCAGGGTCAGTCTTGTTGAGGTGACTCCTTCCCCAAGGCCACAACTGGGAGTCCTCACACCAAGGCCATAGAAGTGGGCCCCAGAACCAAGGTCACCTGTGAATCGGACTGGGCCCCCTTTGCAACTGTTGCCAAAAGCACCTGATCATCGCTAATGAGCTTCCTGACTCCCTACCAGGCAAGGATGCCCACTCCAGTAAACACCCTATGGTACCCCACCCAATCACCTAATATCAACCTTCCAGTAGGAATTTTCTTTGCCTTGAAACTGTAAAAATTGGCTCTTAACCCAGGAAATCAGTCAACTTTCCCTAGTCTGTCAGGTGGTTGGCCCCCTGAGCCCACAGTGCCCACTTTATCTCTGCTCTTTGTTCTTAATACAAACTCACTCCCGTCTGAAATGCTCTATGTCTGAACATTCTTTTCCAACTCGTGCTCAGACGGCCTCAACAAGCCTCCCATCACCAGAGCCACTTTCCTAGATCACACTCACCACTTGCTTGTCCACTCCCAACTCAGAGCAGAAAGGCCCCCTCAGCCTGGTCCTTCCCTCTCACTTCCCGTGCCTGGTCGCCAGGGGCTCACACCGTCCCTGGGCAGGCTGTCTTCTGTGTCCTGCAGAGGCCTCTGTGGTGTCAGGCGAAGAAACAAGAGGCACCCATGAAACCTCCCACCCCAGCACAGCAACCAGTACCCACCTACTGAACTCTTCACTCTGGATGGGCCTGGGGGTGTTTCAGGGAACGTCCCCCAACATGTCCTTGTTCTCATCTAATTCCAGCACTGCCCACGTGAGAGTCACTAAGCTAATCTGTGATAACTGCACAGAGAGAATACTTGTTCACTCGCCCCTCCCAGGATACATGGTTCTTATGGGCAGGTGCCTCCCAGGATATGGGGCTCACCTGGGCAGGTATCCTGCAGGGCTCAGCACCCAGGAGCTGTTCACAGAGCCCTCCCTGCAAAGAGCCCCCAGCTCCTCTGTTGGACAGATCTGACCTTGAGACCCTCAGAGGAGGACCTGAGGTAACATACAGCAGCTTCAGGATAGTTTTGTGACCTTGGGCTTCACTGGTTGCAGCCTCCTTCCAGCAGGTTTTCCAGAGGGTCCCATAGCACCTGGGCACTGAGTCTGTCTCCACCCACCACCCATCCTCTCCCTGACCCCTGGGTCCCTCTCATTAGAAGAAGGCCTTCCTGAAATCCTCTCCCACTTATAGGTCAGATAAGAAGATGAGAAAACAAGTCAGAGCAGCAGCCCCATATCCATCCTGACCCAAAGGACCCACACCTGTTCCTGGAACCCTGGCCAGGACAACGAGGCCCATTTTCTGAAACCACAAGCCCAGGTGGGCAGATTGGCTGACCTGACTGGCCTGCCCTTTGGATGTGTGCCTGGGTTGAGGTCTATATAAACCCCCTCAAGTGCCTGCAGCTGTACCTGATGCTGTCTTTCTGCTTAGATCTTGCAGGGTTGGCTTGATAAGAGAGAGTGAGGGCCCATAGTGTTTCGGGGGATTGGGTCTGTGTTGGGCTCTGCTGGACCTTCTGCAGGAGGTGCTAAGCTGTCACTTCCTAAGGATGGGCTGTGTCACCTGTTCCTGCTGTTGGAAATCTTCTCAGGCAGAAATGAGGAAGCAAGAAAACAGGCAATGGGAGCAGCACAGGAGGAGTAACTCAGGTAGGAAAGTGCAAAGCTTCCAGATCACCCAGGCCAGGACCATTCTGCCTGACCTACAGGAGCCACGTCAGTAAGCATGCTGTCGCTGGAGTGGCTCCACTTTTCTCCAGCCTGTGAGGTCTTTGCACATATTCAAGTGTTTTATCTATGAAGGGTGGATGAGGTTCAGGAATGGCTAGCCTGGGGGTCAGCCAGCATTTACTTAGAGATGACTCCGTGTAGTCTCCCAGCTTCCCACTGAGGTCCCTCCTTGGGAGGGGAGGGGGTGGGGTATGTGCAAGGGCTGCTGGCTGGCTACACATGAGTAAGTCCCCATCCCTGACCATCTTCAGAATTGCTCATCCCTGAAGCAAGTGCCCTAATTGGGCTTTCACCTGTGCAACTGGTGGCTTCTTAATTAGCAATGTGGCCATTGATATTAAATGTCCTCCATCAAGACTGAGATGTTACACCACATGTACTGGTGTAAGAACCCGGGGAGGCGTGTGCACCCAGTACCCCTAGGCACAGGCTTCAGACTTGACCCCTCAACATTCTGGAGCCCAGCCACTGCTTTAGCATTTCTGAGGGTCCAGAGCTGATTTTAAGGGTTCTGTAATCCACCCTTCATCTGCTTTAATGAGACCCACATTTCTAGGATCCTACAGAGCAGGGTCTGTGTGGCTGCTCTGTGGCTTCTCTAACATGATCACATGCTGGGTGGTTTAAAACAACAGGAGTTCATCCTCTCTCAGTCCTGGAGACCAGACACCGGAAATCAAGGTGGCACAGGGCTGAGGTCCCTCCAGAGGCTCCAGGACAGGATCATTCCTGCCTTTTCCAACTTCAGGGGCTCCAGGGGTCCCTGGGCTTGTGGCCCCCTCCCTCCCATCTCTGCCTCTGCCTTTAAGAGGCTTCCCCTTTGTGTCCTCTTTCGTCTCTTTGAAGGAGTCTGTCAGTTGGATTGAAGGTCACCCTAACCCTAGATGACCTTACCTTGCTATCCTTAACTACATCTACAAAGACTCTTTTCCCAGATACGGCCCTGTTCTGGGGGGACACATCTTTGGTGGCCACCATTTACCCCATTCTCTCTCTGTCAAATAACCCTCATTTTAGGAGATCACCACATGCCCATAAAGACGGGCACAGAGAGTGGCCACACACATGGAGAGAATGAGGCCCTTGGAGTCACCTGGAACGGATGAAGGCCTGGCTTCATCAGGTGAGGGGAATCACAGGGAGGAGAGGAGGATGGTCTTGTTTAGGCTTCAAAAAGACCACGTTGGGGTGGGATGTGAGATGCACAATGGGGGCGGGGAGCTTCATCAGGGCCTGAGGGGGAGGTTAGGCTTGGGCCAGGGCCATGGGTATAGAGGGGACTTAGTGTGGGGGTTGGTCATACACCCAGAAGGAAGAGCTCACAGTCACTGGGGCACAAGGACCTGGGAACCTGGGAGGGCTTCATCTTTCTGAACCTGAAGAGGAAACGTTAAAATTTTACATCACCTCCTGCTCCTTCTGCCTCTGTAACTCAGCTTGCTCCTTGCAAAGTCTGGATCATGTAGGTCACGCAATCTCAGAAAGTGGGGACTTAGAATACTCGGAGCTGGAGCTTATCTCCCTTGTCCTTGCCCTGGCCCCTGCAAACCTTCTTGATCATGCCTATTCATGATAATGAAGAGCCCGCCCCCCTGACACTCTCCTCACCCCAGGGGGAACTCCCCACTCTGCTGGAGCACCTGGCTGTTGGTGGCCACTGACAGCACTCTGGTCTCCTCAGGACCCAGCTTCAGGATACTCTGAGGTTCAGGTCAGGCAGATGGAATCTGGTCTTCTCAGAACCCACTGGGGCTTCAGTTTGGGGGCATTGTGGGGTTTAGTTCAGGTTGATGGAATCTGGTCTCCTCAGGACCTTATGGGGGTTCAGCTTTGGGACATTGTGGGGTTCAGTTCAGGCTGACAGGAGATGGGTCACCACAAGACCCATGTGGTTTCAGCTTTGGGGCATTGTGGGGTTCAATTCAGGCTGATAGAATTTGATCTCCTCAGGACCTTATGGGGGTTCAGCTTTGTGACATTGTGGGGTTCAGTTCAGGCTGACAGGAGATGGGTCACCACAGGATCCATTGTATTTTGGCTTTGGGGCATTATGGGGTTTAGTTTTGGCTGATGGAATCTAGTTTCCTCAGGACCCATGATCTCCTCAGAACCCATTGGTGCTTCAGCTTTGGGACATTGTGGGGTTCAGTTGAGTCTGATGGGAGTCTGGTTTCCTCAAGATTCCTGCAACGATGTGCTGCTGAAAGAAAAAGTGAGGAAAATTGGGAAGAAGCTTCTGTGTGTGGCTGTTGCTGAAAGTCTGTCTTAAGAGGACCCAAGACTGTTAGGGCTTGATGTGGAAAGTTGTGGGATTTTAGTCAGTTTTTGTCTGTAGTATAAGATGGTGTCCTATATTGTTCCTTGGTGTGTGGTTTCCATTTTTCCCAGCACAGTTTATTGAGGGGGGTGGGGGGGACTGTCCTTTCCCGCGTATATATTTTTAGTTCCTTTCTTGTAAATTAATTACCATGCACCTGTAGGTTTACTTCTGAGCTCTCTTGACTATTTCTGTGCCAATTCCACACGTCTTCTGGTGACTTTAGGTACATACTCTAGATTGAAGTCAGGGATAGACATGCCACCAGCCTGTTCTGCTTTCTCAGGATCCCTTTGGCTCTTCTGGTTCCTTTGTGGCTCCACACAGATGTAAAGATTGCTTTTGTTTCTGTGAAAAATGTCATTGAAATGTTGGCAGTGATTGCATGAATGTGTACGTTGCTTTGTTTAGAATGGATATTTTAATGGTATTTTCACCCATAAGCATGGGATATCTTTTTACTTGTATCCATTTAGTTTCTTTGATCATTGTCTTGTAGTTTTTAGCTTTCAGGTCTTTCAAGTCCTTGGTTAGATTTCTAGTTATGTGGGGGAGGGGATGCAATTGTAAAAGGAATTATTTTCTTAATTTCTCTTTCTGATAGTTCATTATTAGTGTAGAGAATCACAAATGATCTTGCAGTTCTGCTGACTTTCTTTTTTCTTTTTTTTGGCCCCACAGCTCGACATGTTGGATCTTAGTTCTCTGACCGAGGATCAAACCTGTACCCCCTGCAGTGGAAGTGCAGTCTTAACTACTGGACTGCCAGGCAAGTCTGTGAATTCGCTTTTTAGTTCTGACAGTTGCTTTGGTGTAGTGTTATGTGGAAAACTAGAATTAAGACATCTAATAGTTTCAGTTCCATCTGGTCATCCACAGCACCCAGGGCATGGTGTCTACTAATATACTCTTCCTATGGTGCCTTTTAATACCATGTGGACTAGTACAAGGCAATTAGCATCAAACTACTTTAGCTGAATTTAGTTAGGTTAACTCTTGGCCTCTATTGCAATGTTCGATGTCATCTCTGATTTTCTGGCATGTGACTTACATGGCTGTATTGAAAAGTAACTTACTTTCTAGTAAAATTTCAAACGTGTCTACTTTAAATAGTGGTACAAAGTTTTCTACATTCACACCAAATACCGCAATGTGTTTTACCCAAAACATGGTCACTTTCCCAGGGAACCAGCCCACAACCCCAAAATGGGGGATAATTATGGTTTCCACATTACAATCCTATCCATAGGACCAGTTCAACTTTCATCAGCTGCCCAAGCTTTGTGCAACTGTCTTTCTTCATTCTAATGCAGTTTTCTTTTTCTGGAGCCATCACTGGGGCTTTCCCTCATGTTAAAAACCTTCATGGATTTAAAGTGACAAGATGACTATGATCTGGGTGGCTTTTCAGTGTGGTTTCTTTCACTGAGAATGTTTTTAGTGCTTTTCCATGTTGTGCCATGTGTCATTTTTTTCACTGTGCTTACAAACATATAACAACATCTATTATTTGAGTCATTTTAAGTATGAACTTCTATAGCATTAACTGCACTCTCATTGTAAAAATTTCCCCACCATTCATCTCCAGAATCTTTCCCTTTTCCTGAAGTGACACTGTAACCATTAAATACTCATAACCCCCAATCCCTGGCCATCTTACTCTACTTGGAATTTGTCTTATATGGATATCTCATACTAGTGGAATCATAGAACATTTTTCCTTTTGTGTCAGGCTTGTTTCACTTCACCTAATGACTTGAAGTTTCATCTACATTATAGCATGTATGAGTTATCTTGTTTTTAAAGGTTGAATCAGATCCCACTGTGTATATACTACATCGTGCTTATCCAGTCATCTGTTGAACACTTGTGCTGCTGCCACCTTTTGGTTACTATGAATAATGCTGCTATGAATATGGGGTTTGAATATCTGTTTCAGTATTTGGTTTTAAATATCTTGAGTGTATAACCTGGACCGGAATTGATGGATTCTATGTTAACTCTGTGTTTAAGTTTTTGTAAAGCCCCCTACTATTTTCTGAAGCTGTGGCATTATTTTACTATATTCCTTTATATGGCAGAGTAATGCATCTCATGGATGGAACTGCCCTATTTGCTCTTCCATTCACTTGTTGGTGGACATTTTCATTGTTTTTAACTTGGATTATCAAGAACACTGCTGCTGTAAATATTGGTGTACAAGTATATATTTGAGCACCTCTTTTAAATTCTTTGGATGTATATCTAGGAGTGGAGTTACCAAAACATATGATATTTCAGTTCAGTCACTCACTCATGTCCGACTCTTTGTGACCCCGTGGACTGCAGCACACCAGGCTCCCCTATCCATCACCAACTCCCAGAGCTTGCTCAAACTCATGTCTATCGAGTTGGTGATGCCATCAACCATCTCATCCTCTGTTATCCCCTTCTGCTCCTGCCTTCAATCTTTCCCAGCATCAGGGTCTTTTCCAATGAGTCAGTTCTTCACATTAGGTGGCCAAAGTATTGCAGTTTCAGCTTCAGCATCAGTCCTTCCAATGAATAGTCAGGGTTGATTTCCCTTAGGATTGACTTGTTGGATCTCCTTGCAGTCCAAGTGATGCTCAAGAGTCTTCTCCAACACCACAGTTCCAAAGCATCACTTCTTCGGTGCTCAGTTTTCTTTGTAGTCCAGCTGTAACGTCTATACATGACTATTGGAACAACCATAGCTTTGAGTACATGGACCTTTGTTGGTAATGTCTCTGCTTTTTAATATGCTGTCTAGGTTGGTCATAACTTTTATTCCAAGGAGCAGGTGTCTTTTAATTTCATGGCTGCAGTCACCATCTTCAGTGATTTTTGAGCCCCCCCCCCACAATAAATTCTGTCACCATTTCCATTGTTTTCCTATCTATTTGCCATGAAGTGATGGGGCCAGATGCCATGATCTTAGTTTTCTGAATACTGATTTTTAAGCCAACTTTTTCACTCTCCTCTTTCACTTTCATCAAGAGACTCTTTAGTTCTTCTTTGCTTTCTGCCATAAGAGTGGTGTCCTCTGTGTATCTGAAATTATTGATATTTCTCCTGGCAATTTTGATTCCAGCTTGTGCCTCGTCCAGACCCGGGATTTCACATGATATACTCTGCATATAAGTTAAATAAGCAGGGTGCTGTACTCCTTTCCTGATTTGGAACCAGTCCATTGTTCCATGTCTAGTTCTAATTGTTGCTTCTTCACCTGCATACAGATTTCTCAGGAGGCAGGTAAGGCAGTCTGGTATTCCCATACCTTTCAGAATTTTCCACAGTTTGTGGTGATCTGCAGAGTCAAAGGCTTTGGCATTGTTAACAAAGCAGAAGTAAATATTTTTCTGGATGTTTTTCTCTCTTGCTCTTTCAGTGATGCAACGGGTGTTGGCAATTTGATCTCTGGTCCCTCTGTCTTTTCTAAATCCAGCTTGAACATCTAGAAATTCATGGTTCACTTACTGTTGAAGCCTGGCTTGGAGAAATTTGATCATTACTTTGTTAACATGTGAGATGAGTGCAACTGTGTGGCAGTTGGAACATTCTTTGGCTTTGCCTTTCTTTGGAATTGGAATGAAAACTGACCTTTTCCAGTCCTGTGGCCACTACTGAGTGATATAATTACATTTTTATGTTTTCGAGAAAATGCTTGTTTTGGACACATTGATTGCACCATTTTACCTCTCCACAAGTACAGTTTTGAGTTTCAATTTTGTACATTTTCGCCAACATTTTTTATTTGTCTTTATTGTTGATTTTCCTCACGTCCATCCTGAGTGCCTTATTAAGGAGGAAGTCATAATGCAGGACCCACATTTGAGGAGAGGAGAGTTAGCTTCATATACTTGATGGACAGCTGAGTCTGTATCAATTATTTAGAATCTTTCTGTGTGAGATTTTTATTCAACATTACTCATAAAACCTAATTTTTACTTTTTACCAGTTTGGACACCTGAAAATTATTTTAAACTTTTGGGAGCTTCCCTGGTGGCTCAGCCTGTAAAAGCATATGCTTGCAATGCAGGATACCTGGGTTCAATCCCTGGGTGGGGAAGATCCCCTGGAGAAGGAAATGGCAACCCACTCCAGTACTCTTGCCTGGAAAATTTCATGAATGGAGGCGCCTCATAGCTTACAGTCCATGGGGTTGCAAAGAGTCAGACACGACTGAGCAACTTCACTTTCACTTTCTTTTGGCTATAATCCAGCCAAGTAGACTGCTTAGTTCATTCTAGCTTTGGCTATTGAGAGCTTTTTCCATACTCTCCTGCTTTTATTTTACATAATTCAGCTTTTATGGGGCTTTTTGGTCCTTCTTTCTCACATTTTAAGATTATGCTGCTTTACATATTTATTGTCTCAGTCCTAGTATCAGACACATATTTAAAGAGTCCTTGTCCCTTTTTGTTAGAGCATATTAATAAAAACTTGTATGTGGGAACTTAATAATCTCAGCAGACAATGCATGGAAATACACATGCATGTACCAGACTATGCATACAGACGGTTATGAAGATTTTCACATGGAGTTATATGTTTCTGCATTAGGCTAAAGATAGTTTATAATGATGTCTCCAACCTGATCTCTTATGACACAGGTATTATAACCTTCTCCTTTTGTCTGCCTGTATCTTCCCACTCCAATGGTAAGAAACCTGGCTTCCACTACTCATCACTTACCAAATTCATGGCTTGCTCCTTCAATAACTGATATGGTAGTTTCAGTCCTGTTAGCTACAAACCCCCGTGGAAAGAACTTACAGAGCCCATTGTTTATGTATGGTACATTTGCCTTTGGCCTGCAGATTCCATTCATTTACACAGTGAACTTAGGTCAGATAATTTTGTCCTAAGAGTGAGAGTGGCCTTTTAAAATTTTTCTTCTTCCTTTTAAATCTTTTGGCTGTGCCGCGTCATGTGGGGTTTTAGGTCCCTGACCAGGAATTGAACCCATATTTCCTGCACTGGCAACGTGGAGTCTTAACCACTGGGCCCCTAGGGAAGTCTGAAGCTTTTCATTTATTTCTCAATCTGTTATATTCTTTGTTAAATTCTGCATTCCAGTCTTTAGCACTCCATACCATAAATAAATAAATGTGAATAGGTCATAAATTACTTGTGTTCTGAAAACAGAAATCTATGTGCTTAGACAAATGCATAGTGGCAGGTATTCCTCACTAAAGTACCATGTGAAATATTTCAACCATATATTCCATAAACTCTTTATCATGTCTGTTTTACCTTTGCTAGAATGTCTTATACGATCATACAGTGTGTAGCACTTGAGGCTGGATTCCCTCACTCAGTAATGTAAGTGTTAGATTCATGCTTTCCTTTATTTTTATTTTAAATTGGTCTGTGGTTCATTCCTCTATATCTCTGAATGCTATTTTATTGCATTAGATGAGAGGAAAGATAATTTTCCCCCTAGCCTCAATGTTCTTCACTGAGATGTTCATAATGAAAGGAAGATGGATTGGAGAAAAACAATCAGAAGTTTAATATATGACATGCATACCTCCTATATAGTTGAAAGATACCTGGGAAAACTGTCACTTTCTGAAATGGTCCAAGACTTTACCTTAAATGCTATCATCAGCTAAGAATGAAAGAAGGAGGTCAAGGAATGGAAGAAGCTATTTAAGGGAGATTATTAGGTGAAGCACAGTAAACAAAGACATGGTGGTATGCAGATTAACTTCCAGGTCCATTCCATAGACCTTCTTGATATTTAGTCAAGTCATTTAGTGATATCAAGTCAGTCTTGATACTTAGTCCATTCTTGATATTTAGCCATCCTCTATTTCCTGGTCCAGACAGGGACACGTCCTTAAAGATGGAGATATCCTTAACAAATGTAAATCTACTTCATAAAATGGAATTTCGACTTGGTTTTCAAAGATCCTCCTGGGGCGGCTGTTTGTTTTTTTCTTTTGTTTTGTTTTGTTTTTTTTTAATTAATCAGTCCAAAATAACCCTTTTGTCAAATGTGCATATTTTGGGTGTGCTTTTTGTGCTCCCCTTGAAATGTGCATTCAGGGGAGGAGTGTCACCCTGGAGACTGTTGATATGTGACCCCATGGACAGGGACTGGGTTGGTCACCCTGGAGACTGTGGAATTGTGAGCCCAGTTGCAAGGCTTGGGAAGGGGTCACCGTGGAGACTGTGGATGTGTGACTCCAGATACAGTGTCTGGGAGGGATCACCCAGGGGACTGTAGATATGTGATCCTAGATATAGGGTTTGGGAGAATGTCACCCTGCAGACTGTGGACATGTGACCCCAGGTGCATGGTCCAGTGTGTTGTGATCACCCTGGAGATTGTGGAAGCGTGACCACAGGTACTGGGTCTGGGAAGTGGCGTCACCCTGGAGATGTGCACATGTGATTACAGACACAGGATATTTCAGGTGGAGTCACCTTGGAAACTGGAGGAGTGACCCCAGGTGCAGGGTCTGGGGTGAGGTTCAGTGACGTCAGGACTCTTGTCTTGTTGGGAGAGACACATCAGGATTCTCCTCGAGATGTTGCAATGCAATACGGACGCCTCTCAAGGTGAGGGGGGAGACCAAGTTTGCCTTTGCAGTTGCCAGAGCAATACTGTGACTCCTGTCAGTTTTCAAGAGGAGACAGGTTTCATCTCCTTTTGAAGCATTGAACTCCACGTGCCTCTCGTGTTGTCAAAGGGATGTGAGGCCTCCTGTCAAAATGAGGCGGGGAGCTAGGGCATTCTCTAGGGTCTCCACAGGGGATTCAGACGTCCCTTCCTCTTATGAGATGAAAGACGAACCTGCATTCAAGTCACTGCAGGGAAATCCGGCCTTATTTCAAACCAGGGCATCTTGGTGTCCATTCCACGTGAGGCAGCAAACTCAGGGTCCCTCTCACATATCTATAGCTGAGAGAAGCCTCCTCTTTAGGTGTTGTTTAAACCTGGCATTCCTCTTGAGTCAAAGCCAGGAAATCAGGTCTCATCTCGAGATGATTTGAGGTACACGGAGCTGTTTTCTAGTTGCTGTGCTGAACAGGGTGTTCCTCTATACTTAGGACAGTGTTTTCGGGGAATCTCTGGAGTTGCCTAAAGGAAGTCAAGCCACATGTCGTGTTTGATGGGGAACGCCAGATGGCTCTGGAGCCAATGAAGGGGAATCTGGCCTCATCTTGAGTTGATTTGGAGTACACGGAGTGCTTTCATGTTGCTGCCGGGACCTCAGGGTCCCTCTAGACTTGTATCAGTGTTCTTGGGGACTCTCTAGAGTTCCATCAAGGACGTCAAGGCTCCTTTCATGTTTGATGGGGAACACGGACTTGCTCTGCACTCAATGCAGGGGAATCTGATCTCATCTCTCATCGAGTGGGAAGTCTCATGGTTTTTCTCGAGTTGCGGAGGGAACCTGGGGTATATTCTCGAGTGACGACAGGGATGGACTCTTAAAACTCCTGTTTGTTCAATGATGTCAGGACGCCTGTCTAGTTGTGAGGGTCACCTCGGGATTCTCCTCGAAACTTGGTTGGACAATAGGGATGCCTCTCGAGATGAGTAGGGAAACCCACTGTCACTTTCAAGTTGTTACAGGAATACTGGGATTCCTGTCAATTTTCAAGAGGAGTCAGTCATCGCCTACTTTTGAAGCATTGAACTCCGTGTTCCTCTCGAGTTGTCAAAGGGATGTGAGACCTCCTGTGGAAATGAGGTGGGGAACTAGGGCTATCTCTAGAGTCTCCACAGGGGATTCAGACATCCCTTCATCTTTTGAGATGAAAGACAAGCCTGCATTCATGTCACTGCAGGGAAATCCGGCCTTATGTCGAGTCACGGCATCTCGGTGTCCATTCCACTTGAGGCAGCAAACTCAGGGTCCCTCTCACGTACCTATAGCTGAGAGAAGCTTCCCCGTGAGGGGGTTCTGGAAAGTTGGCATTCCTCTTGATTCGAAGCCAGGGAATCAACTCTCATCTCGAGATGATTTGAGGTACACGGAGCTGTTTTCTAATTGCTGTGCTGAACGTGGTGTTCCTCTATACTTAGGACAGTGTTTTCAGGGAATCTCTGGAGTTGCCTAAAGGAAGTCAAGCCACTTGTCGTGTTTGATGGGGAACGCCGGATGGCTCTGGAGCCAATGTAGTGTAATCTGGCCTCATCTCACGTTGATTTGCAGTACACTGAGCACTTTCGTGTTGCTGCGGTGACCTCAGGGTCACTCTAGACTTGTATCAGTGTTCTTGGGGACTCTCTGGAGTTCCATCAAGGAAGTCAAGGCTCCTTTCATGTTTGATGGTGCACATGGAATTGCTCTGCACGCAATGCAGGGGAATTTGATCTCATCTCTCTTCGAGTGGAAAGTCTCATGGACTTTCTCGCGTTGCGGAAGGAACCTGGGTTATATTCTCGAGTGATGAAGGGGATGGCCCCTCATAATGCGTGTTTGTTCAGCGACATCAGGCCTCCAGTCTCATTGCGAGGGACAACTCGAGATTCACTTCGAGACTTGGCAAGTCAATAAGGAGGACACCTCTCGAGGTGAGGCGGGAGACCCAGTGTCCTTTCAAGTTGCCACAGGGATACTGGGATTCCTGTCAATTTTCAAGAGGACACAGTCATCATCTACTTTTGAAGCATTGAATTCCACTTTCCATTCGTGTTGTCAAAGGGATGTGAGGCCACATGTCAAGATGAGGTGGGGAAATAGGGCTTTCTATAGGGTCTTCAAGGGGATTCAGGAATTCCTTCATCTGATGAGATGAAAGACGAGCCTGCACTCAAGTCACTGCAGGGAATTCCGGCCTTATTTCGAGTCAGGGCATCTCGGTGTCCATTTCACTTGAGGCAGCAAACTGAGGGTCCCTCTCACATACCTAGAGCTGAGAAAAGCCTCCGCTTGAGCTGCTGTGGAAAGTGGGCATTCCTCTTGATTCGAAGCCAGGAAATCAGCTCTCATCTCGAAATGATTTGGGGTACACGGAGCTTTTCTCGAGTTGCTGTGCTGAACTTGGTGTTCTTCTATACTTGGGACGGTGTTCTCAGGGAATCTCTGGAGTTGCCTAAAAGAAGTCAAGCCACTTGTCCTGCTTGATGAGGAATGCTGGATTGCTCTAGAGCCAATGCAGGGAAATCAGGCCTCACCTCAAGTTGATTTGAGGTAAACGGGGATATTTCGTGTTGCTGCGTTGACCTCAGGGTCCCACTAGACATGTGACAGAGTTATTGGGGACTATGTGGAGTTTCATCTAGGAAGTCAAGGCTCCTTTCGTGTTTGATGGGGAACACCGACTTGCTTTGCATGCAATGCAGGGGAATCAGGCCTCGTCTCATGGCGAGGGGGAATTCTCATGGTTTTCTCGAGTTGTGGCGGGAAACTGGGTTATATTCTCGAGTTACAGCTGGGATGGCCCTTCAAAACTTGTGTTGGTTCAGTGATATCAGGACTCCTGTCTAGTTGTGAGGGACACATCGAGATTCTCCTCGAAGCTTGGCAGGGCAATAGGGACGCCTCTCAATGTGAGAGGGGCAACCCAAGGTCCTTTCCAGTTGCCACAGGAATTTTGGGATTCCTATCAATTTTCAAGAGGAGGGAGCGATACTCCCCTTTTGAAGCATTTAAATCCACGTGCCTCTCGAGTTTCAAAAGGATGTGAGGCCTCCTGTTGAGATGAGCCGGGGAACTAGGGCTGTCTCTAGGGTCTCCACAGGGGATTCAGACATCCCTTCATCTTGTTTGATGAAAGACGAGCCTGCATTCAAGTCACTCCAGGGAATTCCGGCCTTATTATGAGTCAGGGCATCTCGGTGTTCATTCCACTTGAGGCAGCAAACTCAGGGTCCCTCTCACATACATATACCTGACAGAAGCCTCCTCGTCAGGTGCTTGTGTAAAGTTGACATCCCTCTTGAGTCAAAGCCAGGGAATCAGCTCTCATCTCAAAATGATTTGGGGTACACAGAGCTTTTCTCGAGTTTCTGTGCTGAACTTGGTGTTCCTCTAGTCTTGAGATGGTAGTCTCGGGTAATCTCTGGAGTAGCCTAACGGAAATCAAGCCACTTTGTGTGTCTGATGGGGAACGAGTGATGTCTCTGGAGACAATGCAGGGGAATCGGGTCTCATCTCGAGTTGATTTGAAGTACACGGTGCACTTTCATGTTGCTGCAGGGGACCTCAGGGTCTCTCTAGACTTGTGACAGTGTTCCTGGGGACTCTCTGGAGTTCCATCAAGGAAGTCAAGGCTCCTTTCGTGTTTGATGGGGAACACGGACTTGCTCTGAATGCAGTCCAGGGGAATCGGGCCTCATCTTGAGTTGATTTGGAGTACACGGAGCCCTTTCATGTTGCTGCGGGGACCTCAGGGTCCCTGTAGACTTCTGACAGTGTTCTTGGGGTCTCTCTGGAGGTCCTTCAAAGAAGTCAAGTCTCCTTTCCTTTTGATTGGGAACACGGACTTAACCTGCATACATTGCATGGGAACTGGGCCTCATCTCGCGGTGAGGAGAAAGTCTCATTGTTTTTCTGGAGTTGTGGAGGGAACCTGGTTATGTTCTAGAGTTACGGCGGGGATGGCCCGTCAAAACTCGTGTTTTTTCAGCTACGTCAGGACTCCTGTCTAGTTGCGATGGACAACTCGGGATTGTCCTCGAGTCTTGGCAGGGCAATAGGGATGCCTCTCGAGGTGAGGCGGGAGACCCAGTGTCCTTTCAAGTTGCCACACGGATACTGGGACTTCTGTCAATTTTCAAGAGGACTCAATCATTGTCTACTTTTGAAGCACTGAACTCCGTGTTCTACTCGTGTTGTCAAAGGGATGTGAGGCCTCCTGTCGAGATGAGGCGGGGAACTAGGGCTTTCTCTAGGGTCTTCATAGGGGATTCAGATATCCCTTCATCTTTTGAGATGAAGGATGAGCTGGCATTCAAGTCACTGCAGGGAATTCCGGCCTTATTTCGAGTCAGGGCATCTCGGTGTCCATTCCACTTGAAGCAGCAAACTCAGGGTGCCTCTCACATACCAAGAGCTGAGAAAAGCCTCCACTTGAGCTGCTTGTGGAAAGTTGGCATTGCTCTTGTTTCAAAGCCAGGGAATCTGCTCTCATCTCGAAATGATTTGGGCTACACGGAGCTTTTCTCGAGTTGCTGTGCTGAACTTGGTGTTGCTCTAGACTTGGGATGGTGTTCTCGGGGAATCTTGGAGTTGCCCAAAAGAAGTCAAGCCACTTGTGCTCTTTGATGAGGAATGCAGGATTGCTCTGGAGCCAGTGCAGGGGAATCGGGCCTCATCTCGATTTGATTTGTGGTACACGGTGCTCTTTCCTATTGTTGCACTGACCTCAGGGTCCCTCTAGACTTCTGACACAGTTCTTGGGGACTATGTGGAGTTTCATCTAGGAAGTCAAGGCTCTTTTCATTTTTGATGGGGAACATGGACTTGCTCTGCATGCAATGCAGGGGAATCGGGCCTCATCTCATGGCAAGGGGGAATTCTCACGGTTTTCTTGAGCTGTGGCGGGAACCTGAGTTATGTTCTCAAGTTATGGTTGGGATGGCCCTTCAAACTCGTGTTGATTCAGTGACATTAGGACTCCTGTCTAGCTGCAAGGGACAACTCGGGATTCTATTCAATGCTTGGTAGGGCAATAAGGATGCCTCTCGAGGTGAGGGGGGAGACCCAGGGTCCATTCCAGTTGCCACAGTAATTTGGGGATTCCTATCAATTTTCAAGAGGAGGCAGCCATGCTCTCCTTTTGAAGCATTTAAATCCATGTGCCTCTGGAGGTTTCTAAAGACTGTGAGTCCTCCTGTCGAGATGAGCCGGGGAACTAGGGTTTTCTCTAGGGTCTCCACAGGGGATTCAGACATCACTTCATCATGTGTGATGAAAGACGAGCCTGCATTAAAGTCACTGCAGGGAAATCCAACCTTATTTCGAGTCATGGCATCTGGGTAACCATTCCACTTGATGCAACAAACTCAGGGTCCCTCTCACATACCTAGAGCTGAAAGAAGCCTCCTCTTGAGGGGCTTGTGGAAAGTTGGCATTCCTCTTGAGTCGAAGCCAGGGAATCAGCTCTCATCTCGAGATGATTTGGGGTACACGGAATTTTCTCGAGTTGCTGTGCTGAACTTGGTATTCCTCTTGTCTTGAGACGGTATTCTCAGGTAATCTCTGGAGTTGCCTAAAGGAAGTCAAGCCACTTGTTGTGTTTGATGGGGAATGAGTGATGGCTCTGGAGCTAATGCAGGGGAATCGGGCCTCATCTCGAGTTGATTTGAAGCACACAGTGCACTTTCATGTTGCTGTGGGGTTCTCAGGGTCCCTCTAGACTTTTCAAAGTGTTCCTGGGGACTCTCTGGATTTCCATCAAGGAAGTCAAGGCTCCTTTCGTGTTTTATGGGGAACACAGACTTGCTTTGCATGCAGTGCATGGGAAGCGGGCCTCATCTCGAGTTGATTTCAAGTACACAGTGCATTTTCATGTTGCTGCGGGGACCTCAGGGACCCTCGAAACTTGTGACAGTGTTCCTGGGGACTCTCTGGATTTCCATCAGGGAAGTCAAAGCTCCTTTCGTGTTTGATGGGGAACACAGACTTGCTCTGAACGCAGTACAGGGGAATCGGGCCTCATCTCGAGTTGTTTTGGAGTACACAGAGCCTTTACATGTTGCTCTGTGTTCCTCTCGAGTTGTCAAAGGGATGTGAGGCCTCCTTTTAAGATGAGGCTGGGAACTAGGGTATTCTCTAGTGTCTCCACAGGGGATTCAGACATCCCTTCATCTTGTGAGATGAGAGATGAGCCTGCATTCAAGCCACTGCAGGGACACCTGGCCTTATTTTGAGTCAGGGCTTCTCAGTGTCCATGTCACTTGAGGCAGCAAACTCAGGGTCCCTCTCACATACCTATAGCTGAGAGAAGCCTCCTCTTTAGGTGTTGTTTAAAGCTGGCATTCCTCTTGAGTCAAAGCCAGGGAATCAGCGCTCATCTCGAGATGATTTGAGGTACACAGAGATGTTTTCTAGTTGCTGTGCTGAACGTGGTGTTCCTCTATACTTAGGACGGTGTTCACGGGTAAACTCTGGAGTTGCCTAAAGGAAGACAAGCCACTTGTCGTGTTTGATGGGGAATGCTGGATGGCTCTGGAGACCATGCAGGGGAATCAGGCCTCACCTTGTGTTGATTTGAAGTACACGGAGCGCTTTCGTATTGCTGTGGGGATCTCAGTGTCCCTCTATACCAGTGACAGTGTTCCTGGGGACTCTTTGGAGTTCCATCAAGGAAGTCAAGGCTCCTTTCGTGTTCATGGGGAACAGGGAATTGCTCTGCCTGCAGTGCAGGGGATTCAGGCCTAATCTCACGGCCAGGTGAAAGCCTCATGGTTTTTCTCGAGTTGCGGCAAGAACCTGGGTTATGTTTTCTAGTTACGACGAGGATGGACCTTCAAAACTTGTGTTGGATCAGCAACGTCAAGATTCCTCTCTAGTTGCGAGGGACACCTCGGAATTCTCCTCGAGGCTTGCATGGGCAATAGGGATGCCTCTCGAAGTGAGGCGAGAGACCCAGGGTTCCTGTCCAGTTGCCACAGGGATATCGTGATTCCTATCAATTTTGAAAAGGAGTCAGGCTTCGTCTCCTTTTGAAGCATTGAACTTCGAATGCCTCTCGAGTTTTCAAAGGGAAGTCAGGCCTCATGTCGAGATAAGGCAGGGAACTAGTGCTTTCTCTAGGGTCTCCACAAGGGATTCAGACATCCCTTCTTTATGTGAGATGAAAGATGAGCCTGCATTCAAGTCAATGCAGGGAAATCCGGCCTTATTTTGAATCTGGGTATCTCGATGTCCATTCCACTTGAAGCAGCAAAATCAGGTTCGCTTTCACATACATATAGCTGAGAGAAGCCTCCTCTTGAGTTGCTTGTGGAACGTTGGCATTCCTCTTGAGTCCAATCCAGGGAATCAGCTCTCATCTTGAGATGATTTGTGGTACACGGAGCTTTTGTCGAGTTGCTGTGCTGAACTTGGTGTTCCTCTAGATATGGGACGGTGCTCTCGGTTAATCTCTGGGGTTGCTAAAAGAAGTCAAGCTACTTGATCTGTTTGATGGGGAATGCACGATGGCTCTGGAGCCAATGCAGGGGAATCCGGCCTCATGTCAAGTTGATTTGTAGTACACGAAGCTCTTATGTGTTGCTGTGGTGGCCTCAGCACCTCTAGACTTGTGAGGTGCTGAAGTCCCCAGTCTTCTTGGGGACTATGTGGAATTTCATCTAGGAAGTCAAGGCTCCTTTAGTGTTTGATGGGGAACTCAGATGTGGTCTGCATGCAATGCAGGGGAATCACACCTCATCTCGAGTCGATTTGGGGTACACGATGCTCTTTTGTGTTGCTGCGGGGACCTCAGGGTCCCGCTAGACTTGTGATAGTGTTCTTGGGGACTTTCTGGAGGTCCATCAAGGAAGGCTCCTTTTGTGTTTAATGAGGAACACAGACTTGCTCTGCACGCAGCATTGCAATCGGGCTTCATCTCGCAGCGATGGGGAAGTCTCATGGTTTTTCTTGAGTTTCAGCGGGAATCTGGGGTATGTTCTCGTATTACGGCGGGGATGGCCCTTCAAAACTCATGTTGGTTCAGCGACTTCAGGACTCATGTCTAATTGCCAGGGATACCTCGGGATTCTCCTTGAGGCTTGGCAGGGCAATAGGGACGTCTCTCGAGGTGAGACAGGAGACCCAGACTTCCTTCGCAGTTGCCAGAGGGATATTGGGATCCCTATCAATTTTCAAGGTGAGTCAGGCGTCGTCTCCTTTTGACGCCTTGAACTCTGCACTCCTCTCGAGTTGTCAAAGGGATGTGTGGCCTCCTGTCGAGATGAGTCGGGGAACAAGGGCTTTCTTTAGGGTCTCCACGGGGGATTCAGATATCCCTTCATCTTGTGAGATGAAAGACGAGCCTGCATTCATGTCACTGCAGGGAAATCCGGCCTTTTTTCGAGTCTGGGAATCTCATTGTACATTCCACTTGAGGCAGCAAGCTCAGGGTCCCACTATGATACTTATAGCTGAGAGAAGCCTCCTCTTGAGGTGCTTGTGGAAAGTTGGAATTCCCTTTGAGTCGAGTTCAGTGAATCAGCTCTCATCTCGAGATGATTTGGGGTACATGGAGCTTTTCTCGAGTTGCTCTGCAGAACTTGGTGTTCCTCTGGACTTGGAATGATGTTCTCATGGAATCTCTGGAGTTGTGTAAAGGAGGTCAAGCCACATGTTCTATTTGATGGGGAACGTGTGATGGCTCTGGACCCAATTCAGGTGAATTGGGCCTCATCTTGAGTTGATTTGGGGTACACGAGCTCTTTCATGTTGCTGCGGAGTCCGCAGGGTCCCTCTAGCTTTGTAACAGTGTTCTTGGGGACTCTCTGGAGTTCCATCAAGGAAGTCAAAACTCTTTTCAAGTATGATGGGGAACACACACATGCTCTGCATGCAATGCAGGGGAATCAGACCTCATCTCACGGCGAGGGGGATGTCTCATGGTTTTTCTCGAGTTGCGGTGGGAACCTGGGGTATGTTCTTGAGTTGCGGTGGGGATGGACCTTCAAAACTTGTGTTGGGTCAGCGACGTCAGGACACCTGTCTAGTTGCGAGGGACACCTCGGGATTCTCCTCGGGGCTTGGGAGGGCAATAGGGAAGTCTCTCGAGGTAAAGTGGAGACCCAGGGTCCCTTTCCAGTTGCCACAGAGATATTGAGATTCCTATCAATTTTCAAGAGGAGGCAGGCATCATCTACTTTTGAGGCATTGAACTCCACGTGCCTCTCAAAGTTTCAAAGGGATGTGAGGCCTCCTGTCGAGATGAGGCAGGGAACTTGGGCTTTCTCTAGGGTATCCACAGGGGATTTAGACATCCCTTCTTCTTGTGAGATGATAGACGAGACTGCATTCAAGTCACTGCAGGGAAATCCGGCCTTATTTCGAGTAAGGGCATTTCGGTGTCCATTCCACACGAGGCAGCAAACTCAGGATCCCTCTCACATACCTATAGCTCAGAGTAGCCTCCTCTTGAGGTGCTTGTGGAAAGTTTCCATTCCTCCTGTGTCATAACTCTCATCTCGAAATGTTTTGGGGTACACGGAGCTTTTGTCGAGTTGCTGTGCTGAACTTGGTGTTCCTCTAGATATGGGACGGTGCTCTCGGTGAATCTCTGGGGTTGCCTAAAGGAAGTCAGGCTATTTGCCCTGTTTAATGGGGAATGAGGGATGTCTCTGGAGTCAATGCAGGGAAATCGGGTCTCATCTAGAGTTGATTTGAGTTAAACGAGTTCTTTCGTGCTGCTGCTGTCACTTCAGGGTCCCTGCAGAACTGTGACAGTGTTCTTGGGGACTATGTGGAGTTTCATCTAGGAAGTCAAGGCTCTTTTCGTGTTTGATGGGGAACATGGACTTGCTCTGCATGCAGTGCAGGGGAATCAGGCCTCATCTCGAGTTGATTTGGAGTACATGGAGCGCTTTCATGTTGTTTCGGGGACCTCAGGGTCCCTCTAGACTTGTGAAAGTGTTCCTGGGGACTCTCTGGAGTGCCATCAAGGAAGTCAAGGCTCCTTTCCTGTTTGATGGGGAACACGGACTTGCTCTGCATGCAGTGCAGGGGAATCGGGCCTCATCTCGTGGCGAGGGGAAAGTGTCATTGTTTTTCTCGAGTTGCGGTGGGAACCTGGATTATGTTCTCGTGTTATGACGAGGATGGCCCTTCAAAACTCGGGTTGGATCAGTGATGTCAGGACTCCTGTCTAGTTGCGAGGGACACCTCGGGATTCTCCTCGGGGCTTGGGAGGGCAATAGGGACGCCTCTCAAGGTGAGAGGGGAAACCCAGGTTCCATTTGCAGTGGCCACAGGAATTTTGGGATTCCTATCATTTTTCAAGAAGAGTCAGCCATCGTCTCCTTTTGAAGCATTGAACTCCGTGTGCCTCTCGAGTTTTCACAGGGATGTGAGGTCTCATGTTGGGATGAGGCCAGGAACTAGGGCTTTCTCTAGGGTCACCACAGGGGATTCAGACATCCCTTCATCTCGTGAGATGAAAGACGAGCCTGCATTCAAGTCACTGCAGGGAAATCCAGCCTTATTTCGAGTCAGGACATCTCGGTGTCCATTTCACTTGAGGCCACAAACTCAGGGCCCATCTCACATACATATAACTGAGAGAAGCCTCCTCTTGAGGTACTTGTGGACAGTTGGCATTCCTCTTGAGTTGAATCCAGGGAAGCAGCTCTCAACTCGAGATGATTTGGGGGTACAGGGAGCTTTTCTCGAGTTGCAGTGCTGAACTTTGTGTTCCTTTAGATATTGAACGGTACTCTTGGTGAATCTCTGGAGTTGCCTAAAGGAAGTCAAGCCACTTGTCATGTTTGATGGGGAATGCGAGATGGCTCTGGAGCCAATGCAGGGCAATCGCGCCTCATCTCGAGTTGATTTCATTTACACGAATTCTTTTGTTTTGCTGCGGTGACCTCAGGGTCCCTCTCGACCTCTGGCAGTGTTCTTGGGGACTATGTGGAGTTTCATCTAGGAAGTGAAGCCTCCTTTCATGTTTGATGGGGAACACGGATTTGCTCTGCACTCAGTGCAGGGGAATCGGGCCTCACCTCGCGGCCAGGGGGAAGTCTCATGGTTTATGTTGAGTTGCGTCTGGGACCTAGGCTATGTTCTTGGGTTACGGCGAGGATGGCCCTTCAAAACCCGTGTTGGTTGAGCGGCGACAGGACTCCTGTCTAGTTTTGAAGGACACCTCGGGATTCTCCTCGAGGCTTGGCAGGGCAATAGGGATGCCTCTCGAGGTGAGGTGTTGACCCAGCTTCCCTTTGCAGTTGCCACAGGGATATTGCTATTCCTATCAATTTTCAAGAGGTGTTAGGCATCGTCTCCTTTTGAAGCATTGAACTCCGTGTTCCTCTCGAGTTGTCAAAGGGATGTAAGGCCTCCTGTCGAGATGAGGTGGGGAACTAGGGCTTTCTTTAGGGTCTCCACAGGGGATTCAGACATCTCTTCATCTTGTGAGATGAAAGACGAGCCTGCATTCAAGTCACTGCAGGGAAATCCAGCCTTATTTCGAGTCAGGGCATCTCGGTGTCCATTCCACTTGAGGCAGCAAACTCAGGGTCCCTCTCACATACCTAGAGCTGAGAAAAGCCTCCGCTTGAGCTGCTTGTGGAAAGTTGGCATTCCTCTTGAGTCGAAGCCAGGGAATCAGCTCTCATCTCGAATGTTTTGGGGTACACAGAGCTTTTCTCGAGTTGCTGTGCTGAACTTGGTGTTCCTCTAGACTTGGGACGGTGCTCTCGGGGAATCTCTGGAGTTGCCTAAGGGAAGTCAAGCCACTTGTCTAGTTTGATGAGGAAAGCGGGATTGCTCTGGAGCCAGTGCAGGGGAATCGGGTCTCATCTTGAGTTGATCTGGGTACTCGGAGCACTTTCGTGTTGCTGCAGGGACCTCAGTGTCCCTCTACACTTGCGACAGTGTTCTTGGGGACTCTCTGGAGTTCCATCACGGAAGTCAAGGCTCATATCCTGTTTTATGGGGAACACGGAATTGCTTTACATGCGATGCAGTGGAATTGGGCCTCATCTCACGGCGAGGGTGAATTCTCCTGGGTTTTCTTGAGTTGTGGTGGGGACCTGGGGTATCTTCTCGAGTTACGGCGGGAATGACCCTTCAAAACTCATGTTGTTCAGTAACATCAGGACTCCTGCCTAGATGTTAGGGACACCTCGGTATTCTCATCGAGGCTTGATAGGGCAATAGGGACCCCTCTCAAGGTGAGGCGAGAGACCCAGGGTTCCTGTCCAGTTGCCACAGGGATATTGGGATTCCTATCAATTTTCAAGAGGAGTCAGGAATCGTCTCCTTTTGAGGCATTGACCTCCGCGTGACTCTCGAGTTTTGAAAGGAGTGTGAGGCCTCCTGTTGAGATGATACGTGGAACTAGGGCTTTCTCTAGGGTCTCCACAGGGGATTCAGACATCCCTTCATCTCGTGAGATGAAAGACGAGCTTGCATTCAGGTCACTGCAGGGAAATCCGGCCTTATCTCGAGTCACGGCATCTCGGTGTCCATTCCACTTGAGGCAGCAAACTCAGGGTCCCTCTCACATACCTATAGCTGAGAGAAGCCTCCTCTTGAGGTGCTTGTGGAAAGTTGGCATTCCTCTTGAGTCAAAGCCAGAGAATCAGCTCTCATCTCGAGATGATTTGCTGTACACGGAGCTTCTCTCGAGTTGCTGTGCTGAACTCGTGTTCCTCTAGACTTGGGATGGTGTTCTCGCGGAATCTCTGGAGTTGCCTAAAGGAAGGCAAGCCACTTGCTGTGTTTGCAGGGGAACGCCTGCTAGCTCTGGAGCCATTGCAGGGGAATCAGGCCTCATCTCGAGTTGATTTGTGGTACATGGAGCTCTTTTGTGTGATTGTGGTGACCTCAGGTCCCTCTAGACTTGTGACAGTGTTCTTGGGGCCTCTCTGGAGTTCCATCAAGGAAGTCAAGGCTCCTTTCTTGTTTGATGGGGAACACGGAATTGGTCTTCACGCAATGCTGGGGAATTGGGGTTCATCTCGTAGCAAGGGGGAAGCCTCATGGTTTTTCTCGAGTTGCAGCGGGCACCTAAGGTATATTCTCCAGTTGATTTTTGGCTGCACCAGACCACTGAGGAAGTTACCTTTTGACTATCCTTGATGACTGTTGTTAAATCCATCAAATTCTTTACATTTAATAGTGGAAACAAATGTGGTTAATGTAAGTTTGAAGTCAAGAATGCCAAATTAATTTGCCTCTCTATCCCTGTGTTCCCCTTCACAGCTAAAATCTTCACCAGAGCACTGGAGAATTCTTTGCTAAATATATATTCCACAAAATGTTATTCTTATGAAATTTTAAAATCTTTAATCAATAACTTTGGTAAATGGTGGACTAAATTAAAAAAAATAAAATATTCGCCTATGCAGCATTTCCTATGTTTATTTAATCATGCAAGTCTTCTTTCTCTTCTCTTTCTCTCTCTCTTTTTTTTTTTTTTTTTGGCAGGTCTTCTATCTTCAAATGAGCATCTTGGGGTTTAGTGTTCCCCCAAACACCCTATAAAGAGCTACCCTAAGCCAACTTTTCAAGCACAGTTATAAGGTTCTTTTTGGTAGATTCATGTAGCATTTATTAATTAGAGTGGATGAAGACTAACGATGCCTCCTTAACCTTGCCACCATGTTATAAGGAAAGCAAGTCTGGCACATAACTATGAAACATTTACTAAAGAGAAATTCATTATTAATAAAACATGCATGCATGTTTAGTTGCTTCAGTTGTGTCCGACTCTTTGCGACTCTACGGACTGTAGCCCACCAGGTTCATCTGTTTATAGGATTCTCCAGGCAAGAATACTGGAGTGGGTTGCCACACCCTCCTCGATCTTCCTGACCCAGAAATCCAATCAGCACCTCTTACATCACCTGCATTGGCAGGTGGGTTCTTTACCACTAGTGCCACCTGGCAAGCCCACAATAATAAAACATAAGGTAAATCTCAATAAAATTCAGATCTCTGCTCTTTTAAATGCACTGATCACAGCCTGCATGAAAGATTCACTCAAGGCAGAACAATACAGGCAGATTTAGGTTCAACTTTTGGACTCAACATCTTTTAGAGATCAAGCCTCAAGTACCATCCCTAAGGTTACTGGCTACACAGTTTGCTAGATTTTATTTCCTGCTCAAAGAATAGAAGGGGTTGTCTTAAAATATTTCTGCCACATCAAAAGGCTTGAATAACACTTGTTTCACCAATGACAGTAAAATGAATTAGCACAATTTTATGTCACCTTTTCTATACTGAATATTCTTAAAATCATTTCAGACATTGTTATACACACATTGGGACATGTTTTATAACATCAGTTACCCTAATTTGCATCTTAGAGCAATGTGGTTGTGGTGTGAAATTATGAAAGGGGAGAAGGGAAAGAGCTACCTCATCGAACCATGTTGCCAAATGTGTTCTGTGAACAAACTGCATTAGAATCACCTGTAGTTCTTTCAAAATGAAGATTACTCCAAGTAATTACATGCACACCCTATCTGAGAGTCACTGGCACCGAGAATCAGCCTAAATCTTCTGGAAATGGCTTCAAATTTTTGTATCTCCTGTACTTTTGCAGCCATTTTGTGCCAAAACAAAGAGAATATGATGACAGTAAAGATCGATAAAAATTTTAAAGGGTTACCTACTGGTAGCTAAACTTACATGATTCAAGAAGGTCCCACAGTTTTCCTTTTCTGGATGTCACCACCAGGAATAAGAGCCACAAGATTTAATAACTGATGTGGCAATGGGTACCAACCAACCAGAATTGATGCCTTCCAGCCTGCAGGATCAGTGAACTGGCACTTTGTTGTTCCTGTATGTTATCAGCCCACAAATAACCATCGACCTCCCTGGCTGGCATACAGACAACTGCCTATAAGTAGTGGTGGGGTGATTTTTTTCCCTTTTTCTTTATAACTTTTATGTTGTGTTTTCTTTACTGGATTTGCTGTGTACTAACAATCGGTTGGTTGGATAGAGACAGTAGTGTCTTTGAGCCAACTCCTATTGACTTTGTAAAGTCAGTTGTTTGTATCTTTTCCAAACTCTACATTCAGTGATATCACACTGTTGCTTGAACTGGATCACTGTGGGAGTGTTTCTATCAAAGTGAATACTACCAATATGCTTCCCTCTCATAGCTGGTTGTTATACATTTTGCAGCACACCACTGGAGAGAGAGATTATTTTTTTTCACACCACTACTGTAATACATATAAATGTACTAGATATAACATTTATCATTTTAAACATTTTGAGTGTCCAGTTAAGTGGCATTAAGTGTGTTCACACTGTTGTACAACACCATCACCTCCATCTCCAGAATTATTTCATCCTTCCAAACTGAAACCTTGTACCCACTAGACCACAACTCCACAGCCCTGGATAACCACTGCTCTACTTTCTGTCTATGAATTTGTCTATTCCAGGCAGCTCAAAGAAGTGGAATCACACAGTAACTGTCTTCTCATGTCTGACTTCTCTCACGTAGTGTAATGATTTCAAGGAACACCCATGTTCTAGCATGTTTCAGAATTTCATTCCTTTTCAAGGCTGAATAATATTCCATTTTATGTATATACCATATTTTGCATATCTGTTCACATGTTGATAAATATTTAGACTATTTCTATGTAATTTTACTGAGGCGTAATTCACATATAACAAAATTATACATTTTAGGGCACACTGTTTGATGCACTTTGAAAGATGTATATATCCATGCAAACACAACAAAGATACAAAATAGTTCCACCACTCCCACCACGCTAGAAAGCTTCCCCCTCACCTCCTTTTAAAGACTTGGTTATTTGCCTGCACCGGGCCTTAGTCGCATTGTGGGGCTCCTCCTCACCTAGTATCCGCAGCGCGTGGCCTTAGCTGTGCTGCAGCACGCAGAACCTTGGTTCCCGGAACCCGTGTCCCATGCACTGCAAGGATAATTCTTAACCACTGGACTCTTGGGAAAATCCTTCATCCTTTACCTCTGTCAACATGCCCCAAACTCCCTGTCTCAGGCAACTGCCATTGTGATTTCTATTAATACAGATTTATTCTGCTCGATGGAGAATTTTCAGTAAATAAAATTAGACAGTATCATACTTGATTCGGGCTCAGCTTTTTCACGCAGCATAATGTTTGCAAGACTCATCTGTACTGCTGTGTGTCTCAGTGATTCTTTCCTTTTTGTTGCTGGGCAGCATTCCACTGGCAAGGACTGTGAAGAATCTGAGATTTTATCCTGTTTGCAAGCTAAAAAGTTAGGCTGCCTCGGATTCATGCTTGTACCAGATCAAATATGATTTTTTTGCATGTAAGTTATGCCTCAATAAACTTATACAGGTAAAAACAACCTAAATGTCCACACATAGTAAATCTTGAGTCATAGCTGAGGAACCCTAAGCTTAGAAAACCTCAATCTTTAATAAGAGACTTCAAGAAAATCTGCCCAACCTTTGTTCCTGGAAGGAGACATTATCTTCATCATACTGGACTCCAAAAAATTTGCCTTCTGCTCCAGATGGAGAAATTATATTTTCCAAGGGTATCTACTGTGCAAGTGTTTTTTTTTTTTTTAAAGAAGATTGTCTGGAGCAAAACTGTCAGCACCTCTATTCATAAGACATGTGGAAACACAAGGGACCCATGGGAATCATGTCCCAGTGTCTGGTGTGTGAATGAAGTGAAGTGAAACTTACTCAGTCATATCTGACCCTTTGTCACCTCATGTGTATACAGCCTGTGGAATTCTTCAGGCCAGAATGCTGGAGTGAGTAGCCTTCCCCTTCTCGAGGGAATCTTCCCAACCCAGGGATCAGATGGAACCCAGGTCTCCCACTTTGCAGGTGGATACATTTGTTTGTGAAAATAATGTTTGTCAAACATTTGTGTGAGAATACATTTGTTTATTCACTCTCCTGTTGATAAATATTTGTTTATTCATCTCCTATTGATGAATGTGATTCACTCTCCTATTGATGAACATGGAGATTGTTTGCACTTTGGGCTATTATGAATAAAGTTGATATGAACATTCTTAGACACATGTTTTGGATCTCTATGTTTTAATTTCTCTAGGGTAAATACCTAGGACTGTAATTGCTAGGCCATATGATAAGTCTATGTTTAACATTATTAAAGCATTGCCTAGTTTCAAAAATAGTCATAATTTTTTTACTTCTGCCATTAGTGTATGAGAGTTCCAGGCGCTCCCCCTCTTTGCCAGTAAATATCAACATTTTATCGAGTCTACTTTATTATTATTATTTTCTCTCTGTCTTTCTCTATATATCTCATCCCCACTCTTTCAGAGAAAGTTGCAGATATGACACCACTTTACCCCTAATGTTTTGAAGTGTGTTTCTTAAAAAAACTTTTATATGACCACAGTACTATTATTAAAGTCAGGAAATTAATATTGATACAATACTGTTATCTAACTTAGAGATTTTATTCAGAATTCACCAACTTTGCCCATAAGGGCCTATTTTGCAAAAGAAAATCTGATATTATGTGTCATTTAATTATAATAGCCTTTTGATTCTTAACAGAGTGATTTGTATTAGTTTTTACATTAGAAGCAAATGGCCCTGTGATCTTAATCTCTTTTTAGGCATTATGATCTCCATTTTTATCTTTATTTTTATTTATTTATTTAATCTTTATTTTTAATAAGTTAACTAATTAATTACATAAAGCAATACATTCACATGGCTCAAAATTTTAAAAGCATGAAGGATTCAAAGGGAAAAATCTTTTTTCTACTCTACTCTCAGGTTCCCAATTTGGAGACTCCCCAAATAGAAATTTGTAATCGACCCCTAATTGACTATGTATACTTTTTTTTTTACACAAATCTGCTGACTATTGTTTGCCAAACACTTGAGATGGAGGAATTCATTTTCTTTTAAAGCAATGAGGTAATCTGGCAATGATGAGAAAAAGGATTGCTGTAAAGCTACTTCCTCTTTCAAATTAAATTGATCTTAGTCAGATTAAGAAGCTACTTACTACTACCTGTCTCCTTACTTCTCTATCTCCCCCCGCAGGGGACTGTGTCACCAGGACCTAATGCTGAAGCTTGTCACAGGTGAGGGACTTTGTGCAGAGGAAAGAAATAAAAAACTTGATCCACCCAGATGGCTCAAGAAATCCAGATCATCTCTGCCTTTCTCCTCTTGTTCTTATGTTACTTGGGAGAAAGATTCTAGAGGACAGAACTACACAAGGACCGTGTCTAATTTCTGGAGGAAGACCTTCTTTAAGACTCTGGGCTAGGACCCTCTCGGGTCAGTGACAGTGATTCAGGCAAGATTTGCCTTATATTCTGAGAATGGTAACGTGGAAATGGTAAAATAGTCAAGTGTCACAGGCACTGGCAGTGAAGACCCAGGTGTGCAGATGAGTCTTGTCACTTGCCCCTGGGTATGGCTGTTATATTTTCCAAATACAACATATAACCTGAAAGAAACTTTCCCAAATAAGTGAATTTATTTATATTAAAATTTCCAGTAGGATAACCATAATATATAGCTATTTGCAGGTTGTTAATTCATTATTGGAAATCTTCTTACTCTTTTATGACCTACTTGCATTTAAAAAAAAAAATGGCTCTACTAGTTTTTTCTTTTTTTCTTTTTTTAAAGATTATAGTGTAGAAAATTTCACACACAAAAAATAGAACACAAATCTCCATATTCTCTTATCCTCCAGCTCCAAGTTTTCAGCTCAAGGACAAGCTTTTTCTATTTCTGCTCGACCCACCTCACCCCCCAACCCTTCATACAGATGGTTGAAGCAAATCCTAAACCAAAGCAAAGCAAATCATCTTATACCATCATTTCATCCATAAATGTTTCAGCATGTTTTCTTAAAAGGCAGTGAGTCTTTTAAAAAAATAATTTAAATTCCTTTATCATTATCCACGATTCCTTAATATTATCAAAGATCTAGTGTTCATATTTCCTTGATTGCCATAATATATAATTGAGCTTCTTTGTTTAAATCAGGGTTCTTGGCTGATGTATCACTTAAGATTCTCTGATCTTTATCTTCCTACTCAGTCTCTCTTTTGAGGAGGGTATTTATATTGAAATATAGTTGATTTACTCCCCTGGTGGTTCAGCAGTAAAGAATCCGCCTACAATGCAGGAGACACGGGAGGCTTGGGTTCAATCCCTGGGTCGGGAAGATCCCCTGGAGGAGGGCAGGGCAACCCACTCCAGTATTCTTGCCTGGAGAGTCCCATGGAAAGAAGAGCTGGTGTTCTGTAGTCCATAGGGTGGCAAAGAGTCAGACGCGATGGAAGAGACTGAGTATGCATGAGCACATAGCCGATTTATAATGTTACATTTGTTTCAGTTATACAATACAGTGAATCAGTATTTTTACAGATTATACTCCATTTTATTATGAAATAATGACTATTTTTTCTGTGCTGTACAATACATCCTTGGGGTTTATTTACTTCATACATAGTAGTTTTTTAATTTCAATTTTTTAAATTCTGAAAGTATGATAACACATTTACAGGAGACTTGGAAAATACACTGTATATTACAATTATTTTTTAAGGAGATAAATTAAGATTTTTAGTTGGAGTTTTAGTATCAAACTCTCAAAAATTAATAGAATGAATATGTAGAGAAATAGAATGATATACTAGACCTGAAAAACACTATGAACCAATTCAATATAATTAAGATTTATACAATATTTACACAACAGTAGGACACAAATTCTATTCAAGTTCCCATAGACTGTAAATTGGGAGACTCTGGAACTTATCCAAGGACATAAAACAACGTGCAAAAATTTCATGGTCTTAAACGTATTGAAATCACACAGGGTCTGTTCTCTTATCACAGTGGAATTACGTTAGAAACCAACATAAAAAGATATTTGAAAATAACCCACATCTTTTCAAGTGCAATGTGACATTTACTAAGAGAGTTACTCAGTCTCTCTCTATTTTCTTGATAAAGGATATAAATCGGAAAATATTTCTTAAAGTTAATCTTTACTGTAGGTAAGCTGCAGTTGCAGGTATGGTGCAAATTCAAACTGAAATAGTATTTAAAAGCATCCATTGGCAGAGTTCTCTAATTTACCACGGCAGATTTGAACTATAATAACTGAATAAGGTAAATCTATTACTTTGCAGACAAAGTATAAATATGTATGTTACACCAGATTACATTAAAATGTCTGTTAGTTTATTTTTCACTACCATTCCTGCTGTCAGTTCCACTTTCTCATTCACCTTAGTTATAGCTTAGTACTTAAAGTATTGAGTGGTCAAAGTTCAAACTTTAGGAGGAATGAAATGGCATTTCTTGGTCTTAAATTCTAATTATGCACCACAGGCTGAATTGTAGCTCTTTTCTCTCAAAATGTGTAGGTTTTCTGTTGATAAATTGGCATCTGTATTAGGGTGCAACCTTAGGGTAACTGACTGCTTACTTTTTAAGTTTTGTTAAACGCATATAGTGTGTTTGTATTTGCTGCATAATTGAGAAGTTTCATTTTTGCCCAAGTATTTTTTATTGTAAAGCTTTTTAGGAATTTGAAATCTTTCATCTTTGGAAAGAAATATCAAGTTAATATTAAATCTTATTTTCAGTGGTTGAGTACTCAGATCCTGACTGAGGTGGTTTATTTGTAATACACTCTTTGTATCCTTAGGATCCTTAATTTAAAGTATACTGTATTTAATATTTTTAAAACACACAGTGTTTTAAAATACAATGTAATGTTAACTTTTTAATTAACTTCAGTTTTTGGAGTCCTGTATTATTAACTTTAGGTCAGTAGTATAATTTTATACACTATAGAGATTTTGTTGTGTCCTAGCTTTGTATTTTAATGCTTGCTGCGTTCAGTTTAAATGTTTCCTTATTGTTTTGTTTTTACCATGAAGATCAGAATTTGTGAGAAAGAGTTAGATGCAAAGGTTAATTGAGCACCTATAAACTTGGCTGTTTAATTAAAATTCAGTTCCTCAGTAAACAGTAGTCACATTTTAGATGCTTAGTAGCTTCAGGTGGCAGTGGCTACTGTATTGGACAGCACAAATACAAGAACAAAATGGCTCTGTCACTGCAGAAAGGTCTTTTGAATAGTGCTGCTTTGCAGTGACTTAGGTTCTGTCTAGACTCTGGGAATACAGAGATAAACATGACTGACAAGGCAAACACTTAGCTCCTGGTGGGGTTGAGAGATGGCAAACAAATAGCTGATGTCCATCATGTCATCATTAGGAAGAAAGATGAAAGTGTGTAAGAGAGAAGATGTAATGAAACAGTGTGCGGGGAGGTACCTGTTAACTAGGTGGTCAGGAAATGCCTTCTTAATATTTGCATGTCAGTGAATGAAGAGAAGGAGCAAGTCTTGTGAAGACCTGTAGGAAGACCCTTCTAGGCACAGGGAACAGCAAGTGCAAAACCCTGAAGTGAGAACAGATTGGACATACTTGAGGAATGGCAGCAAGGCATGTGCAAGTGAGGTCCTGGGAGAATGGTGGGTGATGAGGGGGGACATGACGGACAGTAGCCACATCATGTGGTACCTTGTGGTCTGTGGTAAAGACTTAGAATTTTAACCTGAGTGTGGTGAAAAGACATTGGAGGGTTTTGAGCAGAGGAGTGGCATGATCTAAATTATGTTTATTTAACTTTAATATGCCAGATTTACAAATAAAACAGTTAAAAACCCCCATGCCCTCATTCTCCAACTCTAGCAAAATGGACCCAACTGAGATCATTGATCCCATGGATGACCTGTCCTTCCTTTATATATATTATCTCCTTTATCCTTCCCTGTAATATTGTGAAGTAGGATTTGTGTTTTAAAAGATCACCCTGGCTGCCGTGTAGAGAGTTAAGTTTAGGGGGGCAAGAGGAAAAGCATGAGGGCCTTTGGGAGCCTGAGACAGCAGTCTTAAGTGAGAGGTGATGGTGGCATGGAGTCGAACGGCAGGTGGTGGTTGAAGTGATGAGAAGCAGCCAGATTCTGGTGAAACCAGCAGGAATGCTGGTGTATGTAGTTAAGGAAAGAGGAGCAGGGGTGATGCCTGTACTGTGGTCCAGATGATGATGTGACTGCCCATAGGAGAGTTCAGTTTATTCATGTTAAGTTTAAGATACCTAGTAGAAGTCCAGAGGTTGTCAAGGACACATTTTTAGGTTAAGAAAAAGAGGAAAACCCAGTGAAGGTAACTAAGGAGATATGCTGCAATAGCTAGCTGTTGATTTATGGTCTGAGTTTGGCCTCCAGGTTTGCTAGAGCTGGAGCTAGCTATTGTAGTGTCTCATGTCCCATATCCCAAGCAACCCCTCAGCCACTGGCAGACTGGAATGATTGGTCCTCTGGATAGTAGGGAATCAGTGTTTCAGGTAGGAGAACATGATACATTGAAGAATACTGCTGAAGAATTTAGACAAACACATTGATTTGTGAAGGTATTAAATGTCTTTAATGAGCAATAGAATTTCTAGAGAATATAGTTACTCTTAAATGGAACACTAAGTAGAAGATTTTCTTGTATACTTTATAAATATTGCATTAGTAGTTCAAAATCAGAATTTTATTAAATTTTACTTTCTCCCTTTTTTTCTCATTTTAAGTAGATGAAATGCATGTAAAAATGAAAGCACCAAAAAGAACTGTGGGTGAAAGTTGGATGGCCTAACAGTTTATTCAGATTTTAAGATTTATTTACATATTATATCATTAGCAAAAGGTGTGTTATAAGGGTAAATTTGTAAGTGAATATTGACAAGTTGTTAAGTTTCTGCTTAAAGTCTTATTTGCTATTTTAAGTTATTGTTTCTTACAGATTTTCTAATCTGTGCTTATTTTACTAGGAGTCATGGCTTTGAAAGAATTACCTTACTGATTTCAAACACCATTTTAGGAGTAATTTTCCATATGCCTTAAAAGAAATAACCAAGCAAAAAAAGGAAAGGGACAAATAAAAGATATTGCCATTCTCATCCACTGTTTAACCTGACATTTTCAGAAAACAGTCTCACACTGAACTTTGTACACTGCAAGTAGTTGTTATCTAGACTGTGAAGTAAAGATAAAAGCTGTAGTATCTGATCTTAAACAAGTCACTTTAAGCCCTGGACTTCCAATTTTACTTAGTTTTTATTTTTATTTTTAATCTGTGAAGTGAATGTTTTGTGCTAAATGAGTGTCAGTTATCAAATTGTATAGATAAGAATTTAATAAAAATTTGCTTAGAGTGGATAGTTTGTTTGTGAGAGGCACTGTGTAATTACTGAATCTTTGAGAGCATAACATCACTAGTTTCTGCTCTCATTTATATACACAAGGAAGCGTAATGTAACTGTTATCAGTATCCTGATGGAAGAGGGATAATTGAAGAAAAGCAGTTCTCTTTTTTAAAATAAGTGAAAAGAACAAATTATGGATGAAGTTTCACTGGAAAAGTGTAAGCCTGGAAGTTATTTGAAATGTTTACCTGAAGTAAGAGCAGATAAACGTAAAAACAAATTACCAAATAAAACTTGACAAGCAGATACAGATACTCAAGGTGCAATTCCCCAAATGAGCAAACGCTTGAACAGATTTTAAAGTCTTTGTCAGAAGGTTCTTAAACTTATCAAAAGGAAGAAACTACTTGGAGAATCAGTGAGGCTCTTTGGGCAGAGTTCAGAGGATATGCTCAGAAGTGATAAGTATGTTGTAGGCAGATAAACTTCATTCACTGAAGTTTTTTGGTCTCTCACTGTAAGTAAAGTATTATGACAGATAATTAGATGCCCTAAGGTATATTCTTTGATCTCTTAAGTGATTCATAAATTGCAAAAATCAATACAAAATCTTAAAATTGATAAAAATGTGTGTCAGACTCTAGTCATGAGATGGAAATCATACCAGTGATTTTCACAGAGAATTTAATACAACCGGTTGTTAACTAGGCATTTCCACTTAATAGTGGAAAGACAAAAGGGAACAGCAAGGTCTTGTCGGAAGCCACCACTGCCTCCTGACCGGAGAGCAAAGAGAAGAGGGCAAGTGGCTGGAAAGAAAGGCTGCAGCCCAAACTCAGGCCTCGAGGAAGGGGTTTGCACTCAGCTGGGACTAATGTCTTTGGGATCAGGAGAGGGGCCCAGTGGGGTAAGGGTACAGGGCTCAGCGAAGAGGGTTCTGCTGGCTGGCGCTGGTGTTCTAGGGGCACGGTGATACTGGTTCTGTGTCAGGAAGATACAGACTGGAACCAACTCTGGCTGCTAGAATGAACTGCTGCTGGCCTGAAGAGTGGTT
Organism: Muntiacus reevesi; assembly: GCF_963930625.1. NCBI lineage: Eukaryota > Metazoa > Chordata > Mammalia > Artiodactyla > Cervidae > Muntiacus > Muntiacus reevesi. The sequence goes on from NW_027077907.1 coordinate 162,245, forward strand.
GGGTTGCACTGGTGGCAAAAGGAAGCAAAAAATAGGACTAGGAAGCAAACAGAAAGTGCCACATTTTCCTCCTCCAGCTTTCTGGTCTCAAGTACCCCTTGACTTCCAGGTGGCTCAGTGGTGGAGAGCCCTCCTGCCAGTGCAGGGACAGATTTCAATCCCTGGGTTGGTAAGATCTGCTGGAGAAGGAAATGACTACCCATTCCAGTATTCTTGCCTAGAATATCCCATGGAAAGAGGAGCCTGGCGGGCTGTAGTCCACGGGGTTGCTGAAGAGTCTGACACAGCTTAGTGACTAAACAAAAACAAGCACTTTATTGGCAGAGTCTAACAAGAAGCAAACTGTAAAGGAGAAAATGTGACTCACCCCCAGGATCACAAAGTAAGAGCGTGGAAGGGTAGTTTTAAGGCTGAGAAACAAAAGCTCAATAACTTGCAGGAAGAAAAATGAATCTACATCTTTCACACAAGGCATATTTAAGTGTCATTAGAACTTTATAGTCAAGAAATGCTATAGGAATTAATAGGAGAAGACAGATCCTTGTTAGGATAAACAGACAAGGCAGTGTTGGAGAGTAGTGTTTTAATGTGAATGTGATTTTAGCAGGCAGAAGTGAAGTGAGGGATGATTGCAGTAATGGAAGGAGATATTATAGGGTATGAGAAAGCTATAAAATTGCATAATGGAGGACATGGGACAGACCTGGATCAAATTGGTTTCTACTGATGACTAACTTTAATGCTGAAAGTCATTTTTTGTCTCTGACTCTCATTTCTCTTTCATCCTTGATCCTTTAGGCATTGAAGACTATTATTGGTTGGATCAAAACCATGTTTTAGGACCATTAATTTAGAGTTTCTGGAGTTGGAGGTGACAGAGAATCAAATATGGAAATACTTTCTTGAGCAAGTAAGTTGTTACTTGCTCCAGATACAGTTTTCTTATTAACACAGAAGTTTTTAATCAGGTCCATGGATAAGGTTGAGAATATCCTTCAATGCGTGAATATAATTACATGTGATTTTTATGTTGTCAAGGAAGAGGTTTCAGGTGTAATTTTCATCAAAATGAGATTAAATAAAAGGATGTTTGGAATTTGGTAGACCATTAAATGTAAGTAAACTACTCAAGAGCATATGGGTGTACTGTCATTATTCACTTTATTGGGCACTTAATATGTTGAAGGCACTTAGGAAAAACAATGTAGGGTAATAAAAGTATATCAGTATAGTAGGGAGCTGGTCCTGCTCTTTCATGGGGGGCATAGGTCCTAGGGAGGGCTGCCTGCCTAGGTAGTGATTTGTGCTAAGATATAGAAGGTGAAAAAGGAGTTAACGATGAAGACACTGAGGTGGTGAAATTGTGGCATTTTTAACAAAAGTGGATTGACAGTATTACCATAAATTTCCCTAGTGATTTGTTTTGAGGGTCCGCAGGCTGCTCTTGAACTTCCATAAGGAAGCGTGTTGAATATTTCTCAGATAGCCTTTGGAGGCTATCTATTAAATTCACAGATTCAAGTTAGAGGAGCCAATGTGGCCTAAGCTGGTGGTCTTCAATTTTGACCTGATGTCTAGATTATTTTTAATCTTGGGTTGAACTGTGGAGTTACAAAAGATATTATTTTCATTGTGGTAAGATGTCCATAGCATAAAAATTAGCATTTTAACTATTTTTAAAGTGTACTGATTGGTGGCATTAAGTACATTTCACATTTTTCATGTTACCAGTCTGAAACTCGGTACACATTAAATAACAGCTTCCTATGCTCTTCTCCCTCCAGGTACTGGGAACCGCTATTGCATTTTTCCCCTTTATTAATTTGACTGTTCTGGTACCATGTATCAGTAGAAACTGAAAACACTGTTTTATGTCTGGCTTAACTTCACTTAGCATGATATCTTTAAGGTTTATTCATGTTGTGGCACTACTAGCATTTCATTCCTTTTTTTTTTTTTTTTAAATGGAGTTCATTTTTTAGAGCAATTTTAGATTCGTATTAAAATTGAACAGAAAGTACGGAGTCCTCATACACTACTCCTACCCCCATGGATGCACAGCCTCCCTCACGTCAGCGTCCCACACCAGAGTTGTGTATCTGTTGTAAAATACAAACCTCAGTGATACATCATTTACACTGGAGTCCTTGGTTTATGTGAGGGGTCACTCTTCTTGTTGTACAGTCTGAGTTTTGTGTAAAGACATAGTGTCATACGTGGTATTTTCACTGATCCAGAAGCAAGTTGCCCTCCAAATACACATTCTGCATCTATGGATTCAGAAAGCCACAATCCATACACATGATACACCATCTGCAGTTGGTTGAATATGTGGAGGCAGAACGGTATGGAGGGTTAACAGTATTCTTCACCACTATGCATTCACAGTTTAAAAGAACATGCCAGTTTCACTTAAAATTGTTCTTAATTAAGTAAAAAATTACTAATCTTATTAAGTCACAATCCTTGAAAACACGGAATTTTAATATTCTGTGTGGTGAAATGGAAAGTGTGCCTGAAGTATTTTGGCTGCATGCCAAAGAATGATGGTTGTCTCGAGGAAATGCACTTGTCATTCTGTTTGTATTTTCTGCAATGGACATGATTTTAATTTAAATGACTAACTATGCTTATTCAGACTTGGGTATTTGTAGATATTTTCTCAGAAATGAAAAAAATAAGCCTATCAGTTTCAGGAAAATAGTGTCTGTGCTAGAGATAAAATTTGAACTTTCAAGCAAAAATTAATATTTTTGGAGAACTTGTATCCACCATCTGAGTTTTATCTGTATATTCTATTTTTTTGCTCTTCATTTTTTTCATCTCTCTTCATTAGGCTTATTTAGAAGCTGCTAGAGGATTTACACACACACACACAAATACATACATACATATATATATATATATATATATATATATATATATATATATATATATATATATATAATATAAAATGAAGGAGAATATATGTATTCTCCTTTATTTCCAAGGACTGTTTTAACAGAGCACAGTGCTTGAGCTTGGCAGTTTTCTTGTTTGAGCGTACTGACCGTACTGACTGCAACGCTTCGCTCTGTTGGTTCCCACTGCTGTTAGGAAGTCAGCTATGAGTCTGAACTGTTGCTACTTTATAAAAGTTACTTCCCTCCCCACCCCCCCTACCTCCCCCATAAGACTTTGCTCCTTGTCTTTTATTTTCTGCTGTTTGACAATGATGTATCCAGGTGTGGTTTTCTTTTTTATTGATTTTCCTTGGAATTCAGTGAGCTTCTTAAATCTGAGAACTTGAGTGAAGTGTCTAAACACATCTGAAAAATTCTCATCTTTAAAATATTAATGCCATTTTTCTCCTTCCCTTTAAAGACTAATTGATTGTATATAAGACCCACTTACTGAATTTTTTGTTTCTCTTTGTCTCATTCAAACATACATTTGTTGAATTTGTTTTATTTTTATTTTTCAGTTCTAGAGTTTCTGTCCAGTTATTCCAGCACTGTTTGCAGAAAAAGACTCTTGTTTCTCTTTTGGATTGCTTCAGCTCCTTTGTCTGAAATCATCAGTTGACTGTACTTGTAGGCCTGTCTTGGGGCTCTTCCACTGACCTATGTTTGTCTGTTCGTTCACCAGTTCTGTGCTGTCTTGATTACTGTAGTACAGTAAGCCTTGAAATCGAGTGGTGTGAGTCCTCCAACATTGTTCCGCTTTGGTCTTGTGTTGGGTAGTCTAGTGTTTGCCTTTGTGTGTAAACTTCAGAAATCATTTTGTTGATAACTATAAAGTAACTGGCTGGGGTTTTGATTGGAATTGTGTTGAATCTATAGATCTAGTTGGGAAAAATTGTTGCATTAACTACTGAGATGATGTATAACTGGGATTGTTTTATGTAAGAGCTCTTTTTACTTCCAGTTCACCATTACTCTGGCAGGGAGCCCTTACAGGTTCAGCTTGAAGTAGGGATAATATACCAGAGTCCCCATGTTTGTCTGGCTCTGGAGTTTGACTTTTCCCTGTGAGGCCTCTGAAAGGTTAGTTCCATTTTCCAGGCTTTTCGTTGGAATTGGGTATTTGGTTCCACAGCCCTTGGAACCTGAGTACTGTGATCTTGCTTTATTTTGGGGACCCAGCAATTGTTCATCACCTTGTTACCTCTTGAATGCTTTTGAGTTGTTAAAAACTATTTCATCCAGCTTTTAAAGTTATTTTCAGGACGGGAATCAGTTCTAATTTCCTCCTCTATCATTGCTGAAAATGAGTTTCCCCAGTTTCCTGTCTCCCTCATAGAATTGGTGGTCAGTGTATTTAGACTTTAAAATTTTGTGTAAATTCTTGGAGGAGCGGGATGAATTCTCCCAACTTTTGAATGTCTGTTGACACCTTCCAGACAGTAATAGGTAAGTAGATCTTCAAAAGCTCTACCTGTGGTGAAGAAATGATGCAGTTGAGTTTTTGTGTGGTCTGGTTAGTATAAAATGTGCCTTGGTTTTGGGCACTGAACAGTTGGGCAAAGAACCTACCAGTAGTTTTGGGTTTGTAGTATAGATTGCTACTCATCTGTCCCAGTTTTCATTCATTCTCTCTCCGTGATAGAATTCCCAGTTTTTTGCTGGGCTGTGCTGTGCTTACTCACTCACTCAGCCAGGTCCCAACTCTCTGCGACACCATGACTGTAGGCCACCAGGCTCCTCTGTCTATGGGGATTCTCCAGGCAAGAATACTGGAGTGAGTTGCCATGCCCTTCTCCAGGGGATCTTCCCAACCCAGGGATGGAACCCAGGGCTCTCACAATGCGGCCATATTCTTTACCAACTGAGGCACCAGGGAAACCCAAGAATACTGAAGTGGGTGGCCTACCCCTTCTCCAGAGGATCTTTCCAACCCAGGAATCGAACTGGGGTCTCCAGCATTGCAGGTGGATTCTTTACCAGCTCAGCTAAAAGCTCACATACATGTATGCATTTAAGCAGACTTCAAATCCAGCTAATTTTTATTCTTGCTATACATCCCCCTTTCTCCTAGTCTGTACCAGCATTGTTTCTTGAGCTTGTCACGTCTTGCCTGTATTGCTCAAGTAGACATACAACTACTTCTTTGTTTAGAGTCTTGTAACTGATATTTTCTTTTTCATCAGCAGAAATGAAAGAACTTTTCAACTATGTTACTCCTGTGCTTGCAGAATTGATTTTAGTGTCCTTAGTTTTCAACTCTTTGTGATCTGGTCCCATTTGTCATTCCTAACCCTACATTTGATACCCTAATAACACCAAATATTAAAAATTTCCCTCCCCTTGTATTTGTGGTTCCTTACGACTGTGTCCTTTCTCATGCCTAATCCAGGGTTAACTTTCTTTTAAAATAAATTAGTTTCAGGTATTTTTTTAGTTTAATCAACTTTACATGTTTCTGAACATGAGAATAAATAGGCTCTGCTGTTGCATGCAGTGTAGCCTGAAATCTACACTGTGTTTATATAGTGTTTATATATCTAGTGGTTTTTATCCTAAGTTGCAAATTTTGTTTTTCTTAAGATAATCTGTTAGAAAAAGTGATTGTAATATGTGAGTCATAAAATTAAATTGTTTCAGAATTGGGCTTATCTAGACCAGTCTCCTGTTTCACATATAAGGAAATTGTGGCCAGGAGAAATTAGTGATTCTGTCAAGTCAAAATTAGTTAGAAGCAGAATCAAGGTCTGTCGTGAGTTTCATCCTAATATAAATATCTGCTTAATGAAAATCTTCAAGTGTGTTGAAGTTTTCAAGTGTTCTTATCCCTGTAGTACATCTAGGATTACCACACCATGTTTCAAGGGCCTGTAGTTCTTGTGTGAATAGCAACTTGGGTAATGAACTGAGCAGTATGCATTCTTAATTTATGCCTTAACAACTCTGATTCTGTAATGAATGGTTTGCTTACAGTCGCTTTAATATACTTACCTTCTTGACAGTTCATTCTGGGAGGAATAGTTAAGTGTTTAAGTGAAACAGGCATGGTAGATACAACACTTAACAGTTATGTGTGTCTTTGTTTTTAGCATCAAGCATTGCACGATTCTCTCGAATAATGTAGATCACCTTTTACTGAATTTAACACTGTCTGATATCATGGTCTCCCTGGCAAATGCCTCAACTTTGCAGAAGGATTCCAGTTGGATAGAAAGGATAAGGAAATTTGTAACAGAAACCCTTGAAGATGGGTCTAGGCTAAACAGTAAGCAGCTGAACAGATTGCTTGGTGTCTCCTGGAGGTTAATGCAGATGCAGTCAGACAGAGGTGGGTGTCAATGCTCTGTCCTTACTTAAGAGAGGGGCTCTTACGCATACTGTTAATGTTGAGCATCTAATTTTGAGTTCATACCTGTCAAACATTTCATAGTCATTTACGTTCGAGCCATAAAAGGTAGCCAGCATAATCATGAAGGAATGTCTGCTTGAACCCTGATGGCTGAGAACACCCCCTTTTCGGTGGGTAGGTCCACTCTGAAGCTGATGGGTAGGTTTTCTACTAGATTACATAGTTGGAGTGAAAGAAGGTAAGTTTTATTAATAGGAAATGACATTGAGCCTAAGGATAAAGAAATACTTTTCTGATCTAGTTTGACTAGAAATTGGTGGATCCTTATCTCTTTACCTTTCTTGTAACTTGAAGTTATGTTGCATTAAGTCAGTTTTTAGTGTGACTTACTAATTCTTTTCATTCAAGCAGAACTTTGCTGTTTGGTTCCTGGCTTATCCACCTTTCTAGTATTGTGGTATTTGTTGTCCTTTCCTAGGTTTGTTGTCTCTTAGGAAAATTTGTACTGTAATCTCCGATTGGTTTGACTCTTTTATTAGGCCATTGATGTAGGATTTTGATGGTAGTCATCAGTTTGTGGCTAAAATCTGCTTCCTCATAGGAACAAGGTGCTTCTGTGCTTTTTAGAAGAATTATGGTGCTGGTGAAGAAACATTTTGACTCACATGCAGCTGTTTTCTCTTGTTTCTTAGAGGCTACAGAGTCTCTCATAAAGGCAGTTTATACATTGTATCAGCAGAGAGGCCTTCTCCTTCCAGTTCCGACTTTGTTACTGAAGTTTTTCAGTAAAAGCTATCAAAAAGAAGAACTGAGATCTTACAGAATCCGGTACAGTTCCTTTGTTATTTTGCTTTTCTTTTTCTTACCAGGTTACTTTGTAATCTGTATGAATAAGATGATAGGGTGATTAAATCTTTGGAGAAAATCTTCTTTTTATCCTTTTTGGTTTTATTATTTTTTTTTTAAATAAAAAGGCATACATAATAGTTTCAGTAACCTTTATACACATAACTGAGAAGGTAAAAGTCTCTTTGAGCATATATTTCCACTTGTCTGCTTAACAGCTAAAGGACAATTATTGGAACCACCTGTAGCAGCCTCAGAATTTTGTTTTGCTTCCCATAAAAATTATGGAGGTTTAACCTCCGGCCCTTAGTGACATATTGGGACACATGGTATAAGAATGAGGGCAGTAGAAGAGGAGAGGTGTACAATAGGTGAAAGAGATTAAAAGGTGCAAACTGAGTTATAAAGTAAATAAGTCATGGGGATATAATATACAGCATAAAGAATATGACCAGTAACTTTTGTTAGGACAGGTGGTTACTAGACGTATGGTGACCATTTGCAATGTGTACAGATGTCAGACTATTATGTGATACATACCTGAAACTAACATAATACTGGGTGTCAAAAATGTTTCAATAAATTTTTAAATGGTGGTATCTTAAAGAGCAAAAGTTTCCAGCTTGGTTTGGTGCTGTCTGGTGATGCAGACAACACGAAGAGTAGAACTCAGGAATCAGTCTTAGATGTGGTGAGTTTGAGGTTTACTTGGGATAGTCTGGAAGAGATGTTTGGGTGAAAGATAACGGGATTTGTGGTACCTCAGCATACATAGGTAGTTGTTAGAACATATTCAAGTCTTTACTGTGAGTCAGGTGCTTTTCTTAATTTTTCAGTAATTCTCATACTTTTATGTAGGTACTGTTGGTTTCTGCCTTATAGAAGGAAGCTTAGGTTAAATAAGTTGGTGAGTGTCATGCTGTTAAAGGGCAGCCAGACTGAGACTTAAGTTCAAGTCTGGTAGACTCCAAAGGTTGTGTGTAAATCACTGAACTCTTGGGGGACAGCAAAAGTGATTGCCGTGTCCAAGATGAGACATTAGAGAGTGAGCAAGTATGTGCAAGAATGGAAATAACCCAAGTTTGAAGCCACTTAATGTGGAGGCACCCTATACTGAATGCATAAATGACTTAATATAGTAAAACGGTCATTACAAATTAGTGTAAATAGTTCACAAGCTAAGTAGAGCCTGTGTCCTTTAAGATAAAATTACAATGTACATAGTGCCCCAAACTACATAAACTTTTAAAATACAGTGGGTAAAACCTTAGAGAATACTATAGATGAATATAGTATGCCAGTCATCTTATAGGCTCTCAAATGTTTAAATAAATGTGGTGTATTTCCCTTTTCTTTGATGGCCTTAGATACCGTAGTAAAGTGTTATCACGTTGGTTGGCTGGTTTACCACTGCAGCTTGCACATCTCGGCTCCCGAAATCCTGAGCTTTCAACACAGTTTGTTGACATTATCCATACTGCTGCAGCCCGAGCAAATAAAGAGCTACTCAAAAGTTTACAAGTTACTGCTCTCCGAATCTATGGTAAGAGTGTTGTTTACCTGTGTATGTAATAATCGGTCTACCCCGACTTAAGAACAATGTTTCAAAGGGGAGATCTTTAGGTTTTACTTTTCCTTCAAATTATACATTAATTGTACCATGGTAAAATGAATAAAATATCAAACAGTAAATTCATTTTCAATAGTATTACTTAATACAATAGTTTAAGAAAACTAAAGGTTGTAGATGTTTCTTCAGATCTTAAATTATCTTTTAAGCCACGAAATTCACAAATTCAAAACTGATCAGGTATTTTGATAGAATTCTTTTGAAACTTTGATGGCAAATTTTACTTATTTAATCGTTATTGAGATCTTGTACGGCTTTCATATATTAACGTTTCACTCACCCCTGAAACCTTTTCATTCTTTTAGCAAAAATATCAATAAAAATATACATATATGCATATGTATAATTAGTATTTATTATTAGGACACAGTTTATATACCATAAAATTGGCCATTTTACACTGTGCAATTCATTAATTTTTATCATATTCCCAAGATTGTGTGGTAGTCACTATTATCTTATTCCAGAATATTTTTATCACCTCAAAAAGAAACTCTACCATTAGTAGTCCATCCCTATTTCCTCATTTCTTCCTACCTCAGCTCCTGACAACCACTGCTCACCATTTCTGTCTCTCTGTATTTGCCTGTTTTCATCATTTCTCACAGATGACATTGTGTGATGTGGATCTTCTCAGTATGGCTTCCGTCACTTGGCATACTGTTCTTAGGATTTACGAGCATATACGAGTACTGTATTTCTTTTTAATGCTGAGTAACATTCCACTGTTGAATATACACCACTTTATATTTACCCATTTATTAAATGACAAACGTTGGTTTGTGTCTACCTTTTGTGTGTGGTATTTAAAAATCTGTATTTTTCAGTATTGCTTATATATAGGAGTGTGTGTGTATACTCAGATAAGTCTTTGGTTTTAAATTCAGTTCAGTTTAGTTGCTCAGTCGTGTCCAACTCTTTGCAACCACATGAACTGCAGCATGCCAGACCTCCCTGTCCATCACCAACTCCTGGAGCCCAACTAAACCCATGTCCATGAAGTCGGTGATGCCATCCAAGCATCTCATCCTCTGTTGTCCCCTTCTGCTCCTGCCTTCAATCTTTCCCAGCATCGGGATCTTTTCCAACGAGTCAACTCTTTGCATCAGGTGGCCAAAGTATTGGAGTTTCAGCTTCAGCATCAGTCCTTCCAATGAACACCCAGGACTGATCTCCTTTAGGGTGGACAGGTTGGATCTCCTTGCAGTCCAAGGGACTCTTAAGAGTCTTCTCCAACACCACAGTTCAAAAGCATCAATTGTTCTGCGTTCAGCTTTCTTCACAGTCTAACTCTCACATCCATACATGACCACTGGAAAAACCATAGCCTTGACTAGACAGACCTTTGTTGACAAAGTAATGTCTCTGCTTTTTAATATGCTATCTGAGTTGGTCCTAACTTTCCTTCCAAGGAGTAAGCATCTTTTAATTTCATGGCTGCAGTCACCATCTGCAGTGACTTTGGAGCCCAGAAAAATAAAGTCAGCCACTGTTTCCACTGTTTCCCCATCTATTAGCCATGAAGTGATGGGGCCGGATTAGGTTGATATTATAATTGTCCCTGTTTGGCAAAAGTGCTTGTTTTTTTTTTTTTTTTTTTTTTTTTTTTTTTTTTTACTGTTTTGCTTTGTTTCTAATACCTTTAACTCCATCAGTTATTATTTCAAATAACACATTTGAATATTATGAAATCGAGTGTTAAATGTTATCTTTAAATAATGATTGTATTTAGTCTTACTCTAGGCAGTACCTTAAGCCATACATATATTTTTTTTTTTCATGTAGTTGATATGTTAGAATTCAACATAGCACAGTGAAAATGGTCAGTCTGCTTTATTAATTCTTGTTTGTATATCTTTTAAAATTTAACTTGTCTTCCTGCCTCACTAGATCCACAAGAAGGCACAGTGGTGGTTCTGTCAGCAGAGTCTCAGCAGCTTTTGGTCCAGCTTGTGTATTTTCTACCCAGTCTGCCTGCTGACTTGCTTTCTCGGTTAAGCTGCTGCTGTATTATGGGAAGACTCAGTGCAAATTTGGCTGCCATGCTTATCGGGATACTGCACATGAGGTAGCATGCTAAAGTGAGCTGTATTTCAAGTGTATAATCTTCTCCCTCACCCTTCCCCTGTCACTGGCAGTTTATGAACTGACTTTTTAAAATGCCGCCCCTCCCTTCATTTGCTCTTAAAACAGCAGTTAAAACTGTTGATGATACTGGGTAAGAGGAAGGTCACTGGGGCAAGACTGTTCCAGGTGGTTTGCTTGGCGGTTTGCATTGTCATGGTTGCAGTCACTAAGTCCATGGGCTGTAGTCCACCAGGCGCCTCTGCCCATGGGATTTTCCAGGCAAGGATACTGGAGTGGGTTGCTGTTTCTTTTTCCAGGGGATCCTCCTGACCCAGGGATTGAATCTTGTTCTGTTACACCACAGGTGGATTCTTTACCGCTGAACCATCAGGTAGAAACATACAGTGATTTGTGTAGGTGCATTGAAACAAGGGTTAAGATTATCAGAAGTGTGTAGCCATAGTAAGGATTCAGTGACGGATGAGAGTGCTGTGTTTTAAAACTTCTGGTGTTATGAAATTGTAATACAGGTCTTTCTTTTTGGAAGGGAGCTCAGTTCAATGTAGGTGGTGAAATAAAAGCTTGCGGACTCAGACAGGGAATCATTAAAATATCTGTGGGTGGGTGGGTGGGTGTGTGTGTGTGTGGCAAAATATACATAACCTAAAACTTCCCATTTTAACCAGTTTTAGGTATACAGTGAGAATTGTTTGGGGGCATTAAGTACATTCACACTGTTATGCGACTGCTACCACTATTCATCTCCAGCACTGTCATCGTTGCAGACTGAAACTCTGTACTGATTATTTCCCCTTCTCCCAGCCCTTGTTTACCACTATTTTGTCTTCATGATTTTGATATATTCATCTGTTAATGGATACTCGGTTGTTCTGCCTTTTGGCTGTTACAAATAATGCAGCTATAAACATTGGTGTGCAGACAGCTGTTTGAATCCTTTTAATTCTTTTGGCTGTATACCCAGAAGTAGAATTGCTGAATCATATGTTAATTTTCTGTTTAATTTTTCAAGGAGCTACTTTCCAGAATGTGACTGTGGTGTTTTACTCTCAAAGGTCTTAAAACTAATAATGTTTCATGTTGCTAGTGTTCAAAGTATCCTTTAAAATGTAATGTTTGTATCAGGCATAGTACTTTCATATTCAGCCATTTGTTACTGATTGTGGCTCAAGGCCAGGGTCTGATACAGTTTTAGGCAGGAGTTGAATCTGGGCTGTAGCTGAAAAATTTAAAAACTAGCTTCTTTGTGGCTTCTTGTGCAGACCCTCTGCCCCAATTAAACAGGAGTGGCTCGCTTTATTAGTAGACTTTCTTTAGCTTTGTTTGCCAGTCTCTTCGTACCAGGATAAGACGTATGTTTGAATGTTGTCGCCCAAATTGTGCTTCATAACTGATAATTACTTTTTCCTTTTAGCAAAAGAGAGCTGTTTGCAATATGTTGTCTATATATGAAACCCCTCTTTGTCTAGTTCAGTACTAAATGCCAGGTCTTTAAGAAATACAATTTAACTTAAGTGGTTTTATGACTGTTAACTTCCAGTAGAGGGCACTCATTTCCCATGATAGAACTTGTGGAGGATCTGTTTTGGCATTCATTTAAAAGTGACTTTTGAACACCTCTTAAAATTAATTCTCTTTAGAACTTGTATTTAGTATCTTTTTTGGCATTAATTACGATTGACTTGTGCTCAATAACTTTGGTCAAGGATTTTTTCACAAGTCTTTTTTTACATTTTTTTGTGGGTTTGTGGTGAGTACTGAGAAAATATCAATTTACAAGTAATGGTAATAGAAGTTTATAATCATCAAAAGCAAGTTGTCATGTAGTTAAAAGTGTACCAAGTTAAACTTTGCCTTTTAGCATTTGCACAGAGTCTTAGTAGACTTCTCTTTCTGTAGATGTATTGTCCCTATTCAAACTAATCTCTTTAAAAATTAAAACAAGATGGGGCCTTTTCAACTTTCCCAGGCCAGTGGTATTATCATTGCATCACTTTTCCTAGATTTAGAATTGAAGAATAATGTTCGGTTATTCTTAAGGAATGATGTTCTTCTAAGGAATACCGTTCCTTAGACATCACCTGGGTTATTTCACGTCTTTGGTTTTCCCCTCCGTCCTTGATGGTGACGGTAAACCAGCTAGCTTTCTCACTGTCTCCCACCTGCACCGTTCACCTGAGGCATCCCACTCCTCAGCTCCGTCTGTGCCAAGGACTGTTGGCAGGCTCCTTTTCCTGAAATATTCCTTCAATAATTTCTGATTCTCATCTGCTATATTAATTGGGCTCTGCGGTCTAGTTCACTCTGGGTGTTAGCGTTCTGACACTGTTGTCTCCAGCAGGGGAAGTTCATCGGAGAGCAGGTCACCACCAGACCATCTCCGTTTGTTCAGTGTGTGAAAAACCCATCACCTTAGAGTTGTTGGTGTTTAGTTTGTCTTAAAAACTGTACTTAGAATTGCTGTTCCTGCCTTTTTCACTATTCACTTAGAGGTTTTTTGAGTTTTTCCTCTCCATCTACCTGTGGTGTTCTGCTGACTGTTACTCTTCTTGCCCTCTCTGCCCCTAGTTCATTTACAGCTGGTTTGGGGAACATGAGACATGCATGTGGAAACGTAGTCTATGCTGTTAGATAAAAATACCAGAGAAGGGAGAAATTACTGAGAAATTCAGCCTGGTTTTGAAGCAGGGTGAATATGTGAGCTGGCCTGCCAGGAGCAGGTCTGGTTTGCTTCTGTTGTCCAAGCATAATTGATATAGCATCCCTTCTAGTCTCAGAACTGTTCTGGTGTGGCCAGTATGTGTGGTCATTGTAGTTTTAAGGACAGAGTGATACATTGCTTGTCTTTTGTCCAAACTAGATTTTTAAATGGATTTGCTACTCTTTTTAGCCACTGGACAGCACAGTGTTCACTGGGTATAAGAGGATATTAGCTTCTTTTCTAATCACCCATTTTGTACTCATTTCCATTGAGCATCTCTGACTTTTTATAACCTCTTAGCTTGTGATATTCTCTCCCATAGCCCTTTAAGCAAAGAGAAGTCCTTTAAGTAGAAGTGATTCAGAAAAATGTTGCCATTATTTTTAACTCCCCAACTTTTAAGAATGTTAATAAATACAGTTGTTTCAGTGGTTAAAAAAAAAAGTGCTTCTCATTGAATTAGAAACTCCTTATTTTGTCTTGACATTTATTCAGATTTCTATTATAAAAGTTTGTCCCAAAAAAAAAATTTGTCACAAAAAGCTATCCAAAAAGATAGCTTTTTGGATCTGATTATTCTCAGCTTTTTGTTTTTTTGCTGTATTCATGGCTGACATTTGCTGTATTCCTTCTTAGTCTTACCTTGAGGAGAGTTTTTAAAGGTATCACTGGAAACTGATCTCATAGCAGGAACCAGATAATCTTCATTTAATGAGAAGCTGCTTTATGTTTAGCTATTCCCTTAAGTCCACTACCAATACTTTAGCTGCAGTATTGTGACGTAGACTAGTTATAAAGCCTCGCAAAGTATAGGAGTGCATAGTTATTGCAGAGTGGCTTTAAATTGAAGTATTCTTTACCTAGTTAAGATGCTTTGGTTTAGGTAGGAAGCAGGAGCTTGTTTAAACTTAGCTCATTCATATAAACAAGGTAAGACTTTTTTTTTTTTTTTTAATGAAGATGAGGTAGTAAATACATAGCAGCTGAACCTACTACTGAAAAGCAGAACTTCACCTTGGCTCCTTGAAACTGAGTTTTGAGTGGTGTGGAAAAATTTTCCAGTTGTACCATATAAGTGGGCTGGTTATGCTTTTCAAGGAAACTTTACATAAACATATGTTAGAAATTATGTTTTCCATATTACGATACTTGAACCCCCTTACATGTAAAGATGATACATGCTACGGATTTTTGACTGAGCTCTTAAATTATACTTGTATTCCATAAAGAATAGTCATATATTCTGTGCTTTATTCCTGAGTCTTCAATTTGGTCACTTCTAGTACTAGGTCTCCATTGTTTATTGTAGATCATCATTTTCTGGATGGAAGTCTTCAGTGAAAGAATGGAATGGAAGTGATCAGTTAAACATCAGTAATGAGGACTATTTCAGCTTCTTATTTTCAACACTTACAGGTAACTGCCCTGATCCACCAAGTTAAGGAAAGGAAAAGAACCTAGTATGAAAATTCTCCTGAGATTTACTGTCTTACCTGTTTGGGTCTAAGTTTTGGACCTCACTGCATAGCTTAATAAGATGGGGAACAGAATATCCATTTTAAGCATGTTTAACATGTTCGGTGTGTTAGGAAAAACATCACATTTTAATTAGCCATATTTTGCTTTCCAATGATGTCAGAGAAAAATTAGTAAAATGAGTCTTGATGTGTTAGGTTAGTAAGTATTATTACTGTTGTTTTAAATGATCATACTGTCTTTGGTAGTTTTGTTTTGTAACTGGATGATAAAGATGACAGTGTTTGAAATTTTCTGAAGACTTAAAATTAAGAGACTTATTGAAATATGTTGTCAGAATCCAAAAATAGCTTGAAAAGTTCTGATAAGGAGCTGAATGTAGCAAGATAAATATTATATAAAAGAAACAAGTAACAAGTAGACTTGTACATGTTTGTTTGATAGTTTTGGATGTATGCGTTTGAGATGGATGTGAGGGCTTTATGTTTTAATTAGTAGTACCTGTCAAAGGGTTTAGTGGTTTTAGGAAACTCATTAGGAATCAGCCAGGAGTGTGATATGGCTTCCCATCTAGATGATGGCTCTTTAGGGCATGTTCATGGAAGTACAGTGATCTGAAAACATCAAAGCAGGTAGCTAGGGTCAGACCACATTGTGCTCGTATTCTGATCATTCTAAAAGCTGTCTTTCAGGAGGGACTTGGGCAAGTTGTTTGTATAGGTCAGACTAGGTGTAATAGAGGTGGTAAGAGAATCAGAAATCTTATTATATGGAATAGGTAGAAGGAAGTACACAGTAATTGTTGAAGAAATAGACTTAGGGGGGATGGAATAGTTTTAAGACACTTGAAAGGCTATTATGTAAGAATACAGAGTTTGGTATATGTATGAAGGAGCATATTGTTTTTCTGGTTCATTTGCTTTTTTAAACCTGACATTAATTAGAATGATTATGTCTTTCACACTTATTTAAGTATAAAGGTGGCAAAGCCCTCAGTTTAAGGGATATAATATTGTTTCTTGATGTATTACACATTTGATTCAGGTCAAATCTTTGTGTACATAATTATATGAATTTTACTACATCGCTGGCATTTCATTTTTTAAAATAATACATAAAGTACAGAAATTCAGAGAAAATAGCTTGTTAGCTTGAAGAATTTAACTTGAAGATACATGTCTATTTTTTAAAAATTACTTAAGAATGTTACTTGCTTTGTGATTTATTTTAAATTGGATTTCTTTATACTCAAATTAGGGTTTTCAAAAGAGGAACTGACTTGGCTTCAGAGCCTTTGAGGAGTGCCCCATGTCATCCAGACGCAGCTCTCTCCCGTGCTACTTTACCTCACTGACTTGGACCAGTTTTCACACCATTGGGACATAACAGAGGTAATGGTCCATTTGGAAAGGCATGGAAGATTGTTAGAATTCAGTTCATCCACCGCCAATAGTTACTGTGTGCTAGCGTTGCCTTGTGTAAGATGTTTCTAGAGGTTGAGAGCAGTATAAAGCACAGTCCCTGTTCTGAAAGTGCGTGTGACCCTTGGATAGGCGATGTGGATTCCTGAAAGAAGAGTTTTCATAAAGTTATGCCACTAGAATAGAATAAATTAGCAGTTTGAATGATAGAGACACATTTATTTTCTTTTTGCCTAGTATAGGGTAAAAGGAAAAAGAGGAAAGACTTCATGGAAAAGGAAGAATTTTACGTAGATACTGAAGGATTAATAAGAGTTAAGTAGGATTTTGTATCCTTGAAGGTGGGTTTTTCTAAACAGAAATAATTATTTGGAAGCTCCTTTGGTTTTAAAGAATTAGTATGTAGTTTATCAAAGTTACATTTTAAACCCCAAATTTCCCTTAAATTTTAAAGTTCAACTTAACAAATCTTTTTAGATACATATAGTAAGTTTAGGGAATCATTTTAAAAGGAGACTTAAACTATATTGCATCCCTTTTACATACATATTTAAAACTTTAAAAAACTGTTTAAATAACTTAATATATTCACTATTTGGTAAGTAGTTCAGTTTTCAGACAAACCTTCACAAATGTTATGGTAAATCTTAAAACATTTAATAAACTTACAAGCATGGTACATATTAATATCTTAAGTTTCAGTACTATTTATAGTGAAATTCAAATTAAAATTACAAGTCTAGGTTAGCTGTTAATTCTGTTTTAAATTGAAATTATAGGGCTGATATTTTACGCTAATAGTCAGAATTGTTTTACGTTACAAATATATAAATATGTAAAGCATCATAAATACTGGTACTAAGGATTTGAGTCTGTAAGATATTTATATATTAGTTAATTTCTTTTATTTATTTCTTCAGTTTCTTTCCTTGCATTGAAAGGTACTTGCCCAGTAGAATTGTAGTTGTGTCATTCCAAATAATGTTGGTTGGAACCTTTCTTGCACATTCCGAGGTTGTGTTCTGTGCTAGCATTTTTTTTTTTTTTTTAATGATTCATAAGGTTTTGGTCAGGGCACTGAAGTCCTTGGGAACTTCTTTCCTTGTAACTCGTAATTGCTCGGCCATAGCCTTTCCAAACAAAAGATAACCTTTGTAAGTGTTCTCAACAGGGTCGTCTCTAGAACCTGAATCTGTTTTATTGCTGTACCAATTGATTTTATTCAGCTGATCTATTGACGACTTCTTTCATTCTTTTCCAGAATACTCTTTACATTCTTCCTGTATCTTAGGGCTACACCTTTTGTAGACATTTAACACATTTCTCTCATGGTTTTGTTTGACTGTGATCACAATACTTGGGTCATGCCAGGGACACTTTCTTCTCTGTATCACCTAGTGCCTAACTATGTTCATATATTGGCTTTCAAAAAATAGTGGATTAGAAACAATGAAAACTAAGGAGTTGGGTAACCAACCTGCATATTTAATATCTGGCATTTTATCTTAATCCATAGTACATGCAGAGAGTGAAGCCTTGCACACTGCTGGATTTGAAGGGTTGGGTTTAGTGTCAGTAAGTATTCTGTAAGCTTGTTTCTGATGTTTTTAAACTACCTCATGCATGGATTGGGGAAAGCGTGGTATGGGGATTGATCAGTGGGCCCCAGATTCCAGACGGAGACTTGTTAAGTGTCTAGTTTGATAACTTGAACAACTCCAATAATCTCTCTCTGACAATTTTAATTTTTCTGAATCACGTCATCTGTGTAAAGACACAGATGTCGTGAAAATGTGATTGGTTTTATTTCTGAGTGTACATTGGCAAGAACATGTATTAAACTTCAAGGATGCTGTCTTTGAAATGTTAAGACATAAATTAGGAAAAATCTGAAAGTTTCTTTCTTAGCTTTTGAAGTTAAATGAAGATTCCAGTTCTATTTTCGATAAAATTTGCCTTTAAGTTGGCCTTATCACATGAAATTATTTGAAATATATGTAGTTTTTGACAGCCTTAGTGTAAAAATTGATTTTTTATTATTATTTCATTTGAAAAAGTTACTAGTCAATGGCGTGAGTTTGCTTAGTTTGTTCTATCTGCTTAGTCTGAAGTGTTGTTTTTTTTTTTTTTTAAATCGGACCTTTTTTTTTCTGAGTAGATTTTCTTCACAAAGTATAATTTATTTACTTACCTACTTAACACATTTAAGAATTTACTTATGTATATACGGCAGTATGAGGTCTTCACCATGTACAGGCTTTCTCCAGTTGCAGCAAGTGGGGATTACTATCTGGGGCTGCTCTTCAGCTGTGGGACGCGGGCCCCTCTCTGCGGCGGCTCCTCTTGTTGCAGAGCATGGGCTCGAGGGCTTCGTTAGTTCTGGCACACAGGCTTAGCTGCCCTGTGGAACCTCCCCAGACCAGGGATTGAACCTGTATCCCCTACTGGGTGGCATATTCTGGACCACTGGACCACTAGGAAAGTCCCACAGGACAGTGTAGAAGAACAGAAGGATAACAGTAAAAGTGTCCGTCCAGTCTCTGTCTGCCAGCCATCCATGTCCCTTCCTTAGTTTCTAAATGTATTCTTTTGGATAACTTCTGTGTCTTCACAAATGATTATATATATATTCTTTTGGCTTCTCCTTTTATAGACACAACATACTCTGATTTGGACCTTGCAGTTTTCATTTAGTATCTTCATGATCATTTCTTCCAAACACTGAAGGAAGAATTGTATGATCTTGCCATTAATGATGGAAATAGTAGTTAAAAGGGAAAAGGAATCTTTGGACAGAGATATCATTCCCAAATGGAAGTGTCTTTTCCAGAGCCAGTGCAAGGTTTTAAGGTTAATTTTAATTGTCATTTATAAAATTTTGAATGGTTTGAAAAGACTACTTTTTAACTAAATTCTGAAGAATAATAATAAAACATTACTCTAGTTTAAGAAATAGAACATTTTTCTTTGTTTTTGAAACCTCTGATTTTATTAACAGTTTTATGTGTGTGACATTTCTGTATAAAATTAGGTAGAAAATACTTCAGTGTAAAAATTAAGTGTACAAAATCTTGTTAAAATTTTTTATATTTTTAAAAAACTCTCAATTTCCACACTGTAGCAAACTGCCATGCCTGTTCTGGAGTTGTGCACTTATGAAGTCAGGATTCTGATGTACGCAAATTTCAGTTAACACTAGTTGCAAAAGTGAAGACTCCCTGTATATATGTATGTTTGTGTGTCTCTGTTTGTATTTTTGTTTACTTTTGTTTTGAAACAATCTCAGACTTGGAGAAAAATTACAATTGCAGTACAAAGAACTTCTCTTTTCTTAAACTGTTTGACAAAATGCTCATTGTCGATACTTTAGCATACAAGTAGACCGTGTTTTATTGTGCCTGCAAATTCAGTTTTTGGAACCTGAAGTTCTGCAGCAGCCCTGCACTGAGGGTGTCCGTCATCTTTCCAGTAGCATTTGCACACTCTGGGTCTCTGTGTCAGTTTGGTGATTCTCGCAGTATTTCACACTTTTTCATTGTTATTTCTTAGAGTGAGCTGTGATCGGTGACTTTTGATAATACTGTTGTCATTGTTTCGGAGTTTGTAATTAATTGTAACCATGAACCGTGCCCACAGGAGATAGTGCAGTGATCTTAGTAAAATATGTGTGTTCTGACTGCCCCACCAGCCAGCCATTCCCTATCTCTCTCCTTCTCCTCAGGTCTCCCTATTCCCTGAGACTCAGCAGTATTGAAATTAGGGCAGCTAATAACCCTGCAGTGGCCTCTGAGTGTATGTGTGTTTGTCACTCAGTTGTATCCAACTCTTTATGACCCCTGGATTGTAGCTCGCCAGGCTTCTCTGTCCATGGAGTTCTGCAGGTAAAAATACTGGAGTGGGTTGCCATTTCCCTCTCTGGGGGATCCTCCTGACCAAGGGATCAAACCCCAGCCTACTGCATTGGGTCAGATTCTTTACCATCTGAGGCACCAGATGTTCAAGTGAAAGGAAGAGTTGCGTATCTCTTACTTGAAACCAAAAGCTAGAAATGATTATGAGCTTAGTGAGGAAAGTGTGTTGACAGCCAAGATAGGCTGACAACTAGAACTCTGTGCTGGTTAGTCAAGTTGTGAGTGCAAAAGAAAAGTTCTTGAAAGTAAAAGGGCTATTTCGTGAACACAGGAATAATAAGAAAGTGAAACAACCTTATTGATGATGCGGAAAAAGTTTGAATGACCCTTAAGCAAAAGCCAAATCTTGAGCAAACCCTGATGATGATTTAGTCATTAAGTCGCATCTGACTCTCTGCAACCCCATGGACAGTGGCCTGCCAGGCTCCTATGTCTGTGGGATTCTCCGGACAAGAGTACTGGGAGTGGTTGGCATTTCCTTCTCCAGTGGATCTTCATGACACAGGGATTGAACCCGGGTCTCCCGCATTGAGGGCAGATTTACCGACTGAGCTACAAGGGAAGCCTTAAAACTCTCGTAAGTCTCTTCAGTTCTCTGAAGGCTGAGAGAGGTGAGGAAGCTGCAGAAGAGTTTGAAGGTAGCAGAGACTGATTCAAGAGGCATGAGGGAAGAAGCCATACCCCCAACCTTTGCTATTAATGCAAATCCAGCACGGGCTGGTTAGGTTGAGTTGAGAAGCAGTGTGGTTTGCAAGTGAACATGCCTCGTTTAGGGAGAGATCAATAGCCATACAGGGAGATATGATTAGAAAGAGGAAGAACATCATATGATGCATTTTACTTATCTGAGGCAGGATTGATGGGGTTCTGCTTGAACAAGAGCCTGAGATCTTCAACAGGTTCACAGGAATAGCTGTCCTCTGGCTTTGGAGTCTCAGTTTCTGTCTCCCCCTCCTGTAGGCCATAGGGTTTTATTCTAGAATTGTGGACCCAGGCAGATAGACCCTTCACTTTTACAGCAGTTGAAGTCACTAGAACAACCTGATATGGCCCTGTCCATTTCTCGGACAGCTGGTTTGGACTCCCTTTTTCTTGCCAGGTCTTTACTGATACTTGATCCCCTGGCTTTACCTGGGGATTTTTCAAGTCTTCCTGTGGTTTGTTCTCCATACCGTTGGAGTTCTTGCTGAAACCTTCCCAGGTCAATTATATGTTATAAGAGTGTATTGGCATCCTAGTCAAGAAACAAATCAGAAGTTAAGAATGGTGGTCCATATATCATTTCATAAGGACTTAACAATAGTGGCCGTTTGGGGGATGTCCGTAGCCTCATGAGGGCTATGGGCAGCATATGTGTCCACTTATTATGTCTTTCTGTCATAGCTTAGCCAGAGCCCTTTTAAGAGTCTGGTTGGCTCTCTCTACCTTTCCTGAAGCTTGAGGCCTCCAGGATGAGCGGAGCTGGTATTTTATGCCTAAGCATGCGGCTAGGTTCTGGGGTATCGTGGCTGTAAGTGAGGGCCCCTTGTCACTATGAAGTGACCGAGGCAGCCCAAACCTCGGCACTATCTCCTTCAGCAGAGATTTACAGACTTCTGTAGCTCTCTCAGTCTCAGTAGGGAACGCTTCGATCCATCCTGTGAATGTGTCAATAAAGACTAGCAAGTAAGAAAACCCTTGGGTCTTGGGCATGGCTGTAAATTCTAAATGCGGAGCGGCATTGCCAGTCCGCTCCTGGGTATGATCCCCGATGTTGGA
The DNA here is from genome assembly GCF_963930625.1 of Muntiacus reevesi. NCBI lineage: Eukaryota > Metazoa > Chordata > Mammalia > Artiodactyla > Cervidae > Muntiacus > Muntiacus reevesi. The sequence continues at coordinate 184,364 of NW_027077907.1, forward strand.
CAGGTGTAATTAGAGGAGGTCTGGTTTTTGGGTTATTTTTTAGACAGGTGTCACAATTTTGTGTGACCTGTTTAACAACCTTAGCTAACTGCGGATGGGAGAGAATAGGCTTAAGCAAGATTTCTAGATTATCTTTTCCAAAATGGGCGCTCTTATGTAAGGAGTTAGTAATGTTTTAAACCTGAGAATCAGGGAGTATTATTTGGGCCTGATCAGGCTGAAACCACCCATGTGACCCAATCTCCCAGCCCCGCTCAGCATATCGGGAATGTCCCCCTGGGGTAAAATCTGGAGTCAGGGTTTCCTTGGGGAAAAGGGGGCAGATAGCAGTGGCAGAGGTAGCTTCCCCGGCAGCTCGTCCTGCCTCTTGATCAGCTTTCCTATTTCCCTGAGCCTCTTTTTCTTGCCCCTTTTGGTGACTCTTGCAGTGGATGACAGCTAATTTTGCAGGAAGTTTGACTGCCTCCAGGAGCCTGAGAATGAGCTCTTTGTGTTTAATAGCAGAGCTTCGGGCACTGAGCATCCCTCTTTCTTTCCAAATTGCTGCACGGGCATGCAGAATGAGGAAAGCATACTTAGAGTCCATACACACATTAATCCTCTTTCCTTCTCCTAACTCCAAAGCTCTTGTCAGGGCAAAAATTTCAGCTTTCTGGGCTGAGGTGTCTGGGGGAAGAGACCCACTCTCCTTAGTTTCTTCCAGGCTCGCTACAGCATATCCTGCTTTCCTCTCTCCCTTTTCTACAAAACTGCTGCCATCTGTGTGCCAGTTTTACTCTGGGTCAGATAAAGGTGTCTCTGATAGGTCCCGGCGAGAAGAGTATAACTCGTCTGTGATTTGTATGCATTGGTGATCCAGAGGGGAGGTAGGGGGATCTGGCAGTAAGGTTGCTGGATTTAAAGTCTGGCAGACCCTCAACTTTATTTCTGGAGTGTCAAGGAGGAGGGCTTGGTATTGGGTGATGCTTCCCCCTGTCATCCAATTGTCCCCTTTCGTTTCCAAGACTGCTTGCACCCGGTGAGGCGAATACACTGTGGTGGGCTGACCCAGGGTCAGCTTAGATGCCTCCTTAACCATAAGAGCAGTGGCTGCTACTGCCCGGAGGCAAGTGGGCCACCCTCTGGCCACCTCATCTAGTTATTTTGAGAGATAAGCCACAGGTTGTAATACGGGCCCCATCATCTGCCCTAACACCACAAGAGCAGTTCCTGTCCTTCCAGAAACATAGAGTCTAAAAGGCTTCTCCAGGTTGGGGAGGCCTCAAGCTGGGGCTGTAGTGATGGACTCTTTTAGGGCATTAAAGGCCACCTTGCAGGTCTCATGCCAGTCGAGTGGCTCTTCCTCTTTCCCCCTTAAATTTTCATATAGGGGTCTGGCCAGATTGCCATAATTATGAATCCAGATCCTGCAAAACCCGGTCCTTCCTAAAAATCCCCTAAGCTGTTGTTTTGTTTGGGGGTACGGGGTATTTAAGATGAGGGATCTCCCCTCGGGGTCAGGCATTCTTTTTCTCTCCGTAATTATAAATCCAAGGTATTTTACTTGGGTTAAGCTAATCTGAGCCTACTTGGGGGATACTCGATAACCCTTTTCATACAGGAAAGTTAGCGTTTTAAATAGTGTCCATTTGAGAGCTGGTAAAATCTGGCCTAGCTATGAGCAAGTCATCCACATACTGTATTAGACTACTGTTTGTTAAAGTTAATTCCCTTAGTTCTCTCCCCGAGGAAGTCCCGAAGATATGAGGGCTGTCCCTAAACCCTTGGGGTAGTCGAGTCCAGTCGAGAGATGTATGGTCTCTCTTGTTTCCAAGTCCCGCCACTCAAATGCAAAGAGTTTTTGGGATTCAGGATGGAGAGGAATGCAAAAGAAAGCACCTTGAAGGTCCAAGACTGAGAAGTACTTGGCATTTCCTGGGACTTGGGTTAGGAGGGTATATGGGTTTGGGACTATGGGGTGGATGGGAACCACAGCTTCATTAACAGCTCTTAGATTCTGGACGAATCGGTAAGATCCATCTGGTTTTTGAACGGGCAAAATTGGGGTTTTGCAGGGGTCTCACAGCTGTTTCGAGTTCCAGTATCTCGGTATTTGTTAACTAATGGTCTAAGACCCTCAAGAGCTTCTGGTTTTAAGAGATATTGTCTTTTCCAGGGCTAGGGAGCATTTGGTCTCAGAGAAATCTTTACTGGTGGAACATTTATGGCTAAACCAGGGCTGGAGACATCCCACACCTGGGGATTGACCTCATCTAGACAAGGGACAGACTCCTCATTTTCTACCTCTGACTGTAAATATTCAGACATAGGCAAAGAAAATTATCGACTTCTACCTTTGTGTCCCCTAGTCACTCTGTTTTGGAGGCGAAAGTATTATTCTCACCATGGAAAATTTGGAAGCTGCACACATGAAAAATTTAAAGAGTCACGCAGAGGCTAGTCACTCTAAGCTAACCCCTAAGACATTTATTGACTGATTTCTAGCTTCTCTTCTTTAACCTTTTTTATCTACAGTAATCCTGTGTGTTCCATTTAGTTAGGGATTCATTTTTAGACTATCCTGACTCTTCCACTACGTTCCAGTTTTGGGTCTGATACACTTAGAGATGTGCCAAGTGCTTCCTGAATACTATAGAACATATTTTATGTTTAAAATACTTCCATGCTTATGTAGTGAGTCAATGATTTTAAGTTTATTTGTTACACATTTCAATGTAAAAGTCAATGTGTGAACTAACATATTCACGACTTGGAAAATTTGGCTTTTTTTTTGGTGTGTGTTTGAACTCCTCACCCGACCAAAGGTCATGGAGAGGTCTATTGTTTTTCTAAAATGGTTATAGTGTTGTTTATTTTCTGGTAATTGAATTAGGGTGTGAGTTGCAAAGCGTGTGTTTCTGTTCATTTCATTCCATCTGTTCGGGTTTCTTTCTCTCTCCCGAGTCAGACAGTAATTTCCCATTGGTTGTCCAGTTACCTAGGTTGGTGTCCATGCATCCGTGCTGGTCTCTCCATACATACCCGGGTGTCCTGTGAAACACTAAGCTTAATTTATTTGGAAATGACCTAGCTGTTCAATACACTGTCATCACTCATTTGAGCAGAGGGAGAGAAATTCAAGTGACAAAACTCCAGAGAAGCTAGTGTAAGAGCGCCCCGGCGTGGCATGCGTGCAGGGGGTTGGGGGGAGGGGGTCGGGGTGCAGAGCGTGGAGATCTCAGGTGTCCTCCCACCCTGGGCCTCTCCAGGCAGGCCGCTGCTGAATGGCCACCCCCCGCCCCCATCGCTTTGGCTGCTCAGGGCCGGGTGGTCTCTGCAGCTGCCCGGCATCCTGCCCGAGGCCCCTCCTGCCCACACGCTGTCTTCCAGTCTCTCTCTGAACCCTCGACTCTTTCTGCCTCTGTCTCACCTGGCGTGGGTGAGTGCGAGTGCCTGTCCGTGTGCCTGGCTGTCGCTCGTCCGCTCTCTCAGGAAGGTCCTGTGCTGGGCCCGTGGCGTGGGGGCAGGGCGGGCCTCAGTTTGGGGACAGGGCGGGGCTGAGGCACATCAGGGGGTTTGCACAGCCGGCAGGATGGGAGCCTGGGGCCCCGGCTGGGCTGCCCCTAAGCTCCAGGAGGCTCCGGGGACTGCAGACCCGGGCCGAAGCCCCACTCGTCCGGAGCCACCTGACCCTGAGCAGCGAACTGGATGGTGGGTGACAGGGGGTGAGGGGGCACCGAGATGTTCTCGCTGCTCTACCCACCCCCCCTCCCCGCACCCCAGGTTTCGCAGGCACGCCAGGCCCCGGCCTGCCGGGGCAGACATGCTTCTGTTTTCTCACAGAAGCTGCTTATGACCGGCCCTGCTCACAGACAGATTGCTAATTCCAAATCGATAGAAAGTTATGCAGATATTCTTTAGTAACTGAGCCACCAGTGAAGCCCTCCTAGCTCAGTTGCTAAAGAATCTGCCTGCAACGCAGGAGACCCCGCTTTGAGTCCTGGGTCGGGAAGATCCGCTGGAGAAAGGATAGGCTACCCACTCCAGTATTCTGGCCTAGAGAATTCCATGGACTGTATAGTCCTTGGGGCTGCAAAGAGTCAGGCACGAACTGAGCCACTTTCACCTGCATATGCAGATATCACTTAAAAAAAAAATGTGGTAACAGATCTAGGACCTCTGTCAAGCTCATGAGTGAGTACTATAAATATACAGAATCAGCTTTGTCCTGCATAGTTACTACCATCCTGTATTTGCTTTGAGAGGAGTTGAGCTACTCTTGGTACAGAGGAATGATTCTTTACCAACTGAGCCACAAGGGAAGCCCACTAATACTGGAGTGGGTAGCCTATCCCTTCTCCAGCAGATCTTCCTGACCCAGGAATTGAACCAGGGTCTCCTGCCTGAGTAACACATATTGGGTAAAAAACGGTGAGGGGGCAGAACTAGGGACATTGATTGGTAAAATCAGTTTTCCTTGTCTAGATGGCTAGCGGACGCGAAAGAAATGTTGGTGTGGATTTAAAAAATTCTTCTGATCCGAAACAAAAAATTTACTAGTTCTCTGCAGATCTTTAATGAAGCACAGATATTGTCAATAGATTGCTTTGGTCATATCCGTCTTATCCACATTTATTTGTTAAAATCACATAGAGTGGCTTCAATCACTTGAAGAAACGACAAAAGGTTTCTTTGGTCTCCATTCAATACTGGATCGAGAGAAGGCAGTTGATTAGCATGATGCAGGAGCTCAAGATGTTTTTGGCAAAAACTTGACTAGTCTGTTTAATGATATGGAAGAATGAATTAAGGATGGCAGCACGAAACAGAAGGCCATGCTAGAAGTACACAAGACCTTGTTTGGTAAGTCCAAACATGACTTTTTCTTTCAATTGAAGGATAGTTGCTTTACAGAATTTTGTTGCCAAACATCAACGTGAATGAGCCACAGGTGTACATATGTCTCCTCCCTCCTGAACCTCTCTCCCATCTCCTCCTCTCCGTTCCACCCCTCTAGCTTGTTGCAGAGCCCCTGTTTGAGTCCCCTGAGTCATACAGCAAATTGCATTGGCATCTCTTTTAACGTATGGTACTATGTTTCCATGTTCCTCTGCATTCATCTCACCCTCTTCTTCCTCACACCTGCCAGTGTCCATAAGTCTGTTCTCTACATCTGTGACTCCTTGGCTGCCCTGCAAATAATTTCATCAGTACCACCTTTAGTTCAAGCATTTCTTCTCCCCCCCCCCAAGCATTTCTTATTTCTTATTCCACTCTTACTGTCTTTAGTGTGAGACTGATCTCGAAACTGATATGAAAGTATTATTCTCAGCATGGAAAATTTGGAAGATGCAAACATGAAAAATTTAAAAAGTAACGCAGAGGCTAGTCACTCTAGGCTAACCCCTAAAACATTTATTGACTGATTTCTAGTTTCTCTTCTTTAACCTTTTTGATCTACGTAATCCTGTGTATTCCTTTCAGTTAGGGATTCATTTTTAGACTATCCTGACTCTTCCATTAAGTTCCAATTTTGGGTCTGATACACTTACAGATGTGCCAAGTGCTTCCTGAATACTATAGAACATATTTTATGTTTAAAATACTTCCATGCGTATGTAGTGAGTCAATAATTTTAAGTTTATTTGTTACACATTTCAACGTAAAAGTCAATGTGTGAACTAACATATTCTCGATTTGGAAAAGGTGGCTTTTTTTGTTGTGTGTAAGAACTCCTCACTGGACCAAAGGTCATGGAGAGGTCTATTGTTTTCTAAAATAGTTATAGTGTTGTTGTTTTTTTCGGTAATTGAATTGGGGTGTGAGTTGCAAAGTTTGTGTTTCTGTTCATTTTTTCCATCTGTTCGGGTTTCTTTCTCTCTCCTGAGTCAGACAATAATTTCCCATTGGTTGTCCAGTTACCAAGGTTGGTGTACATGCATCCGTGCTGGTCTCTGCATTCATGTCCGGGTGTCCTGTGATACACTAAGCTTAATTTATTTGGAAATGACCTAGCTGTGCAATATACTGTCATCACTCAGTTGAGCACAAGGATAGAAATTCAGGTGATCAAACTCCGGAGAAGCTTTGTCGGAGAGGCGCGTGCGTTCAGGGGGTTGGGGTGGGCAGAGCGCGGACGGCGGATATCTCAGGTGCCCTCCCAACCTGGACCTCTCCAGGCCTGCCTCTGCTGGGCAGCCTCCCCCCGCCCCCATCGCTTTTGCTGCTCAGGGCCGGGTGGTCTCTGCAGCTGCCCGGCATCCTGCCCGAGGCCCCCCCTGCCCACACGCTGTCTTCCGGTGTCTCTCTGAACCCTCGTCTCATTCTGCCTCTGTCTCAGCTGGCGTGGTTGCGTGTGAGTGCCTGTCCGTGTGCCTGGCTGTCACTCGTCCACTCTCTCAGGAAGGTCCTGTGCTGGGCCCGTGGCGTGGGGGCAGGGCGGGCCTCGGTTTTGGGACAGTGCGGGGCTGAAGCGCTCCAGGGGGTTTGCACAGCCGGCAGGATGGGCGCCTGGGGCACCGACTGGGCTGCCCCTAAGCCCGCAGGAAGTTCCGGGGACCGCGGCCACGGGCCGACGCCCCGCTTGTCCGGAGCCACGTGACCCTGAGCAGCGAACGGGATGGTGGGTGGCGGGGGGTGGGGTGGCACTGAGACGTCCTCCCCGCTCAAGCCACCCCCCTCCCCAAACCCCGCCAGAGCTCCCGCAGCCTCGCCAGGCCGCTCGGGGTCCGGGAAGCGCCCCGGGCCGGGCCAGGCGCGTGCTGGCCGGGGGTGGCGTCGGCTGGTCTCCCAGCTGCAGGGCCTGTCCCGGTTTTTCCCATCAGTTTCAACAGTGACGGTCACCCCACATTGTGAGTCGTCTAGATTTCTCACTGACACCCCTGTTAGGGAGTGGCTTTTTAGAGAGATAGGGAAGGTCACTTGGGGGATGTTAGTCATGAGAGAAAATAAGGGCTCAGGTGGGATTGCAGATGTCATCCAGGGGGTAAATAGAGACAGTTGTTGCTGGTACCAAGACGTGAAGTTTTTTTTCCCCCTTTTCCCAAAAAGCCATATTACGACCACAAGGGGGCGCTGAGTAACAGCCCATAGCTCGGCTGGAAGGGTGGGCCTTTGATATTGATACCCTGGGATGGGTTGGACATGCCCCCAACCTTTGTCATTAATGCAGATGCAGCCCGGGCTGCTTAGGTTGACTTGAGAAGCAGTGTGGTTTGCAAGTGAACATGCCTCGTTTAGGGAGAGATCAATAGCCATACAGGGAGATATGATGAGAAAGAGGAAGAACATCATATGATGCATTTTACTTATCTGAGGCAGGATTGATGGGGTTCTGCTTGAACAAGAGCCTGAGATCTTCAACAGGTTCACAGGAATAGCTGTCCTCTGGCTTTGGAGTCTCAGTTTCTGTCTCCCCCTCCTGTAGGCCATAGGGTTTTATTCTAGAATTGTGGACCCAGGCAGATAGACCCTTCACTTTTACAGCAGTTGAAGTCACTAGAACAACCTGATATGGCCCTGTCCATTTCTCGGACAGCTGGTTTGGACTCCCTTTTTCTTGCCAGGTCTTTAATGATACTTGATCCCCTGGCTTTACCTGGGGATTTTTCAAGTCTTCCTGTGGTTTGTTCTCCATACCGTTGGAGTTCTTGCGGAAACCTTCCCAGGTCAATTATATGTTTTAAGAGTGTATTGGCATCCTCGTCAATAAACAAATCAGAAGTTAAGAATGGACGTCCATACATCATTTCATAAGGACTTAACAATAGTGGCCGTTTGGGGGATGTCCGTAGCCTCATGAGGGCTATGGGCAGCATATGTGTCCACTTATTATGTCTTTCTTGACATAGCTTAGCCAGAGCCCTTTTAAGAGTCTGGTTGGCTCTCTCTACCTTTCCTGAAGCTTGAGGCCTCCAGGATGAGCGGAACCGGTATTTTATGACTAAGCATGTGGCTAGGTTCTGCGTATCGTGGCTGTAAGTGAGGGCCCGTTGTCACTCTGAAGTGACCGAGGCAGCCCAAACCTAGGCACTATCTCCTTCAGCAGAGATTTACAGACTTCTGTAGCTCTCTCTGTCTCAGTAGGGAACGCTTCGATCCATCCTGTGAATGTGTCAATAAAGACTAGCAAGTAAGAAAACCCTTGGGTCTTGGGCATGGCTGTAAATTCTAAATGCGGAGCGGCATTGCCAGTCCGCTCCTGGGTATGATCCCCGATGTTGGACAGGTGTAATTAGAGGAGGTCTGGTTTTTGGGTTATTTTTTAGACAGGTGTCACAATTTTGTGTGACCTGTTTAACAACCTTAGCTAACTGCGGATGGGAGAGAATAGGCTTAAGCAAGATTTCTAGATTATCTTTTCCAAAATGGGCGCTCTTATGTAAGGAGTTAGTAATGTTTTAAACCTGAGAATCAGGGAGTATTATTTGGGACTGATCAGGCTGAAACCACCCATGTGACCGAATCTCCCAGCCCCGCTCAGCATATCGGGAATGTCCCCCTGGGGTAAAATCTGGAGTCAGGGTTTCCTTGGGGAAAAGGGGGCAGATAGCAGTGGCAGAGGTAGCTTCCCCGGCAGCTCGTCCTGCCTCTTGATCAGCTTTCCTATTTCCCTGAGCCTCTTTTTCTTGCCCCTTTTGGTGACTCTTGCAGTGGATGACAGCTAATTTTGCAGGAAGTTTGACTGCCTCCAGGAGCCTGAGAATGAGCTCTTTGTGTTTAATAGCAGAGCTTCCGGCACTGAGCATCCCTCTTTCTTTCCAAATTGCTGCACGGGCATGCAGAATGAGGAAAGCATACTTAGAGTCCATACACACATTAATCTTCTTTCCTTCTCCTAACTCCAAAGCTCTTGTCAGGGCAAAAAGTTCAGCTTTCTGGGCTGAGGTGTCTGGGGGAGGAGACCCACTTTCCTTAGTTTCTTCCAGGCTCGCTACAGCATATCCTGCTTTCCTCTCTCCCTTTTCTACAAAACTGCTGCCATCTGTGTGCCAGTTTTCCTCTGGGTCAGATAAAGTTGTCTCTGATATGTCCCAGCGAGAAGAGTATAACTCGTCTGTGATTTGTATGCATTGGTGATCCAGAGGGGAGGTAGTGGGATCTAGCAGTAAGGTTGCTGGATTTAAAGTCTGGCAGACCCTCAACTTTATTTCTGGAGTGTCAAGGAGGAGGGCTTGGTATTGGGTGATGCTTCCCCCTGTCATCCACCTGTCCCCTTGCGTTTCCAAGACTTCTTGCACCCGGTGAGGCGTATACACTGTGGTGGGCTGACCCAGGGTCAGCTTAGATGCCTCCTTAACCATAAGAGCAGTGGCTGCTACTGCCCGGAGGCAAGTGGGCCACCCTCTGGCCACCTCATCTAGTTATTTTGAGAGATAAGCCACAGGTTGTAATACGGGGCCATCATCTGCTCTAACACCCCAAGAGCAGTTCCTGGCCTTCCAGAAACATAGAGTCTAAAAGGCTTCTCCAGGTTGGGGAGGCCTAAAGCTGGGGCTGTAGTGATGGACTCTTTTAGGGCATTAAAGGCCACCTTGCAGGTCTCATGCCAGTCGAGTGGCTCTTCCTCTTTCCCCCTTAAATTTTCATATAGGGGTCTGGCCAGATTGCCATAATTATGAATCCAGATCCTGCAAAACCCGGTCCTTCCTAAAAATCCCCTAAGCTGTTGTTTTGTTTGGGGGTACGGGGTATTTAAGATGAGGGATCTCCCCTCGGGGTCAGGCATTCTTTTTCTCTCCGTAATTATAAATCCAAGATATTTTACTTGGGTTAAGCTAATCTGAGCGTACTTGGGGGATACTCGATAACCCTTTTCATACAGGAAAGTTAGCGTTTTAAATAGTGTCCATGAGAGCTGGTAAAATCTGGCCTAGCTATGAGCAAGTCATCCACATACTGTATTAGACTACTGTTTGTTAAAGTTAATTCCCTTAGTTCTCTCCCCGAGGAAGTCCCAAAGATATGAGGGTTGTCCCTAAACCCTTGGGATAGTCGAGTCCAGTGGAGAGCTGTATGGTCTCTCTTGTTTCCAAGTCCTGCCACTCAAAAGCAAAGAGTTTTTGGGATTCAGGATGGAGAGGAATGCAAAAGAAAGCACCTTGAAGGTCCAAGACTGAGAAGTACTTGGCATTTCCTGGGACTTGGGATAGGAGTGTATATGGGTTTGGGACTATGGGGTGGATGGGAACCACAGCTTCATTAACAGCTCTTAGATCCTGGACGAATCGGTAAGATCCATCTGGTTTTTGAACGGGCAAGCTTGGGGTGTTGCAGGGGGACTCACAGCTGATTCGAGTTCCAGTATCTCGGTATTTGTTAACTAATGGTCTAAGACCCTCAAGAACTTCTGGTTATAAGGGATATTGTCTTTTCCAGGGCTAGGGAGCATTTGGTCTCAGAGAAATCTTTACTGGTGGAACATTTATGGCTAAACCATGGCTGGAGACATCCCACACCTGGGGATTGACCTCATCTAGACAAGGGACAGACTCCTCCCCTTATACCTCTGACTCTAAATATTCAGACATAGGCAAAGAAAATTATCGACTTCTACCTTTGTGTCCCCAAATCACTCTGGTTTGGAGGCAAAAGTATTATTCTCAAAATGGAAAATTTGGAAGCTGCACACATGAAAAATTTAAAGAGTCACGCAGAGGCTAGTCACTCTAAGCTAACCCCTAAGACATTTATTGACTGATTTCTAGCTTCTCTTCTTTAACCTTTTTTATCTACAGTAATCCTGTGAGTTCCTTTTAGTTAGGGATTCATTTTTAGACTATCCTGACTCTTCCACTACGTTCCAGTTTTGCGTCTGATACACTTAGAGATGTGCCAAGTGCTTTCTGAATACTATAGAACATATTTAATGTTTGAAATACTTCCATGCTTATGTAGTGAGTCAATGATTTTAAGTTTATTTGTTACACATTTCAATGTAAAAGTCAATGTGTGAACTAACATATTCACGACTTGGAAAAGTTGGCTTTTTTTTTGGTGTGTGTTTGAACTCCTCACCCGACCAAAGGTCATGGAGAGGTCTATTGTTTTTCTAAAATGGTTATAGTGTTGTTTATTTTCTGGTAATTGAATTAGGGTGTGAGTTGCAAAGCTTGTGTTTCTGTTCATTTTGTTCCATCTGTTCGGGTTTCTTTCTCTCTCCTGAGTCAGACAGTAATTTCCCATTGGTTGTCCAGGTACCAAGGTTGGTGTCCATGCATCCGTGCTGGTCTCTCCATACATGCCCGGGTGTCCTGTGAAACACTAAGCTTAATTTATTTGGAAATGACCTAGCTGTTCAATACACTGTCATCACTCATTTGAGCAGAGGGAGAGAAATTCAAGTGACAAAACTCCAGAGAAGCTAGTGTCAGAGCGCCCCGGCGTGGCATGCGTGCAGGGGGTTGGGGGGAGGGGGGCGGGGCACAGAGCGCGGAGATCTCAGGTGTCCTCCCACCCTGGGCCTCTCCAGGCCCGCCGCTGCTGAGTGGCCTCCCCCCGCCCCCATCGCTTTGGCTGCTCAGGGCCGGGTGGTCTCTGCAGCTGCCCGGCATCCTGCCCGAGGCCCCCCCTGCCCACACGCTGTCTTCCAGTCTCTCTCTGAACTCTCTTTCTGCCTCTGTCTCACCTGGCGTGTGTGCGTGCGAGTGCCTGTCCGTGTGCCTGGCTGTCGCTCGTCCGCTCTCTCAGGAAGGTCCTGTGCTGGGCCCGTGGCGTGGGGACAGGGCGGGCCTCGGTTTGGGGACAGGGCGGGGCTGAGGCACTCCAGGAGGTTTGCACAGCCGGCAGGATGGGAGCCTGGGGCCCCGGCTGGGCTGCCCCTAAGCTCCAGGAGGCTCCGGGGACTGCAGACCCGGGCCGAATCCCCGCTCGTCCGGAGTCACCTGACACTGAGCAGCGAACGGGATGGAGGGTGACAGGGGTTGAGGGGGCACCGAGATGTCCTCGCTGCTCTCCCCACCCCTCCTCCCCCCACCCCAGGTTCCGCAGGCACGCCAGGCCCCGGCCGGCCGGGCCAGACTGGTGCTGGCCTGGGCTCGCGGTGTGCGGAGCGGGGGCGCCCTCCGCTGGCCGCCGAGCTGCAGGCTCTGGCCGGCCGGAGTCCAATCGCGGGTCCTGAGGCTCAAGTGCATCGCGAGCCCGCTGGAGAACTGCAGCCCCAGGCCCGACCGGCAGGTCAGACCGCAAGGGCGTCGCAACGCGGGGCTCCTGCAGCGCCTGGCAGCCGCCTCGGTCTAAGGCAATACCACCCTGAACGTGCCCTCTCTCCTCTGATCTGGGAAACTGAGCAGGGTCGGGCCTGGTCAGTACTTGGATGGGAGACCGCCTAGTATTTAGGCGATTTTTTTTGATTTTTCTGAATGCATACTTCAGAAAGTTAGAATCGGATGACTTCACACAGTAAAACGAATCATATTTTCATACATAATCTTAAGAATCCAGCAGCTGGTCATTCTTTTTCCTGTCCTAACACAGCTAACTGGAAATCAGTTATAGTAAGTTCTACTGACTTCAGACCCTCATCCCTAAGGGAAGATATATAGGAAAACCCATAATATATCTAAATAAACATGAAAGATATAAAGATGAGAAAGAAAAAAATTTCTCAGTGACATCTTAGTTGGTATCGGAAACACGATGATTATGAAAGCACAGCCCATAATCAAGTCCAGGCCATGGAAGCCTGTGACTGTCACTGAGTGTTGACTTCCCTTTCAGCTGAGGTCGTAAAAAGTGCTTTGTAAAATTCTGAGGTTTGAAGCACTTGTAACCTCCCGAAGAGACTGCAATCAGAAGGGTTTCTAGAATATCCTGACGCTGTGGTGAGCTCAAGCAATACATACTCCAGAGGACGGAAGACAGACATGTTGGGAAGTGGGGATGACTTCTACTGCACTTAGGGAGGAAGGGCATGTACAAGTGGAGAAGCAACACCTCAGTGATGGAATCTTTAAAGACTCCACACATCGAGAAGCAAATGGCAACCCACTCCAGTATTCTTGCCTGGAAAACTCCATGGGCAGAGGAGTCTGGCATGCTGAAGTCCACGGGATTCCATGACTGACCGTGTGTGCACGAGGGTGGAGGGAGACGGGCTGGTAGCAAGAAACTGGTAGAAGTAAAAAATAAGAAAAAAATATAAAATAAAGACTCGATTAATATGACAACGACTGGTAGGAATAAACCTTCAGAAGTGCCTTCTCAGACCTCCCGTCAGAAGCACAAGCGTAATAAAGACACTGAGTTTTCACGGTCTCACACAAAATTAGACTGGTTTATGACAATGGGCAGAGAGGCTCCTCTAAGACATCGGGGCTGGGCTTTACTGGAGGATGCACAGCGATTGAGTGCATGGCTGTGTGTTATGGAAATATGTCTTACTGGCAGGGCGAAGGCATCTTCTTGAAGAACACAGCAAATAACACCACAAATTCACGGAACTTGGCTACAATGACAATAGCTGATTTCGTGATGTCTACTGCTTGGCAGAGCTGGGATTGCCTCTGCCATTAAGTACCTCAGTGGCCAGCTGTGATAGTAGCCATTACTTTCTCACTTAGAAACTTGCCATGTGCACTAGCGCAAGAACAGTGAAAGCTCCCCAGAGAAGCAAGTCAGGCAGACATGCTTCTGTTTTCTCACAGAAGCTGCTTATGACCGGCCCTGCTCACAGACAGATTGCTAATTCCAAATCGATAGAAAGTTATGCAGATATTCTTTAGCAACTGAGCCACCAGTGAAGCCCTACTAGCTCAGTTGCTAAAGAATCTGCCTGCAACGCAGGAGACCCCGCTTTGAGTCCTGGGTCGGGAAGATCCGCTGGAGAAAGGATAGGCTACCCACTCCAGTATTCTGGCCTAGAGAATTCCATGGACTGTATAGTCCTTGGGGCTGCAAAGAGTCAGGCACGAACTGAGCCACTTTCACCTGCACATGCAGATATCACTTAAAAAAAATGTGGTAACAGATCTAGGACCTCAGTCAAGTTCATGATTGAGTACTATAAATGTACAGAATCAGCTTTGTCCTGCATAGTTACTACCATCCTGTATTTGCTTTGAGAGGAGTTGAGCTACTCTTGGCACAGAGGAATGATTCTTTACCAACTGAGCCACAAGGGAAGCCCACTAATACTGGAGTGGGTAGCCTATCCCTTCTCCAGCAGATCTTCCTGACCCAGGAATTGAACCAGGGTCTCCTGCCTGAGTAACACATATTGGGTAAAAAACAGTGAGGGGGCAGATCTAGGGACATTGATTGGTAAAATCAGTTTTCCTTGTCTAGATGGCTAGCGGACGCGAAAGAAATGTTGGTGTGGATTTAAAAAATTCTTCTGATACGAAACAAAAAATTTACTAGTTCTCTGCAGATCTTTAATGAAGCACAGATATTGTCATTAGATTGCTTTGGTCATATCCGTCTTATCCACATTGATTTTTTAAAATCACATAGAGTGGCTTCAATCACTTGAAGAAACGACAAAAGATTTCTTTGGTCTCCATTCTATACTGGATCGAGAGAAGGCAGTTGATCAGCATGATGCAGGAGCTCAAGATGTTTTTGGCAAAAACTTGACTAGTCTGTTTAATGATATGGAAGAATGAATTAAGGATGGCAGCACGAAACAGAAGGCCATGCTAGAAGTACACAAGACCTTGTTTGGTAAGTCCAAACATGACTTTTTCTTTCAATTGGAGGATAGTTGCTTTACAGAAATTTGTTGCCAAACATCAACGTGAATAAGCCACAGGTGTACATATGTCTCCTCCCTCCTGAACCTCTCTCCCATCTCCTCCTCTCCGTTCCACCCCTCTAGCTTGTTGCAGAGCCCCTTTTTGAGTCCCCTGAGTCATACAGCAAATTGCATTGGCATCTCTTTTAACGTATGGTACTATGTTTCCATGTTCCTCTGCATTCATCTCACCCTCTTCTTCCTCACACCTGCCAGTGTCCATAAGTCTGTTCTCTACATCTGTGACTCCTTGGCTGCCCTGCAAATAATTTCATCAGTACCACCTTTAGTTCAAGCATTTCTTCTCCCCCCCCCACCCCAAGCATTTCTTATTTCTTATTCCACTCTTACTGTCTTTAGTGTGAGACTGATCTCGAAACTGATATGAAAGTATTATTCTCAGCATGGAAAATTTGGAAGATGCAAACATGAAAAATTTAAAAAGTAACGCAGAGGCTAGTCACTCTAGGCTAACCCCTAAAACATTTATTGACTGATTTCTAGTTTCTCTTCTTTAACCTTTTTGATCTACGTAATCCTGTGTATTCCTTTCAGTTAGGGATTCATTTTTAGACTATCCTGACTCTTCCATTAAGTTCCAGTTTGGGGTCTGATACACTTACAGATGTGCCAAGTGCTTCCTGAATACTATAGAACATATTTTATGTTTAAAATACTTCCATGCGTATGTAGTGAGTCAATAATTTTAAGTTTATTTGTTACACATTTCAATGTAAATGTCAATGTGTGAACTAACATATTCTCGATTTGGAAAAGGTGGCTTTTTTTGTTGTGTGTAAGAACTCCTCACTGGACCAAAGGTCATGGAGAGGTCTATTGTTTTCTAAAATGGTTATAGTGCTGTTGTTTTTTTCGGTAATTGAATTGGGGTGTGAGTTGCTAAGTTTGTGTTTCTGTTCATGTTTTCCATCTGTTCGGGTTTCTTTCTCTCTCCTGAGTCAGACAATAATTTCCCATTGGTTATCCAGTTACCAAGGTTGGTGTCCATGCATCCGTGCTGGTCTCTGCATTCATGTCCGGGTGTCCTGTGAAACACTAAGCTTAATTTATTTGGAAATGACCTAGCTGTGCAATATACTGTCATCACTCAGTTGAGCACAAGGATAGAAATTCAGGTGATCAAACTCCGGAGAAGCTTTTGTCGGAGAGGCGCGTGCGTTCAGGGGGTTGGGGTGGGCGGAGCGCGGACCGCGGATATCTCAGGTGCCCTCCCAACCTGGACCTCTCCAGGCCTGCCTCTGCTCGGCAGTCTCCCCCCGCCGCCATCGCGTTTGCTGCTCAGGGCCGGGTGGTCTCTGCAGCTGCCCGGCATCCTGCCCGAGGCCCCCCCTGCCCACACGCTGTCTTCCGGTGTCTCTCTGAACCCTCGACTCTTTCTGCCTCTGTCTCAGCTGGCGTGGTTGCGTGCGAGTGCCTGTCCGTGTGCCTGGCTGTGGCTCGTCCGCTCTCTCAGGAAGGTCCTGTGCTGGGCCCGTGGCGTGGGGGCAGGGCGGGCCTCGGTTTGGGGACAGGGCGGGGCTGAGGCGCTCCAGGGGGTTTGCACAGCCGGCAGGATGGGCGCCTGGGGCACCGGCTGGGCTGTCTCTAAGCCCGCAGGAGGCTTCGGGGACCACGGCCCCGGGCCGACGCCCCGCTCGTCCAGAGCCACGTGACCCTGAGCAGCGAACGGGATGGTGGGGGGTGGGGGATGGGGGGACACCGAGACGTCCTCCCCGCTCAAGCCACCCCCCTCCCCAACCCCCGCCAGAGCTCCCGCAGCCTCGCCAGGCCCCTCGGGGTCCAGGAAGCGCCCCGGGCCAGGCCAGGCGCGTGCTGGCCGGGGGTGGCGTTGGCTGGTCTCCCAGCTGCAGGGCCTGTCCCGGTTTTTCCCATCAGTTTCAACAGTGACGGTCAGCCCACATTGTGAGTCATCTAGATTTCTCACTGACACACCTGTTAGGGAGTGGCTTTTGAGAGAGATAGGGAAGGTCACTTGGGGGATGTTAGTCATGAGAGAAAATAAGGGTTCAGGTGGGATTGCAGATGTCATCCAGGGGGTAAATAGAGACAGTTGTTGCTGGTACCAAGACATGAAATTTTTTTCCCCCCTTTTCCCAAAAGTTCATATTACGACCACATGGGGGCGCTGAGTAACAGCCCATAGCTCGGCTGGAAGGGTGGGCCTTTGATATTGATACCCTGGGATGGGTTGGACATACCCCCAACCTTTGTCATTAATGCAGATGCAGCTCAGGCTGCTTAGGTTAAGTTGAGAAGCAGTGTGGTTTGCAAGTGAACATGCCTCGTTTAGGGAGAGATCAATAGCCATACAGGGAGATATGATTAGAAAGAGGAAGAACATCATATGATGCATTTTACTTATCTGAGGCAGGATTGATGGGGTTCTGCTTGAACAAGAGCCTGAGATCTTCAACAGGTTCACAGGAATAGCTGTCCTCTGGCTTTGGAGTCTCAGTTTCTGTCTCCCCCTCCTGTAGGCCATAGGGTTTTATTCTAGAATTGTGGACCCAGGCAGATAGACCCTTCACTTTTACAGCAGTTGAAGTCACTAGAACAACCTGATATGGCCCTGTCCATTTCTCGGACAGCTGGTTTGGACTCCCTTTTTCTTGCCAGGTCTTTACTGATACTTGATCCCCTGGCTTTACCTGGGGATTTTTCAAGTCTTCCTGTGGTTTGTTCTCCATACCGTTGGAGTTCTTGCGGAAACCTTCCCAGGTCAATTATATGTTTTAAAAGTGTATTGGCATCCTCGTCAAAAAACAAATCAGAAGTTAAGAATTCACGTCCATACATCATTTCATAAGGACTTAACAATAGTGGCCGTTTGGGGGATGTCCGTAGCCTCATGAGGGCTATGGGCAGCATATGTGTCCACTTATTATGTCTTTCTTGACAGAGCTTATCCAGAGCCCTTTTAAGAGTCTGGTTGGCTCTCTCTACCTTTCCTGAAGCTTGAGGCCTCCAGGATGAGCGGAGCTGGTATTTTATGTCTAAGCATGCGGATAGGTTCTTGGGTATCGTGGCTGTAAGTGAGGGCCCGTTGTCACTCTGAAGTGACCGAGGCAGCCCAAACATAGGCACTATCTCCTTCAGCAGAGCTTTACAGACTACTGTAACTCTCTCTGTCTCAGTAGGGAACGCTTCGATCCATCCTGTGAATGTGTCAATAAAGACTAGCAAGTAAGAAAACCCTTGGGTCTTGGGCATGGCTGTAAATTCTAAATGCGGAGCGGCATTGCCAGTCCGCTCCTGGGTATGATCCCCGATGTTGGACAGGTGTAATTAGAGGAGGTCTGGTTTTTGGGTTATTTTTTAGACAGGTGTCACAATTTTGTGTGACCTGTTTAACAACCTTAGCTATCTGAGGATGGGAGAGAATAGGCTTAAGCAAGATTTCTAGATTATCTTTTCCAAAATGGGCGCTCTTATGTAAGGAGTTAGTAATGTTTTAAACCTGAGAATCAGGGAGTATTATTTGGGCCTGATCAGGCTGAAACCACCCATGTGACCCAATCTCCCAGCCCCGCTCAGCATATCGAGAATGTCCCCCTGGGGTAAAATCTGGAGTCAGGGTTTCCTTGGGGAAAAGGGGGCAGATAGCAGTGGCAGAGGTAGCTTCCCCGGCAGCTCGTCCTGCCTCTTGATCAGCTTTCCTATTTCCCTGAGCCTCTTTTTCCTGCCCCTTTTGGTGACTCTTGCAGTGGATGACAGCTAATTTTGCAGGAAGTTTGACTGCCTCCAGGAGCCTGAGAATGAGCTTTTTGTGTTTAATAGCAGAGCTTCGGGCACTGAGCATCCCTCTTTCTTTCCAAATTGCTGCACGGGCATGCAGAATGAGGAAAGCATACTTAGAGTCCATACACACATTAATCCTCTTTCCTTCTCCTAACTCCAAAGCTCTTGTCAGGGCAAAAAGTTCAGCTTTCTGGGCTGAGGTGTCTGGGGGAAGAGACCCACTCTCCTTAGTTTCATCCAGGCTCGCTACAGCATATCCTGCTTTCCTCTCTCCCTTTTCTACAAAACTGCTGCCATCTGTGTGCCAGTTTTCCTCTGGGTCAGATAAAGGTGTCTCTGATAGGTCCCGGCGAGAAGAGTATAACTCGTCTGTGATTTGTATGCATTGGTGATCCAGAGGGGAGGTAGGGGGATCTGGCAGTAAGGTTGCTGGATTTAAAGTCTGGCAGACCCTCAACTTCATTTCTGGAGTGTCAAGGAGGAGGGCTTGGTATTGGGTGATCCTTCCCCCTGTCATCCACCTGTCCCCTTTCGTTTCCAAGACTGCTTGCACCCGGTGTGGCGTATACACTGTGGTGGGTTGACCCTGGGTCAGTTTAGATGCCTCCTTAACCATAAGAGCGGTGGCTGCTACTGCCCGGAGGCAAGTGGGCCACCCTCTGGCCACCTCATCTAGTTATTTTGAAAGATAAGCCACAGGTTGTAATACGGGCCCCATCATCTGCTCTAACACCCCAAGAGCAGTTCCTGTCCTTCCAGAAACATAGAGTCTAAAAGGCTTCTCCAGGTGGGGGAGGCCTAAAGCTGGGGCTGTAGTGATGGACTCTTTTACGGCATTAAAGGCCACCTTGCAGGTCTCATGCCAGTCGAGTGGCTCTTCCTCTTTCCCCCTTAAATTTTCATATAGGGGTCTGGCCAGATTGCCATAATTAGGAATCCAGATCCTGCAAAACCCGGTCCTTCCTAAAAATCCCCTAAGCTGTTGTTTTGTTTGGGGGTACGGGGTATTTAAGATGAGGGATCTCCCCTCGGGGTCAGGCATTCCTTTTCTCTCCATAATTATAAATCCAAGGTATTTTACTTGGGTTAAGCTAATCTGAGCCTACTTGGGGGATACTCGATAACCCTTTTCATACAGGAAAGTTAGCGTTTTAATTAGTGTCCATTTGAGAGCTGGTAAAATCTGGCCTAGCTATGAGCAAGTCATCCACATACTGTATTAGACTACTGTTTGTTAAAGTTAATTCCCTTAGTTCTCTCCCCGAGGAAGTCCCGAAGATATGAGGGCTGTCCCTAAACCCTTGGGGTAGTCGAGTCCAGTCGAGAGTTGTATGGTCTCTCTAGTTTCCAAGTCCCGCCACTCAAAAGCAAAGAGTTTTTGGGATTCAGGATGGAGAGGCATGCAAAAGAAAGCACCTTGAAGGTCCAAGACTGAGAAGTACTTGGCATTTCCTGGGACTTGGGATAGGAGGGTATATGGGTTTGGGACTATGGGGTGGATGGGAACCACAGCTTCATTAACAGCTCTTAGATCCTGGACGAATCGGTAAGATCCATCTGGTTTTTGAACGGGCAAGATTGGGGTGTTGCAGGGGGACTCACAGCTGATTCGAGTTCCAGTATCTCGGTATTTGTTAACTAATCGTCTAAGACCCTCAAGAGCTTCTGGATTTAAGGGATATTGTCTTTTCCAGGGCTAGGGAGCATTTCGTCTCAGAGAAATCTTTACTGGTGAATCATTTATGGCTAAACCAGGGCTGGAGACATCCCACACCTGGGGATTGACCTCATCTAGACAAGGGACAGACTCCTCCTTTTCTACCTCTGACTGTAAATATTCAGACATAGGCAAAGAAAATTATCGACTTCCACCTTTGTGTCCACAAGTCTCTCTGGTTTGGAGGCGAAAGTATTATTCTCACCATGGAAAATTTGGAAGCTGCAAACATGAAAAATTTAAAGAGTCACGCAGAGGCTAGTCACTCTAAGCTAACCCCTAAGACATTTATTGACTGATTTCTAGCTTCTCTTCTTTAACCTTTTTTATCTACAGTAATCCTGTGAGTTCCTTTTAGTTAGGGATTCATTTTTAGAGTATCCTGACTCTTCCACTACGTTCCAGTTTTGGGTCTGATACACTTAGAGATGTGCCAAGTGCTTCCTGAATACTATAGAATATATTTTATATTTAAAATACTTCCATGCTTATGTAGTGAGTCAATGATTTTAAGTTTATTTGTTACACATTTCAATGTAAAAGTCAATGTGTGAACTAACACATTCACGACTTGGAAAAGTTGGCTTTTTTTTGCTGTGTGTTTGAACTCCTCACCCGACCAAAGGTCATGGAGAGGTCTATTGTTTTTCTAAAAGGGTTATAGTGTTGTTTATTTTCTGGTAATTGAATTAGGGTGTGAGTTGCAAAGCTTGTGTTTCTGCTCATTTCATTCCATCTATTCGGGTTTCTTTCTCTCTCCTGAATCAGACAGTAATTTCCCATTGGTTGTCCAGTTACCAAGGTTGGTGTCCATGCATCCGTGCTGGTCTCTCCATACATGTCCGGGTGTCCTGTGAAACACTAAGCTTAATTTATTTGGAAATGACCTAACTGTTCAATACACTGTCATCACTCAGTTGAGCAGAGGGAGAGAAATTCAAGTGACAAAACTCCAGAGAAGCTAGTGTCAGATCGCCCCGGCGTGGCATGCGTGCAGGGGGTTGGGGGGAGGGGGCGGTGCGCGGAGGGCGGAGGTCTCAGGTGTCCTCCCACCATGGGCCTCTCCAGGTCCGCCGCTGCTCACTGGCCTCCCCCCACCCCCATCGCTTTGGCTGCTTATTTCCGGGTGGTCTCTGCAGCTGCCCGGCATCCTGCCCGAGGCCCCCCCTGCCCACACGCTGTCTTCCAGTCTCTCTCTGAACCCTCGACTCTTTCTGCCTCTGTCTCACCTGGCGTGTGTGCGTGCGAGTGCCTGTCCGTGTGCCTGGCTGTCGCTCGTCCGCTCTCTCAGGAAGGTCCTGTGCTGGGCCCGTGGCGTGGGGGCAGGGCGGGCCTCGGTTTGGGGACATGGCGGGGCTGAGGCACTCCAGGGGGTTTGCACAGCCGGCAGGATGGGCGCCTGTGGCCCCGGCTGGGCTGCCCCTAAGGCCCAGGAGGCTCCGGAGACCGTGGACCAGGGTCGAAGCACCGCTCGTCCGGAGCCACCTGACCCTGAGCAACGAACGGGATGGTGGGTGACAGGGGGTGAGGGGGCACCGAGATGTCCGCGCTGCTCTGCCCACCCCCCCACCCCCCACTCCAGGTTCCGCAGGCACGCCAGGCCCCGGCCGGCCGTGCCAGACGGGTGCTGGCCTGGGCTCGCGGTGTGCGGAGCGGGGGCGCCCTCCGCTGGCCACCGAGCTGCAGGCTCTGGCCGGCCGGAGTCCAGTCGCGGGTCGTGCTGCTCAAGTTCAGCGCCCGCCCGCTGGAGAACTGCAGCCCCAGGCCCGACCGACAGGTCAGACCGCAAGGGATGCGCAACGCGGGGCTCCTGGGGCGCCTGGCAGCCGCCTCGGTCTAAGGCCATACCACCCTGAACGTGCCCTCTCTCCTGTGATCTGGGAAACTGAGCAGGGTCGGGCCTGGTCAGTACTTGGATGGGAGACCGCCTAGAAGTTAGGCGATTTTTTTTGATTTTTCTGAATTCCTACTTCAGAAAGTTAGAATCGGATGACTTCACACAGTAAAACGAATCATATTTTCATACATAATCTTAAGAATCCAGCAGCTGGTCATTCTTTTTCCTGTCCTAACACAGCTAACTGGAAATCAGTTGTAGTAAGTTCTACTGACTTAAGACCCTCATCCCTAAGGGAAGATATATAGGAAAACCCATAATATATCTAAATAAACATGAAAGATACAATGATGAGAAAGAAAAAAATTTCTCAGTGACATCTTAGTTGGTATCGGAAACACGATGATTATGAAAGCACAGCCCATAATCAAGTCCAGGCCATGGAAGCCTGTGACTGTCACTGAGTGTTGACTTCCCTTTCAGCTGAGGTCTAAAAAGTGCTTTGTAAAATTCTGAGGTTTGAAGCACTTGTAACCTCCCGAAGAGACTGCAATCAGAAGGGTTTCTAGAATATCCTGACGCTGTGGTGAGCTCAAGCAATACATACTCCAGAGGACGGAAGACAGACATGTTGGGAAGTGGGGATGACTTCTACTGCACTTAGGGAGGAAGGGCATGTACAAGTGGAGAAGCAACACCTCAGTGATGGAATCTTTAAAGACTCCACACATCGAGAAGCAAATGGCAACCCACTCCAGTATTCTTGCCTGGAAAACTCCATGGGCAGAGGAGTCTGGCGGGCTGAAGTCCACGGGATTCCATGACTGACCGTGTGTGCACGAGGGTGGAGGGAGACGGGCTGGTAGCAAGAAACTGGTAGAAGTAAAAAATAAGAAAAAAATATAAAATAAAGACTCGATTAATATGACAACGACTGGTAGGAATAAACCTTCAGAAGTGCCTTCTCAGACCTCCCGTCAGAAGCACAAGCGTAATAAAGACACTGAGTTTTCACGGTCTCACACAAAATTAGACTGGTTTATGACAATGGGCAGAGAGGCTCCTCTAAGACATCGGGGCTGGGCTTTACTGGAGGATGCACATCGATTGAGTGCATGGCTGTGTGTTATGGAAATATGTCTTACTGGCAGGGCGAAGGCATCTTCTTGAAGAAGACAGCAAATAACACCACAAATTCACGGAACTTGGCTACAATGACAATAGCTGATTTCGTGATGTCTACTGCTTGGCAGAGCTGGGATTGCCTCTGCCATTAAGTACCTCAGTGGCCAGCTGTGATAGTAGCCATTACTTTCTCACTTAGAAACTTGCCATGTGCACTAGCGCAAGAACAGTGAAAGCTCCCCAGATAAGCAAGTCAGGCAGACATGCTTCTGTTTTCTCACAGAAGCTGCTTATGACCGGCCCTGCTCACAGACAGATTGCTAATTCCAAATCGATAGAAAGTTATGCAGATATTCTTTAGCAACTGAGCCACCAGTGAAGCCCTACTAGCGCAGTTGCTAAACAATCTGCCTGCAACGCAGGAGACCCCGCTTTGAGTCCTGGGTCGGGAAGATCCGCTGGAGAAAGGATAGGCTACCCACTCCAGTATTCTGGCCTAGAGAATTCCATGGACTGTGTAGTCCTTGGGGCCGCAAAGAGTCAGGCACGAACTGAGCCACTTTCACCTGCACATGCGGATATCACTTAAAAAAAAAAAAAATATGGTATCAGATCTAGGACCTCTGTCAAGCTCATGAGTGAGTACTATAAATATACAGAATCAGCTTTGTCCTGCATAGTTACTACCATCCTGTATTTGTTTTGAGAGGAGTTGAGCTACTCTTGGCACAGAGGAATGATTCTTTACCAACTGAGCCACAAGGGAAGCCCACTAATACTGGAGTGGGTAGCCTATCCCGTCTCCAGCAGATCTTCCTGACCCAGGAATTGAACCAGGGTCTCCTGCCTGAGTAACACATATTGGGTAAAAAACGGTGAGGGGGCAGAACTAGGGACTTTGATTGGTAAAATCAGTTTTCCTTGTCTAGATGGCTAGCGGACGCGAAAGAAATGTTGGTGTGGATTTAAAAAATTCTTCTGATACGAAACAAAAAATTTACTAGTCCTCTGCAGATCTTTAATGAAGCACAGATATTGTCATTAGATTGCTTTGGTCATATCCGTCTTATCCACATTTATTTTTTAAAATCACATAGAGTGGCTTCAATCACTTGAAGAAACGACAAAAGATTTCTTTGGTCTCCATTCTATACTGGATCGAGAGAAGGCAGTTGATCAGCATGATGCAGGAGCTCAAGATGTTTTTGGCAAAAACTTGACTCGTCTGTTTAATGATATGGAAGAATGAATTAAGAATGGCAGCACGAAACAGAAGGCCATGCTAGAAGTACACAAGACCTTGTTTGGTAAGTCCAAACATGACTTTTTCTTTCAATTGAAGGATAGTTGCTTTACAGAATTTTGTTGCCAAACATCAACGTGAATGAGCCACAGGTGTACATATGTCTCCTCCCTCCTGAACCTCTCTCCCATCTCCTCCTCTCCGTTCCACCCCTCTAGCTTGTTGCAGAGCCCCTGTTTGAGTCCCCTGAGTCATACAGCAAATTGCATTGGCATCTCTTTTAACGTATGGTACTATGTTTCCATGTTCCTCTGCATTCATCTCACCCTCTTCTTCCTCACACCTGCCAGTGTCCATAAGTCTGTTCTCTACATCTGTGACTCCTTGGCTGCCCTGCAAATAATTTCATCAGTACCACCTTTAGTTCAAGCATTTCTTCCCCCCCCCCCCAAGCATTTCTTATTTCTTATTCCACTCTTACTGTCTTTAGTGTGAGACTGATCTCGAAACTGATATGAAAGTATTATTCTCAGCATGGAAAATGTGGAAGATGCAAACATGAAAAATTTAAAAATTAACGCAGAGGCTAGTCACTCTAGGCTAACCCCTAAAACATTTATTGACTGATTTCTAGTTTCTCTTCTTTAACCTTTTTGATCTACGTAATCCTGTGTATTCCTTTCAGTTAGGGATTCATTTTTAGACTATCCTGACTCTTCCATTAAGTTCCAATTTTGGGTCTGATACACTTACAGATGTGCCAAGTGCTTCCTGAATACTATAGAACATATTTTATGTTTAAAATACTTCCATGCGTATGTAGTGAGTCAATAATTTTAAGTTTATTTGTTACACATTTCAATGTAAAAGTCAATGTGTGAACTAACATATTCTCGATTTGGAAAAGGTGGCTTTTTTTGTTGTGTGTAAGAACTCCTCACTGGACCAAAGGTCATGGAGAGGTCTATTGTTTTCTAAAATAGTTATAGTGTTGTTGTTTTTTTCGGTAATTGAATTGGGGTGTGAGTTGCAAAGTTTGTGTTTCTGTTCATGTTTTCCATCTGTTCGGGTTTCTTTCTCTCTCCTGAGTCAGACAATAATTTCCCATTGGTTGTCCAGTTACCAAGGTTGGTGTACATGCATCCGTGCTGGTCTCTGCATTCATGTCCGGGTGTCCTGTGATACACTAAGCTTAATTTATTTGGAAATGACCTAGCTGTGCAATATACTGTCATCACTCAGTTGAGCACAAGGATAGAAATTCAGGTGATCAAACTCCGGAGAAGCTTTGTCGGAGAGGCGCGTGCGTTCAGGGGGTTGGGGTGGGCAGAGCGCAGACGGCGGATATCTCAGGTGCCCTCCCAACCTGGACCTCTCCAGGCCTGCCTCTGCTGGGCAGCCTCCCCCCGCCCCCATCGCTTTTGCTGCTCAGGGCCGGGTGGTCTCTGCAGCTGCCCGGCATCCTGCCCGAGGCCCCCCCTGCCCACACGCTGTCTTCCGGTGTCTCTCTGAACCCTCGTCTCATTCTGCCTCTGTCTCAGCTGGCGTGGTTGCGTGCGAGTGCCTGTCCGTGTGCCTGGCTGTCGCTCGTCCACTCTCTCAGGAAGGTCCTGTGCTGGGCCCGTGGCGTGGGGGCAGGGCGGGCCTCGGTTTTGGGACAGTGCGGGGCTGAAGCGCTCCAGGGGGTTTGCACAGCCGGCAGGATGGGCGCCTGGGGCACCGACTGGGCTCCCCCTAAGCCCGCAGGAGGTTCCGGGGACCGCGGCCACGGGCCGACGCCCCGCTTGTCCGGAGCCACGTGACCCTGAGCAGCGAACGGGATGGTGGGTGGCGGGGGGTGGGGTGGCACTGAGACGTCCTCCCCGCTCAAGCCACCCCCCTCCCCAAACCCCGCCAGAGCTCCCGCAGCCTCGCCAGGCCGCTCGGGGTCCGGGAAGCGCCCCGGGCCGGGCCAGGCGCGTGCTGGCCGGGGGTGGCGTCGGCTGGTCTCCCAGCTGCAGGGCCTGTCCCGGTTTTTCCCATCAGTTTCAACAGTGACGGTCACCCCACATTGTGAGTCGTCTAGATTTCTCACTGACACCCCTGTTAGGGAGTGGCTTTTTAGAGAGATAGGGAAGGTCACTTGGGGGATGTTAGTCATGAGAGAAAATAAGGGCTCAGGTGGGATTGCAGATGTCATCCAGGGGGTAAATAGAGACAGTTGTTGCTGGTACCAAGACGTGAAGTTTTTTTTCCCCCTTTTCCCAAAAAGCCATATTACGACCACAAGGGGGCGCTGAGTAACAGCCCATGGCTCGGCTGGAAGGGTGGGCCTTTGATATTGATACCCTGGGATGGGTTGGACATACCCCCAACCTTTGTCATTAATGCAGATGCAGCCCGGGCTGCTTAGGTTGACTTGAGAAGCAGTGTGGTTTGCAAGTGAACATGCCTCGTTTAGGGAGAGATCAATAGCCATACAGGGAGATATGATTAGAAAGAGGAAGAACATCATATGATGCATTTTACTTATCTGAGGCAGGATTGATGGGGTTCTGCTTGAACAAGAGCCTGAGATCTTCAACAGGTTCACAGGAATAGCTGTCCTCTGGCTTTGGAGTCTCAGTTTCTGTCTCCCCCTCCTGTAGGCCATAGGGTTTTATTCTAGAATTGTGGACCCAGGCAGATAGACCCTTCACTTTTACAGCAGTTGAAGTCACTAGAACAACCTGATATGGCCCTGTCCATTTCTCGGACAGCTGGTTTGGACTCCCTTTTTCTTGCCAGGTCTTTAATGATACTTGATCCCCTGGCTTTACCTGGGGATTTTTCAAGTCTTCCTGTGGTTTGTTCTCCATACCGTTGGAATTCTTGCGGAAACCTTCCCAGGACAATTATATGTTTTAAGAGTGTATTGGCATCCTCGTCAATAAACAAATCAGAAGTTAAGAATGGACGTCCATACATCATTTCATAAGGACTTAACAATAGTGGCCGTTTGGGGGATGTCCGTAGCCTCATGAGGGCTATGGGCAGCATATGTGTCCACTTATTATGTCTTTCTTGACATAGCTTAGCCAGAGCCCTTTTAAGAGTCTGGTTGGCTCTCTCTACCTTTCCTGAAGCTTGAGGCCTCCAGGATGAGCGGAACCGGTATTTTATGACTAAGCATGTGGCTAGGTTCTGCGTATCGTGGCTGTAAGTGAGGGCCCCTTGTCACTCTGAAGTGACCGAGGCAGCCCAAACCTAGGCACTATCTCCTTCAGCAGAGATTTACAGACTTCTGTAGCTCTCTCTGTCTCAGTAGGGAACGCTTCGATCCATCCTGTGAATGTGTCAATAAAGACTAGCAAGTAAGAAAACCCTTGGGTCTTGGGCATGGCTGTAAATTCTAAATGCGGAGTGGCATTGCCAGTCCGCTCCTGGGTATGATCCCCGATGTTGGACAGGTGTAATTAGAGGAGGTCTGGTTTTTGGGTTATTTTTTAGACAGGTGTCACAATTTTGTGTGACCTGTTTAACAACCTTAGCTAACTGCGGATGGGAGAGAATAGGCTTAAGCAAGATTTCTAGTTTATCTTTTCCAAAATGGGCGCTCTTATGTAAGGAGTTAGTAATGTTTTAAACCTGAGAATCAGGGAGTATTATTTGGGCCTGATCAGGCTGAAACCACCCATGTGACCCAATCTCCCAGCCCCGCTCAGCATATCGAGAATGTCCCCCTGGGGTAAAATCTGGAGTCAGGGTTTCCTTGGGGAAAAGGGGGCAGATAGCAGTGGCAGAGGTAGCTTCCCCGGCAGCTCGTCCTGCCTCTTGATCAGCTTTCCTATTTCCCTGAGCCTCTTTTTCCTGCCCCTTTTGGTGACTCTTGCAGTGGATGACAGCTAATTTTGCAGGAAGTTTGACTGCCTCCAGGAGCCTGAGAATGAGCTCTTTGTGTTTAATAGCAGAGCTTCGGGCACTGAGCATCCCTCTTTCTTTCCAAATTGCTGCACGGGCATGCAGAATGAGGAAAGCATACTTAGAGTCCATACACACATTAATCTTCTTTCCTTCTCCTAACTCCAAAGCTCTTGTCAGGGCAAACAGTTCAGCTTTCTGGGCTGAGGTGTCTGGGGGAGGAGACCCACTTTCCTTAGTTTCTTCCAGGCTCGCTACAGCATATCCTGCTTTCCTCTCTCCCTTTTCTACAAAACTGCTGCCATCTGTGTGCCAGTTTTCCTCTGGGTCAGATAAAGTTGTCTCTGATATGTCCCAGCGAGAAGAGTATAACTCGTCTGTGATTTGTATGCATTGGTGATCCAGAGGGGAGGTAGTGGGATCTGGCAGTAAGGTTGCTGGATTTAAAGTCTGGCAGACCCTCAACTTTATTTCTGGAGTGTCAAGGAGGAGGGCTTGGTATTGGGTGATGCTTCCCCCTGTCATCCACTTGTCCCCTTGCGTTTCCAAGACTTCTTGCACCCGGTGAGGTGTATACACTGTGGTGGGCTGACCCAGGGTCAGCTTAGATGCCTCCTTAACCATAAGAGCAGTGGCTGCTACTGCCCGGAGGCAAGTGGGCCACGCTCTGGCCACCTCATCTAGTTATTTTGAGAGATAAGCCACAGGTTGTAATACGGGCCCCATCATCTGCTCTAACACCCCAAGAGCAGTTCCTGTCCTTCCAGAAACATAGAGTCTAAAAGGCTTCTCCAGGTGGGGGAGGCCTAAAGCTGGGTCTGTAGTGATGGACTCTTTTAGGGCATTAAAGGCCACCTTGCAGGTCTCATGCCAGTCGAGTGGCTCTTCCTCTTTCCCCCTTAAATTTTCATATAGGGGTCTGGCCAGATTGCCATAATTATGAATCCAGATCCTGCAAAACCCGGTCCTTCCTAAAAATCCCCTAAGCTGTTGTTTTGTTTGGGGGTACGGGGTATTTAAGATGAGGGATCTCCCCTCGGGGTCAGGCATTCTTTTTCTCTCCATAATTATAAATCCAAGATATTTTACTTGGGTTAAGCTAATCTGAGCCTACTTGGGGGATACTCGATAACCCTTTTCATACAGGAAAGTTAGCGTTTTAAATAGTGTCCATGAGAGCTGGTAAAATCTGGCCTAGTTATGAGCAAGTCATCCACATACTGTATTAGACTACTGTTTGTTAAAGTTAATTCCCTTAGTTCTCTCGCCGAGGAAGTCCCAAAGATATGAGGGTTGTCCCTAAACCCTTGGGATAGTCGAGTCCAGTGGAGAGCTGTATGGTCTCTCTTGTTTCCAAGTCCTGCCACTCAAAAGCAAAGAGTTTTTGGGATTCAGGATGGAGAGGAATGCAAAAGAAAGCACCTTGAAGGTCCAAGACTGAGAAGTACTTGGCATTTCGTGGGACTTGGGATAGGAGGGTATATGGGTTTGGGACTATGGGGTGGATGGGAACCACAGCTTCATTAACAGCTCTTAGATCCTGGACGAATCGGTAAGATCCATCTGGTTTTTGAACGGGCAAGCTTGGGGTGTTGCAGGGGGACTCACAGCTGATTCGAGTTCCAGTATCTCGGTATTTGTTAACTAATGGTCTAAGACCCTCAAGAGCTTCTGGTTATAAGGGATATTGTCTTTTCCAGGGCTAGGGAGCATTTGGTCTCAGAGAAATCTTTACTGGTGGAACATTTATGGCTAAACCAGGGCTGGAGACATCCCACACCTGGGGATTGACCTCATCTAGACAAGGGACAGACTCCTCCCCTTATACCTCTGACTCTAAATATTCAGACATAGGCAAAGAAAATTATCGACTTCTACCTTTGTGTCCCCAAGTCACTCTGGTTTGGAGGCAAAAGTATTATTCTCAAAATGGAAAATTTGGAAGCTGCACAC
This sequence comes from Muntiacus reevesi, assembly GCF_963930625.1. NCBI lineage: Eukaryota > Metazoa > Chordata > Mammalia > Artiodactyla > Cervidae > Muntiacus > Muntiacus reevesi. Next base: position 214,587 of record NW_027077907.1, read on the forward strand.
ATGAAAAATTTAAAGAGTCACGCAGAGGCTAGTCACTCTAAGCTAACCCCTAAGACATTTATTGACTGATTTCTAGCTACTCTTCTTTAACCTTTTTTATCTACAGTAATCCTGTGAGTTCCTTTTAGTTAGGGATTCATTTTTAGACTATCCTGACTCTTCCACTACGTTCCAGTTTTGCGTCTGATACACTTAGAGATGTGCCAAGTGCTTTCTGAATACTATAGAACATATTTAATGTTTAAAATACTTCCATGCTTATGTAGTGAGTCAATGATTTTAAGTTTATTTGTTACACATTTCAATGTAAAAGTCAATGTGTGAACTAACATATTCACGACTTGGAAAAGTTGGCTTTTTTCTTGGTGTGTGTTTGAACTCCTCACCCGACCAAAGGTCATGGAGAGGTCTATTGTTTTTCTAAAATGGTTATAGTGTTGTTTATTTTCTGGTAATTGAATTAGGGTGTGAGTTGCAAAGCTTGTGTTTCTGTTCATTTTGTTCCATCTGTTCGGGTTTCTTTCTCTCTCCTGAGTCAGACAGTAATTTCCCATTGGTTGTCCAGGTACCAAGGTTGGTGTCCATGCATCCGTGCTGGTCTCTCCATACATGCCCGGGTGTCCTGTGAAACACTAAGCTTAATTTATTTGGAAATGACCTAGCTGTTCAATACACTGTCATCACTCATTTGAGCAGAAGGAGAGAAATTCAAGTGACAAAACTCCAGAGAAGCTAGTGTCAGAGCGCCCCGGCGTGGCATGCGTGCAGGGGGTTGGGGGGGAGGGGGGCGGGGCACAGAGCGCGGAGATCTCACGTGTCCTCCCACCCTGGGCCTCTCCAGGCCCGCCGCTGCTGAGTGGCCTCCCCCCGCCCCCATCGCTTTGGCTGCTCAGGGCCGGGTGGTCTCTGCAGCTGCCCGGCATCCTGCCCGAGGCCCCCCCTGCCCACACGCTGTCTTCCAGTCTCTCTCTGAACTCTCTTTCTGCCTCTGTCTCACCTGGCGTGGGTGCGTGCGAGTGCCTGTCCGTGTGCCTGGCTGTCGCTCGTCCGCTCTCTCAGGAAGGTCCTGTGTTGGGCCCGTGGCGTGGGGACTGGGCGGGCCTCGGTTTGGGGACAGGGCGGGGCTGAGGCACTCCAGGGGGTTTGCACAGCCGGCAGGATGGGAGCCTGGGGCCCCGGCTGGGCTGCCCCTAAGCTCCAGGAGGTTCCGGGGACTGCAGACCCGGGCCGAATCCCCGCTCGTCCGGAGTCACCTGACACTGAGCAGCGAACGGGATGGAGGGTGACAGGGGGTGAGGGGGCACCGAGATGTCCTCGCTGCTCTCCCCAACCCTCCTCCCCCCACCCCAGGTTCCGCAGGCACGCCAGGCCCCGGCCGGCCGGGCCAGACTGGTGCTGGCCTGGGCTCGCGGTGTGCGGAGCGGGGGCGCCCTCCGCTGGCCGCCGAGCTGCAGGCTCTGGCCGGCCGGAGTCCAATCGCGGGTCCTGAGGCTCAAGTGCAGCGCGAGCCCGCTGGAGAACTGCAGCCCCAGGCCCGACCGGCAGGTCAGACCGCAAGGGCGTCGCAACGCGGGGCTCCTGCAGCGCCTGGCAGCCGCCTCGGTCTAAGGCAATACCACCCTGAACGTGCCCTCTCTCCTCTGATCTGGGAAACTGAGCAGGGTCGGGCCTGGTCAGTACTTGGATGGGAGACCGCCTAGTATTTAGGCGATTTTTTTTGATTTTTCTGAATGCATACTTCAGAAAGTTAGAATCGGATGACTTCACACAGTAAAACGAATCATATTTTCATACATAATCTTAAGAATCCAGCAGCTGGTCATTCTTTTACCTGTCCTAACACAGCTAACTGGAAATCAGTTATAGTAAGTTCTACTGACTTCAGACCCTCATCCCTAAGGGAAGATATATAGGAAAACCCATAATATATCTAAATAAACATGAAAGATATAATGATGAGAAAGAAAAAAATTTCTCAGTGACATCTTAGTTGGTATCGGAAACACGATGATTATGAAAGCACAGCCCATAATCAAGTCCAGGCCATGGAAGCCTGTGACTGTCACTGAGTGTTGACTTCCCTTTCAGCTGAGGTCGTAAAAAGTGCTTTGTAAAATTCTGAGGTTTGAAGCACTTGTAACCTCCCGAAGAGACTGCAATCAGAAGGGTTTCTAGAATATCCTGACGCTGTGGTGAGCTCAAGCAATACATACTCCAGAGGACGGAAGACAGACATGTTGGGAAGTGGGGATGACTTCTACTGCACTTAGGGAGGAAGGGCATGTACAAGTGGAGAAGCAACACCTCAGTGATGGAATCTTTAAAGACTCCACACATCGAGAAGCAAATGGCAACCCACTCCAGTATTCTTGCCTGGAAAACTCCATGGGCAGAGGAGTCTGGCGGGCTGAAGTCCACGGGATTCCATGACTGACCGTGTGTGCACGAGGGTGGAGGGAGACGGGCTGGTAGCAAGAAACTGGTAGAAGTAAAAAATAAGAAAAATATATAAAATAAAGACTCGATTAATATGACAACGACTGGTAGGAATAAACCTTCAGAAGTGCCTTCTCAGACCTCCCGTCAGAAGCACAAGCGTAATAAAGACACTGAGTTTTCACGGTCTCACACAAAATTAGACTGGTTTATGACAATGGGCAGAGAGGCTCCTCTAAGACATCGGGGCTGGGCTTTACTGGAGGATGCACAGCGATTGAGTGCATGGCTGTGTGTTATGGAAATATGTCTTACTGGCAGGGCGAAGGCATCTTCTTGAAGAACACAGCAAATAACACCACAAATTCACGGAACTTGGCTACAATGACAATAGCTGATTTCGTGATGTCTACTGCTTGGCAGAGCTGGGATTGCCTCTGCCATTAAGTACCTCAGTGGCCAGCTGTGATAGTAGCCATTACTTTCTCACTTAGAAACTTGCCATGTGCACTAGCGCAAGAACAGTGAAAGCTCCCCAGAGAAGCAAGTCAGGCAGACATGCTTCTGTTTTCTCACAGAAGCTGCTTATGACCGGCCCTGCTCACAGACAGATTGCTAATTCCAAATCGATAGAAAGTTATGCAGATATTCTTTAGCAACTGAGCCACCAGTGAAGCCCTACTAGCTCAGTTGCTAAAGAATCTGCCTGCAACGCAGGAGACCCCGCTTTGAGTCCTGGGTCGGGAAGATCCGCTGAAGAAAGGATAGGCTACCCACTCCAGTATTCTGGCCTAGAGAATTCCATGGACTGTATAGTCCTTGGGGCTGCAAAGAGTCAGGCACGAACTGAGCCACTTTCACCTGCATATGCAGATATCACTTAAAAAAAAAATGTGGTAACAGATCTAGGACCTCAGTCAAGTTCATGATTGAGTACTATAAATGTACAGAATCAGCTTTGTCCTGCATAGTTACTACCATCCTGTATTTGCTTTGAGAGGAGTTGAGATACTCTTGGCACAGAGGAATGATTCTTTACCAACTGAGCCACAAGGGAAGCCCACTAATACTGGAGTGGGTAGCCTATCCCTTCTCCAGCAGATCTTCCTGACCCAGGAATTGAACCAGGGTCTCCTGCCTGAGTAACACATATTGGGTAAAAAACAGTGAGGGGGCAGATCTAGGGACATTGATTGGTAAAATCAGTTTTCCTTGTCTAGATGGCTAGCGGACGCGAAAGAAATGTTGGTGTGGATTTAAAAAATTCTTCTGATACGAAGCAAAAAATTTACTAGTTCTCTGCAGATCTTTAATGAAGCACAGATATTGTCATTAGATTGCTTTGGTCATATCCGTCTTATCCACATTGATTTTTTAAAATCACATAGAGTGGCTTCAATCACTTGAAGAAACGACAAAAGATTTCTTTGGTCTCCATTCTATACTGGATCGAGAGAAGGCAGTTGATCAGCATGATGCAGGAGCTCAAGATGTTTTTGGCAAAAACTTGACTAGTCTGTTTAATGATATGGAAGAATGAATTAAGGATGGCAGCACGAAACAGAAGGCCATGCTAGAAGTACACAAGACCTTGTTTGGTAAGTCCAAACATGACTTTTTCTTTCAATTGGAGGATAGTTGCTTTACAGAAATTTGTTGCCAAACATCAACGTGAATAAGCCACAGGTGTACATATGTCTCCTCCCTCCTGAACCTCTCTCCCATCTCCTCCTCTCCGTTCCACCCCTCTAGCTTGTTGCAGAGCCCCTGTTTGAGTCCCCTGAGTCATACAGCAAATTGCATTGGCATCTCTTTTAACGTATGGTACTATGTTTCCATGTTCCTCTGCATTCATCTCACCCTCTTCTTCCTCACACCTGCCAGTGTCCATAAGTCTGTTCTCTACATCTGTGACTCCTTGGCTGCCCTGCAAATAATTTCATCAGTACCACCTTTAGTTCAAGCATTTCTTCTCCCCCCCCCCCCCCCCAAGCATTTCTTATTTCTTATTCCACTCTTACTGTCTTTAGTGTGAGACTGATCTCGAAACTGATATGAAAGTATTATTCTCAGCCTGGAAAATTTGGAAGATGCAAACATGAAAAATTTAAAAAGTAACGCAGAGGCTAGTCACTCTAGGCTAACCCCTAAAACATTTATTGACTGATTTCTAGTTTCTCTTCTTTAACCTTTTTGATCTACGTAATCCTGTGTATTCCTTTCAGTTAGGGATTCATTTTTAGACTATCCTGACTCTTCCATTAAGTTCCAGTTTGGGGTCTGATACACTTACAGATGTGCCAAGTGCTTCCTGAATACTATAGAACATATTTTATGTTTAAAATACTTCCATGCGTATGTAGTGAGTCAATAATTTTAAGTTTATTTGTTACACATTTCAATGTAAATGTCAATGTGTGAACTAACATATTCTCGATTTGGAAAAGGTGGCTTTTTTTGTTGTGTGTAAGAACTCCTCACTGGACCAAAGGTCATGGAGAGGTCTATTGTTTTCTAAAATGGTTATAGTGCTGTTGTTTTTTTCGGTAATTGAATTGGGGTGTGAGTTGCTAAGTTTGTGTTTCTGTTCATGTTTTCCATCTGTTCGGGTTTCTTTCTCTCTCCTGAGTCAGACAATAATTTCCCATTGGTTATCCAGTTACCAAGGTTGGTGTCCATGCATCCGTGCTGGTCTCTGCATTCATTTTCGGGGGTCCTGTGAAACACTAAGCTTAATTTATTTGGAAATGACCTAGCTGTGCAATATACTGTCATCACTCAGTTGAGCACAAGGATAGAAATTCAGGTGATCAAACTCCGGAGAAGCTTTTGTCGGAGAGGCGCGTGCGTTCAGGGGGTTGGGGTGGGCGGAGCGCGGACCGCGGATATCTCAGGTGCCCTCCCAACCTGGACCTCTCCAGGCCTGCCTCTGCTCGGCAGTCTCCCCCCGCCGCCATCGCGTTTGCTGCTCAGGGCCGGGTGGTCTCTGCAGCTGCCCGGCATCCTGCCCGAGGCCCCCCCTGCCCACACGCTGTTTTCCGGTGTCTCTCTGAACCCTCGACTCTTTCTGCCTCTGTCTCAGCTGGCGTGGTTGCGTGCGAGTGCCTGTCCGTGTGCCTGGCTGTGGCTCGTCCGCTCTCTCAGGAAGGTCCTGTGCTGGGCCCGTGGCGTGGGGGCAGGGCGGGCCTCGGTTTGGGGACAGGGCGGGGCTGAGGCACTCCAGGGGGTTTGCACAGCCGGCAGGATGGGCGCCTGGGGCACCGGCTGGGCTGTCTCTAAGCCCGCAGGAGGCTTCGGGGACCGCGGCCCCGGGCCGACGCCCCGCTCGTCCAGAGCCACGTGACCCTGAGCAGCGAACGGGATGGTGGGGGGTGGGGGATGGGGGGACACCGAGACGTCCTCCCCGCTCAAGCCACCCCCCTCCCCAACCCCCGCCAGAGCTCCCGCAGCCTCGCCAGGCCCCTCGGGGTCCGGGAAGCGCCCCGGGCCAGGCCAGGCGCGTGCTGGCCGGGGGTGGCGTCGGCTGGTCTCCCAGCTGCAGGGCCTGTCCCGGTTTTTCCCATCAGTTTCAACAGTGACGGTCAGCCCACATTGTGAGTCGTCTAGATTTCTCACTGACACACCTGTTAGGGAGTGGCTTTTGAGAGAGATAGGGAAGGTCACTTGGGGGATGTTAGTCATGAGAGAAAATAAGGGTTCAGGTGGGATTGCAGATGTCATCCAGGGGGTAAATAGAGACAGTTGTTGCTGGTACCAAGACATGAAATTTTTTTCCCCCCTTTTCCCAAAAGTTCATATTACGACCACATGGGGGCGCTGAGTAACAGCCCATAGCTCGGCTGGAAGGGTGGGCCTTTGATATTGATACCCTGGGATGGGTTGGACATACCCCCAACCATTGTCATTAATGCAGATGCAGCTCAGGCTGCTTAGGTTAAGTTGAGAAGCAGTGTGGTTTGCAAGTGAACATGCCTCGTTTAGGGAGAGATCAATAGCCATACAGGGAGATATGATTAGAAAGAGGAAGAACATCATATGATGCATTTTACTTATCTGAGGCAGGATTGATGGGGTTCTGCTTGAACAAGAGCCTGAGATCTTCAACAGGTTCACAGGAATAGCTGTCCTCTGGCTTTGGAGTCTCAGTTTCTGTCTCCCCCTCCTGTAGGCCATAGGGTTTTATTCTAGAATTGTGGACCCAGGCAGATAGACCCTTCACTTTTACAGCAGTTGAAGTCACTAGAACAACCTGATATGGCCCTGTCCATTTCTCGGACAGCTGGTTTGGACTCCCTTTTTCTTGCCAGGTCTTTACTGATACTTGATCCCCTGGCTTTACCTGGGGATTTTTCAAGTCTTCCTGTGGTTTGTTCTCCATACCGTTGGAGTTCTTGCGGAAACCTTCCCAGGTCAATTATATGTTTTAAAAGTGTATTGGCATCCTCGTCAAAAAACAAATCAGAAGTTAAGAATTCACGTCCATACATCATTTCATAAGGACTTAACAATAGTGGCCGTTTGGGGGATGTCCGTAGCCTCATGAGGGCTATGGGCAGCATATGTGTCCACTTATTATGTCTTTCTTGACAGAGCTTAGCCAGAGCCCTTTTAAGAGTCTGGTTGGCTCTCTCTACCTTTCCTGAAGCTTGAGGCCTCCAGGATGAGCGGAGCTGGTATTTTATGCCTAAGCATGCGGATAGGTTCTTGGGTATCGTGGCTGTAAGTGAGGGCCCGTTGTCACTCTGAAGTGACCGAGGCAGCCCAAACATAGGCACTATCTCCTTCAGCAAAGCTTTACAGACTTCTGTAACTCTCTCTGTCTCAGTAGGGAACGCTTCGATCTATCCTGTGAATGTGTCAATAAAGACTAGCAAGTAAGAAAACCCTTGGGTCTTGGGCATGGCTTTAAATTCTACTTGCCAGTCCGCTCCTGGGTATGATCCCCGATGATGGACAGGTGTAATTAGAGGAGGTCTGGTTTTTGGGTTATTTTTTAGACAGGTGTCACAATTTTGTGTGACCTGTTTAACAACCTTAGCTAACTGGGGATGGGAGAGAATAGGCTTAAGCAAGATTTCTAGATTATCTTTTCCAAAATGGGCGCTCTTATGTAAGGAGTTAGTAATGTTTTAAACCTGAGAATCAGGGAGTATTATTTGGGCCTGATCAGGCTGAAACCACCCATGTGACCCAATCTCCCAGCCCCGCTCAGCATATCGAGAATGTCCCCCTGGGGTAAAATCTGGAGTCAGGGTTTCCTTGGGGAAAAGGGGGCAGATAGCAGTGGCAGAGGTAGCTTCCCCGGCAGCTCGTCCTGCCTCTTGATCAGCTTTCCTATTTCCCTGAGCCTCTTTTTCCTGCCCCTTTTGGTGACTCTTGCAGTGGATGACAGCTAATTTTGCAGGAAGTTTGACTGCCTCCAGGAGCCTGAGAATGAGCTCTTTGTGTTTAATAGCAGAGCTTCGGGCACTGAGCATCCCTCTTTCTTTCCAAATTGCTGCACGGGCATGCAGAATGAGGAAAGCATACTTAGAGTCCATACACACATTAATCCTCTTTCCTTCTCCTAACTCCAAAGCTCTTGTCAGGGCAAAAATTTCAGCTTTCTGGGCTGAGGTGTCTGGGGGAAGAGACCCACTCTCCTTAGTTTCATCCAGGCTCGCTACAGCATATCCTGCTTTCCTCTCTCCCTTTTCTACAAAACTGCTGCCATCTGTGTGCCAGTTTTCCTCTGGGTCAGATAAAGGTGTCTCTGATAGGTCCCGGCGAGAAGAGTATAACTCGTCTGTGATTTGTATGCATTGGTGATCCAGAGGGGAGTTATGGGGATCTGGCAGTAAGGTTGCTGGATTTAAAGTCTGGCAGACACTCAACTTTATTTCTGGAGTGTCAAGCAGGAGGGCTTGGTATTGGGTGATCCTTCCCCCTGTCATCCACCTGTCCCCTTTCGTTTCCAAGACTGCTTGCACCCGGTGTGGCGTATACACTGTGGTGGGTTGACCCTGGGTCAGCTTAGATGCCTCCTTAACCATAAGAGCGGTGACTGCTACTGCCCGGAGGCAAGTGGGCCACCCTCTGGCCACCTCATCTAGTTATTTTGAAAGATAAGCCACAGGTTGTAATACGGGCCCCATCATCTGCTCTAACACCCCAAGAGCAGTTCCTGTCCTTCCAGAAACATAGAGTCTAAAAGGCTTCTCCAGGTGGGGGAGGCCTAAAGCTGGGGCTGTAGTGATGGACTCTTTTAGGGCATTAAAGGCCACCTTGCAGGTCTCATGCCAGTCGAGTGGCTCTTCCTCTTTCCCCCTTAAATTTTCATATAGGGGTCTGGCCAGATTGCCATAATTAGGAATCCAGATCCTGCAAAACCCGGTCCTTCCTAAAAATCCCCTAAGATGTTCTTTTGTTTGGGGGTACGGGGTATTTAAGATGAGGGATCTCCCCTCGGGGTCAGGCATTCCTTTTCTCTCCATAATTATAAATCCAAGGTATTTTACTTGGGTTAAGCTAATCTGAGCCTACTTGGGGGATACTCCATAACCCTTTTCATACAGGAAAGTTAGTGATTTAATTAGTGTCCATTTGAGAGCTGGTAAAATCTGGCCTAGCTATGAGCAAGTCATCCACATACTGTATTAGACTACTGTTTGTTAAAGTTAATTCCCTTAGTTCTCTCCCCGAGGAAGTCCCGAAGATATGAGGGCTGTCCCTAAACCCTTGGGGTAGTCGAGTCCAGTCGAGAGTTGTATGGTCTCTCTAGTTTCCAAGTCCCGCCACTCAAAAGCAAAGAGTTTTTGGAATTCAGGATGGAGAGGCATGCAAAAGAAAGCACCTTGAAGGTCCAAGACTGAGAAGTACTTGGCATTTCCTGGGACTTGGGATAGGAGGGTATATGGGTTTGGGACTATGGGGTGGATGGGAACCACAGCTTCATTAACAGCTCTTAGATCCTGGACGAATCGGTAAGATCCATCTGGTTTTTGAACGGGCAAGATTGGGGTGTTGCAGGGGGACTCACAGCTGATTCGAGTTCCAGTATCTCGGTATTTGTTAACTAATCGTCTAAGACCCTCAAGAGCTTCTGGATTTAAGGGATATTGTCTTTTCCAGGGCTAGGGAGCATTTCGTCTCAGAGAAATCTTTACTGGTGAATCATTTATGGCTAAACCAGGGCTGGAGACATCCCACACCTGGGGATTGACCTCATCTAGACAAGGGACAGACTCCTCCTTTTCTACCTCTGACTGTAAATATTCAGACATAGGCAAAGAAAATTATCGACTTCCACCTTTGTGTCCACAAGTCTCTCTGGTTTGGAGGCGAAAGTATTATTCTCACCATGGAAAATTTGGAAGCTGCAAACATGAAAAATGTAAAGAGTCACGCAGAGGCTAGTCACTCTAAGCTAACCCCTAAGACATTTATTGACTGATTTCTAGCTTCTCTTCTTTAACCTTTTTTATCTACTGTAATCCTGTGTGTTCCTTTTAGTTAGGGATTCATTTTTAGAGTATCCTGACTCTTCCACTACGTTCCAGTTTTGGGTCTGATACACTTAGAGATGTGCCAAGTGCTTCCTGAATACTATAGAATATATTTTATATTTAAAATACTTCCATGCTTATGTAGTGAGTCAATGATTTTAAGTTTATTTGTTACACATTTCAATGTAAAAGTCAATGTGTGAACTAACACATTCACGACTTGGAAAAGTTGGCTTTTTTTTGCTGTGTGTTTGAACTCCTCACCCGACCAAAGGTCATGGAGAGGTCTATTGTTTTTCTAAAAGGGTTATAGTGTTGTTTATTTTCTGGTAATTGAATTAGGGTGTGAGTTGCAAAGCTTGTGTTTCTGCTCATTTCATTCCATCTATTCGGGTTTCTTTCTCTCTCCTGAGTCAGACAGTAATTTCCCATTGGTTGTCCAGTTACCAAGGTTGGTGTCCATGCATCCGTGCTGGTCTCTCCATACATGTCCGGGTGTCCTGTGAAACACTAAGCTTAATTTATTTGGAAATGACCTAACTGTTCAATACACTGTCATCACTCAGTTGAGCAGAGGGAGAGAAATTCAAGTGACAAAACTCCAGAGAAGCTAGTGTCAGAGCGCCCCGGCGTGGCATGCGTGCAGGGGGTTGGGGGGAGGGGGCGGTGCGCGGAGGGCGGAGGTCTCAGGTGTCCTCCCACCATGGGCCTCTCCAGGTCCGCCGCTGCTCAGTGGCCTCCCCCCACCCCCATCGCTTTGGCTGCTCATTTCCGGGTGGTCTCTGCAGCTGCCCGGCATCCTGCCCGAGGCCCCCCCTGCCCACACGCTGTCTTCCAGTCTCTCTCTGAACCCTCGACTCTTTCTGCCTCTGTCTCACCTGGCGTGTGTGCGTGCGAGTGCCTGTCCGTGTGCCTGGCTGTCGCTCGTCCGCTCTCTCAGGAAGGTCCTGTGCTGGGCCCGTGGCGTGGGGGCAGGGCGGGCCTCGGTTTGGGGACAGGGCGGGGCTGAGGCACTCCAGGGGGTTTGCACAGCCGGCAGGATGGGCGCCTGTGGCCCCGGCTGGGCTGCCCCTAAGGCCCAGGAGGCTCCGGAGACCGTGGACCAGGGTCGAAGCACCGCTCGTCCGGAGCCACCTGACCCTGAGCAACGAACGGGATGGTGGGTGACAGGGGGTGAGGGGGCACCGAGATGTCCGCGCTGCTCTGCCCACCCCCCCACCCCCCACTCCAGGTTCCGCAGGCACGCCAGGCCCCGGCCGGCCGTGCCAGACGGGTGCTGGCCTGGGCTCGCGGTGTGCGGAGCGGGGGCGCCCTCCGCTGGCCACCGAGCTGCAGGCTCTGGCCGGCCGGAGTCCAGTCGCGGGTCGTGCTGCTCAAGTTCAGCGCCCGCCCGCTGGAGAACTGCAGCCCCAGGCCCGACCGACAGGTCAGACCGCAAGGGATGCGAAACGCGGGGCTCCTGGGGCGCCTGGCAGCCGCCTCGGTCTAAGGCCATACCACCCTGAACGTGCCCTCTCTCCTGTGATCTGGGAAACTGAGCAGGGTCGGGCCTGGTCAGTACTTGGATGGGAGACCGCCTAGAAGTTAGGCGATTTTTTTTGATTTTTCTGAATTCCTACTTCAGAAAGTTAGAATCGGATGACTTCACACAGTAAAACGAATCATATTTTCATACATAATCTTAAGAATCCAGCAGCTGGTCATTCTTTTTCCTGTCCTAACACAGCTAACTGGAAATCAGTTGTAGTAAGTTCTACTGACTTAAGACCCTCATCCCTAAGGGAAGATATATAGGAAAACCCATAATATATCTAAATAAACATGAAAGATACAATGATGAGAAAGAAAAAAATTTCTCAGTGACATCTTAGTTGGTATCGGAAACACGATGATTATGAAAGCACAGCCCATAATCAAGTCCAGGCCATGGAAGCCTGTGACTGTCACTGAGTGTTGACTTCCCTTTCAGCTGAGGTCTAAAAAGTGCTTTGTAAAATTCTGAGGTTTGAAGCACTTGTAACCTCCCGAAGAGACTGCAATCAGAAGGGTTTCTAGAATATCCTGACGCTGTGGTGAGCTCAAGCAATACATACTCCAGAGGACGGAAGACAGACATGTTGGGAAGTGGGGATGACTTCTACTGCACTTAGGGAGGAAGGGCATGTACAAGTGGAGAAGCAACACCTCAGTGATGGAATCTTTAAAGACTCCATATATGGAGAAGGAAATGGCAACCCACTCCAGTATTCTTGCCTGGAAAACTCCATGGGCAGAGGAGTCTGGCGGGCTGAAGTCCACGGGATTCCATGACTGACCGTGTGTGCACGAGGGTGGAGGGAGACGGGCTGGTAGCAAGAAACTGGTAGAAGTAAAAAATAAGAAAAAAATATAAAATAAAGACTCGATTAATATGACAACGACTGGTAGGAATAAACCTTCAGAAGTGCCTTCTCAGACCTCCCGTCAGAAGCACAAGCGTAATAAAGACACTGAGTTTTCACGGTCTCACACAAAATTAGACTGGTTTATGACAATGGGCAGAGAGGCTCCTCTAAGACATCGGGGCTGGGCTTTACTGGAGGATGCACAGCGATTGAGTGCATGGCTGTGTGTTATGGAAATATGTCTTACTGGCAGGGCGAAGGCATCTTCTTGAAGAAGACAGCAAATAACACCACAAATTCACGGAACTTGGCTACAATGACAATAGCTGATTTCGTGATGGCTACTGCTTGGCAGAGCTGGGATTGCCTCTGCCATTAAGTACCTCAGTGGCCAGCTGTGATAGTAGCCATTAATTTCTCACTTAGAAACTTGCCATGTGCACTAGCGCAAGAACAGTGAAAGCTCCCCAGAGAAGCAAGTCAGGCAGATATGCTTCTCTTTTCTCACAGAAGCTGCTTATGACCGGCCCTGCTCACAGACAGATTGCTAATTCCAAATCGATAGAAAGTTATGCAGATATTCTTTAGCAACTGAGCCACCAGTGAAGCCCTACTAGCGCAGTTGCTGAACAATCTGCCTGCAACGCAGGAGACACCGCTTTGAGTCCTGGGTCGGGAAGATCCGCTGGAGAAAGGATAGGCTACCCACTCCAGTATTCTGGCCTAGAGAATTCCATGGACTGTGTAGTCCTTGGGGCCGCAAAGAGTCAGGCACGAACTGAGCCACTTTCACCTGCACATGCGGATATCACTTAAAAAAAAAAAATATGGTATCAGATCTAGGACCTCTGTCAAGCTCATGAGTGAGTACTATAAATATACAGAATCAGCATTGTCCTGCATAGTTACTACCATCCTGTATTTGTTTTGAGAGGAGTTGAGCTACTCTTGGCACAGAGGAATGATTCTTTACCAACTGAGCCACAAGGGAAGCCCACTAATACTGGAGTGGGTAGCCTATCCCGTCTCCAGCAGATCTTCCTGACCCAGGAATTGAACCAGGGTCTCCTGCCTGAGTAACACATATTGGGTAAAAAAAGGTGAGGGGGCAGAACTAGGGACTTTGATTGGTAAAATCAGTTTTCCTTGTCTAGATGGCTAGCGGACGCGAAAGAAATGTTGGTGTGGATTTAAAAAATTCTTCTGATACGAAACAAAAAATTTACTAGTCCTCTGCAGATCTTTAATGAAGCACAGATATTGTCATTAGATTGCTTTGGTCATATCCGTCTTATCCACATTTATTTTTTAAAATCACATAGAGTGGCTTCAATCACTTGAAGAAACGACAAAAGGTTTCTTTGGTCTCCATTCTATACTGGATCGAGAGAAGGCAGTTGATCAGCATGATGCAGGAGCTCAAGATGTTTTTGGCAAAAACTTGACTAGTCTGTTTAATGATATGGAAGAATGAATTAAGGATGGCAGCACGAAATAGAAGGCCATGCTAGAAGTACACAAGACCTTGTTTGGTAAGTCCAAACATGACTTTTTCTTTCAATTGAAGGATAGTTTCTTTACAGAATTTTGTTGCCAAACATCAACGTGAATGAGCCACAGGTGTACATATGTCTCCTCCCTCCTGAACCTCTCTCCCATCTCCTCCTCTCCGTTCCACCCCTCTAGCTTGTTGCAGAGCCCCTGTTTGAGTCCCCTGAGTCATACAGCAAATTGCATTGGCATCTCTTTTAACGTATGGTACTATGTTTCCATGTTCCTCTGCATTCATCTCACCCTCTTCTTCCTCACACCTGCCAGTGTCCATAAGTCTGTTCTCTACATCTGTGACTCCTTGGCTGCCCTGCAAATAATTTCATCAGTACCACCTTTAGTTCAAGCATTTCTTCTCCCTCCCCCAAAGCTTTTCTTATTTATTTATTCCACTCTTACTATCTTTAGTGTGAGACTGATCTCGAAACTGATAGGAAAGTATTATTCTCAGCATGGAAAATTTGGAAGATGCAAACATGAAAAATTTAAAAAGTAACGCAGAGGCTAGTCACTCTAGGCTAACCCCTAAAACAATTATTGACTGATTTCTAGTTTCTCTTCTTTAACCTTTTTGATCTACGTAATCCTGTGTATTCCTTTCAGTTAGGGATTCTTTTTTAGACTATCCTGACTCTTCCATTAAGTTCCAGTTTGGGATCGGATACACTTACAGATGTGCCAAGTGCTTCCTGAATACTATAGAACATATTTTATGTTTAAAATACTTCCATGCGTATGTAGTGAGTCAATGATTTTAATTTTATTTGTTACACATTTCAATGTAAAAGTCAATGTGTGAACTAACATATTCTCGATTTGGAAAAGGTGGCTTTTTTTGTTGTGTGTAAGAACTCCTCACTGGACCAAAGGTCATGGAGAGGTCTATTGTTTTCTAAAATGGTTATAGTGTTGATGTTTTTTTCGGTAATTGAATTGGGGTGTGAGTTGCAAAGTTTGTGTTTCTGTTCATGTTTTCCATCTGTTCCGGTTTCTTTCTCTCTCCTGAGTCAGACAATAATTTCCCATTGGTTGTCCAGTTACCAAGGTTGGTGTCCATGCATCCGTGCTGGTCTCTGCATTCATGTCCGGGTGTCCTGTGAAACACTAAGCTTAATTTATTTGGAAATGACCTAGTTGTGCAATATACTGTCATCACTCAGTTGAGCACAAGGATAGAAATTCAGGTGATCAAACTCCGGAGAAGCTTTTGTTGGAGAGGCGCGTGCGTTCAGGTGGTTGGGGTGGGCAGAGCGCGGACCGCGGATATCTCAGGTAACCTCCCAACCTGGACCTCTCCAGGCCTGCCTCTGCTCGGCAGCCTCCCCCCGCCCCCATCGCGTTTGCTGCTCAGTGCCGGGTGGTCTCTGCAGCTGCCCGGCATCCTGCCCGAGGCCCCCCCTGCCCACACGCTGTCTTCCGGTGTCTCTCTGAACCCTCGTCTCATTCTGCCTCTGTCTCAGCTGGCGTGGTTGCGTGCGAGTGCCTGTCCGTGTGCCTGGCTGTGGCTCGTCCGCTCTCTCAGGAAGGTCCTGTGCTGAGCCCGTGGCGTGGAGGCAGGGCGGGCCTCGGTTTGGGGACAGGGCGGGGTTGAGGCGCTCCAGGGGGTTTGCACAGACGGCAGGATGGGCGCCTGGGGCCCCGGCTGGGCTGCCCCTAAGCCCACAGGAGGCTCCGGGAACCGCGGCCCCGGGCCGACGCCCAGCTCGTCCGGAGCCAGGTGACCCTGAGCAGGGAACGGGATGGTGGGGGGCGGGGGTGGGGGGGCATCGAGACGTCCTCCCCGCTCAAGGCACCCCCCTCCCCAACCCCCGCCAGAGCTCCCGCAGCCTCGCCAGGGCGCTCGGTGTCCGGGAAGCGCCCCGGGCCGGGCCAGGCGCGTGCTGGCCGGGGGTGGCGTTGGCTGGTCTCCCAGCTGCAGGGCCTGTCCCGGTTTTTCCCATCAGTTTCAACAGTGACGGTCACCCCACATTGTGAGTCGTCTAGATTTCTCACTGACACCCCTGTTAGGGAGTGGCTTTTTAGAGAGATAGGGAAGGTCACTTGGGGGATGTTAGTCATGGGAGAAAATAAGGGCTCAGGTGGGATTGCAGATGTCATCCAGGGGGTAAATAGAGACAGTTGTTGCTGGTACCAAGACATGAAGTTTTTTTTCCCCCTTTTCCCAAAAGGCCATATTACGACCACATGGGGGCGCTGAGTAACAGCCCATAGCTCGGCTGGAAGGGTGGGCCTTTGATATTGATACCCTGGGATGGGTTGGACATACCCCCAACCTTTGTCATTAATGCAGATGCAGCCCGGGCTGCTTAGGTTGAGTTGAGAAGCAGTGTGGTTTGCAATTGAACACGCCTCGTTTAGGGAGAGATCAATAGCCATACAGGGAAATATGATTAGAAAGAGGAAGAACATCATATGATGCATTTTACTTATCTGAGGCAGGATTGATGGGGTTCTGCTTGAACAAGAGCCTGAGATCTTCAACAGGTTCACAGGAATAGCTGTCCTCTGGCTTTGGAGTCTCAGTTTCTGTCTCCCCCTCCTGTAGGCCATAGGGTTTTATTCTAGAATTGTGGACCCAGGCAGATAGACCCTTCACTTTTACAGCAGTTGAAGTCACTAGAACAACCTGATATGGCCCTGTCTATTTCTCGGACAGCTGGTTTGGACTCCCTTTTTCTTGCCAGGTCTTTACTGATACTTGATCCCCTGGCTTTACCTGGGGATTTTTCAAGTCTTCCTGTGGTTTGTTCTCCATACCGTTGGAGTTCTTGCGGAAACCTTCCCAGGTCAATTATATGTTTTAAGAGTGTATTGGCATCCTCGTCAAAAAACAAATCAGAAGTTAAGAATGGACGTCCCTACATCATTTCATAAGGACTTAACAATAGTGGCCGTTTTGGGGATGTCCGTAGCCTCATGAGGGCTATGGGCAGCATATGTGTCCACTTATTATGTCTTTCTTGACATAGCTTAGCCAGAGCCCTTTTTAGAGTCTGGTTGGCTCTCTCTACCTTTCCTGAAGCTTGAGGCCTCCAGGATGAGCAGAGCCGGTATTTTATGCCTAAGCATGCGACTAGGTTCTGGGGTATCGTGGCTGTAAGTGAGGACCCGTTTTCACTCTGAAGTGACCGAGACAGCCTAAACCTAGGCACTATCTCCTTCAGCAGAGCTTTACAGACTTCTGTAGCTCTCTCTGTCTTAGTAGGGAACGCTTCGATCCATCCTGTGAATGTTTCAATAATGACTAGCAAGTAAGAAAACCCTTGGGTCTTGGGCATGGCTGTAAATTCTAAATGCGGAGCGGCATTGCCAGTCCGCTCCTGGGTATGATCCCCGATGTTGGACAGGTGTAATTAGAGGAGGTCTGGTTTTTGGGTTATTTTTTAGACAGGTGTCACAATTTTGTGTGACCTGTTTAATAACCTTAGCTAACTGCGGATGGGAGAGAATAGGCTTAAGCAAGATTTCTAGATTATCTTTTCCAAAATGGGCGCTCTTATGTAAGGACTTAGTAATGTTTTAAACCTGAGAATCAGGGAGTATTATTTGGGCCTGATCAGGCTGAAACCACCCATGTGACCCAATCTCCCAGCCCCGCTCAGCATATCGGGAATGTCCCCCTGGGGTAAAATCTGGAGTCAGGGTTTCCTTGGGGAAAAGGGGGCAGATAGCAGTGGCAGAGGTAGCTTCCCCGGCAGCTCGTCCTGCCTCTTGATCAGCTTTCCTATTTCCCTGAGCCTCTTTTTCTTGCCCCTTTTGGTGACTCTTGCAGTGGATGACAGCTAATTTTGCAGGAAGTTTGACTGCCTCCAGGAGCCTGAGAATGAGCTCTTTGTGTTTAATAGCAGAGCTTCGGGCACTGAGCATCCCTCTTTCTTTCCAAATTGCTGCACGGGCATGCAGAATGAGGAAAGCATACTTAGAGTCCATACACACATTAATCCTCTTTCCTTCTCCTAACTCCAAAGCTCTTGTCAGGGCAAAAAGTTCAGCTTTCTGGGCTGAGGTGTCTGGGGGAAGAGACCCACTTTCCTGAGTTTCTTCCAGGCTCGCTACAGCATATCCTGCTTTCCTCTCTCCCTTTTCTACAAAACTGCTGCCATCTGTGTGCCAGTTTTCCTCTGGGTCAGATAAAGGTGTCTCTGATAGATCCCGGTGAGAAGATTATAACTCGTCTGTGATTTGTATGCATTGGTGATCCAGAGGGGAGTTAGGGGGATCTGGCAGTAAGGTTGCTGGATTTAAAGTCTGGCAGACCCTCAACTTTATTTCTGGAGTGTCAAGCAGGAGGGCTTGGTATTGGGTGATCCTTCCCCCTGTCATCCACCTGTCCCCTTTCGTTTGCAAGACTGCTTGCACCCGGTGAGGCGTATACACTGTGGTGGGCTGACCCAGGGTCAGCTTAGATGCCTCCTTAACCATAAGAGCGGTGGCTGCTACTGCCCGGAGGCAAGTGCGCCACCCTCTGGCCACCTCATCTAGTTATTTTGAGAGATAAGCCACAGGTTGTAATACGGGCCCCATCATCTTCCCTAACACCCCAAGAGCAGTTCCTGTCCTTCCAGAAACATAGATTCTAAAAGGCTTCTCCAGGTTGGGGAGGCCTAAAGCTGGGGCTGTAGTGATGGACTCTTTTAGGGCATTAAAGGCCACCTTGCAGGTCTCATGCCAGTCGAGTGGCTCTTCCTCTTTCCCCCTTAAATTTTCATATAGGGGTCTGGCCAGATTGCCATAATTAGGAACCCAGATCCTGCAAAACCCGGTCCTTCCTAAAAATCCCCTAAGCTGTTGTTTTGTTTGGGGGTACGGGGTATTTAAGATGAGGGATCTCCCCTCGGGGTCAGGCATTCTTTTTCTCTCCGTAATTATAAATCCAAGGTATTTTACTTGGGTTAAGCTAATCTGAGCCTACTTGGGGGATACTCGATAACCCTTTTCATACAGGAAAGTTAGCGTTTTAAATAGTGTCCATTTGAGAGCTGGTAAAATCTGGCCTAGCTATGAGCAAGTCATCCACATACTGTATTAGACTACTGTTTGTTAAAGTTAATTCCCTTAGTTCTCTCCCCGAGGAAGTCCCGAAGATATGAGGGCTGTCCCTAAACCCTTGGGGTAGTCGAGTCCAGTCGAGAGTTGTATGGTCTCTCTTGTTTCCAAGTCCCGCCACTCAAAAGCAAAGAGTTTTTGGGATTCAGGATGGAGAGGAATGCAAAAGAAAGCACCTTGAAGGTCCAAGACTGAGAAGTACTTGGCATTTCCTGGGACTTGGGATAGGAGGGTATATGGGTTTGGGACTATGGGGTGGATGGGAACCACAGCTTCATTAACAGCTCTTAGATCCTGGACGAATCGGTAAGATCCATCTGGTTTTTGAACGGGCAAGATTGGGGTGTTGCAGGGGGACTCACAGCTGATTCGAGTTCCAGTGTCTCGGTGTTTGTTAACTAATGGTCTAAGACCCTCAAGAGCTTCTGGTTTTAAGGGATATTGTCTTTTCCAGGGCTAGGGAGCATTTGGTCTCAGAGAAATCTTTACTGGTGGAACATTTATGGCTAAATCAGGGCTGGAGACATCCCACACCTGGGGATTGACATCATCTAGACAAGGGAGAGACTCCTCCTTTTCTACCTCTTACTGTAAATATTCAGACATAGGCAAAGAAAATTATCGACTTCTACCTTTGTGTCCTCAAGTCACTCTGGTTTGGAGGCGAAAGTATTATTCTCAAAATGGAAAATTTGGAAGCTGTTAACATGAAAAATTTAAAGAGTCACGCAGAGGCTAGTCACTCGAAGCTAACCCCTAAGACATTTATTGACTGATTTCTAGCTTCACTTCTTTAACCTTTTTTATCTACAGTAATCCTGTGTGTTCCTTTTAGTTAGGGATTCATTTTTAGACTATCCTGACGCTTCCACTACGTTCCAGTTTTGGGTCTGATACACTTAGAGATGTGCCAAGTGCTTCCTGAATACTATAGAACATATTTTATATTTAAAATACTTCCATGCTTATGTAGTGAGTCAATGATTTTAAGTTTATTAGTTACACATTTCAATGTAAAATTCAATGTGTGAACTAACATATTCACAACTTGGAAAAGTTGGCTTTTTTTGCTGTGTGTTTAAACTCCTCACCCGACCAAAGGTCATGGAGAGGTCTATTGTTTTTCTAAAATGGTTATAGTGTTGTTTATTTTCTGGTAATTGAATTAGGGTGTGAGTTGCAAAGCTTGTGTTTCTGTTTATTTCATTCCATCTGTTCCGGTTTCTTTCTCTCTCCTGAGTCAGACAGTAATTTCCCATTGGTTGTCCAGTTACCAAGGTTGGTGTCCATGCATCCGTGCTGGTGTCTCCATACATGTCCGGGTGTCCTGTGAAACACTAAGCTTAATTTTTTGGAAATGACCTAGCTGTTCAATACACTGTCATCACTCATTTGAGCAGAGGGAGAGAAATTCAAGTGACAAAACTCCAGAGAAGCTAGTGTCAGAGCGTCCCGGCTTGGCATGCATGCAGGGGGTTGGGGGGAGGGGGGCGAGGCGCGGAGCGCGGAGATCTCAGGTGTCCTCCCACCCTGGGTCTCTCCAGGCCCGCTGCTGCTCAGTGGCCTCCCCCCGCCCCCATCGCTTTGGCTGCTCAGGGCCGGGTGGTCTCTGCAGCTGCCCGGCATCCTGCCCGAGGCCCCCCCTGCCTACACGCTGTCTTCCAGTCTCTCTCTGAACCCTCGACCTTTTCTGCTTCTGTCTCACCTGGCGTGGGTGCGTGCGAGTGCCTGTCCGTGTGCCTGGCTGTCGCTCGTCCGCTCTCTCAGGAAGGTCCTGTGCTGGGCCTGTGGCGTGGGGGCAGGGCCGGCCTCGGTTTGGGGACAGGGCGGGGCTGAGGCACTCCAGGGGGTTTTCACAGCCGGCAGGATGGGCGCATGGGGCCCCGGCTGGGCTCCCCTAAGCCCGCAGGAGGCTCCGGGGACCGCGGCCCCGGGCCGACGCCCCGCTCGTCCGGAGCCACGTGACCCTGAGCAGCGAACGGGATGGTGGGGGGCGGGGGGTGGGGGGGCACTGAGACGTCCTCCCCGCTCAAGCCACCCCCCTCCCCAACCCCCGCCAGAGCTCCCGCAGCCTCACCAGGCCGCTCGGGGTCCGGGAACGACCCGGGCCGGGTCAGGCCGGTGCTGGCCGGGGGTGGCGTCGGCTGGTCTCTCAGCTGCAGGGCCTGTCCCGGTTTTTCCCATCAGTTTCAACAGTGATGGTCACCCCACATTGTTAGTCGTCTAGATTTCTCACTGACACCCCTGTTAGGGAGTGGCTTTTTAGAGAGATAGGGAACGTCACTTGGGGGATGTTAGTCATGAGAGAAAATAAGGGCTCAGGTGGGAT
Source organism: Muntiacus reevesi (assembly GCF_963930625.1). NCBI lineage: Eukaryota > Metazoa > Chordata > Mammalia > Artiodactyla > Cervidae > Muntiacus > Muntiacus reevesi. The sequence goes on from NW_027077907.1 coordinate 235,817, forward strand.
TGCAGATGTCATCCAGGGGGTAAATAGAGACAGTTGTTGCTGGTACCAAGACATGAAGTTTTTTTTCCCCCTTTTCCCAAAAGGCCATATTACGACCACATGGGGGCGCTGAGTAACAGCCCATAGCTCGGCTGGAAGGGTGGGCCTTTGATATTGATACCCTGGGATGGGTTGGACATACCCCCAACTTTGTCATTAATGCAGATGCAGCCCGGGCTGCTTAGGTTCAGTTGAGAAGCAGTGTGGTTTGCAAGTGAACATGCCTCGTTTAGGGAGAGATCAATAGCCATACAGGGAGATATGATTAGAAAGAGGAAGAACATCATATGATGCATTTTACTTATCTGAGGCATGATTGATGGGGTTCTGCTTGAACAAGAGCCTGAGATCTTCAACAGGTTCACAGGAATAGCTGTCCTCTGGCTTTGGAGTCTCAGTTTCTGTCTCCCCCTCCTGTAGGCCATAGGGTTTTATTCTAGAATTGTGGACCCAGGCAGATAGACCCTTCACTTTTACAGCAGTTGAAGTCACTAGAACAACCTGATATGGCCCTGTCCATTTCTCGGACAGCTGGTTTGGACTCCCTTTTTCTTGCCAGGTCTTTACTGATACTTGATCCCCTGGCTTTACCTGGGGATTTTTCAAGTCTTCCTGTGGTTTGTTCTCCATACCGTTGGAGTTCTTGCGGAAACCTTCCCAGGTCAATTATATGTTTTAAGAGTGTATTGGCATCCTCGTCAAGAAACAAATCAGAAGTTCAGAATGGTCGTCCATACATCATTTCATAAGGACTTAACAATAGTGGCCGTTTGGGGGATGTCCGTAGCCTCATGAGGGCTATGAGCAGCATATGTGTCCACTTACTATGTGTTTCTGACATAGCTTAGCCAGAGCCCTTTTAAGAGTCTGGTTGGCTCTCTCTACCTTTCCTGAAGCTTGAGGCCTCCAGGATGAGCGGAGCCGGTATTTTATGCCTAAGCATGCGGCTAGGATCTGGGGTATCGTGGCTGTAAGTGAGGGCCCATTGTCACTCTGAAGTGACCGAGGCAGCCCAAACCTAGGCACTATCTCCTTCAGCAGAGCTTTACAGACTTCTGTAGCTCTCTCAGTCTCAGTAGGGCACGCTTCGATCCATCCTGTGAATGTGTCAATAAAGACTAGCAAGTAAGAAAACCCTTGGGTTTGGGCATGGCTGTAAATTCTAAATGCGGAGTGGCATTGCCAGTCCGCTGCTGGGTATGATCCCCGATGTTGGACAGGTGTAATTAGAGGAGGTCTGGTTTTTGGGTTATTTTTTAGACAGGTGTCACAATTTTGTGTGACTTGTTTAACAACCTTAGCTAACTGTGGATGGGAGAGAATAGGCTTAAGCAAGATTTCTAGTTTATCTTTTCCAAAATGGGCGCTCTTATGTAAGGAGATAGTAATGTTTTAAACCTGAGAATCAGGGAGTATTATTTGGGCCTGATCAGGCTGAAACCACCCATGTGACCCAATCTCCCAGCCCCGCTCAGCATATCGGGAATGTCCCCCTGGGGTAAAATCTGGAGTCAGGATTTCCTTGGGGAAAAGGGGGCAGATAGCAGTGGCAGAGGTAGCTTCCCCGGCAGCTCGTCCTGCCTCTTGATCAGCTTTCCTATTTCCCTGAGCCTCTTTTTCTTGCCCCTTTTGGTGACTCTTGCAGTGGATGACAGCTAATTTTGCAGGAAGTTTGACTGCCTCCAGGAGCCTGAGAATGAGCTCTTTGTGTTAAATAGCATAGCTTCGGGAACTGAGCATCCCTCTTTCTTTCCAAATTGCTGCACGGGCATGCAGAATGAGGAAAGCATACTTAGAGTCCATACACACATTAATCCTCTTTCCTTCTCCTAACTCCAAAGCTCTTGTCAGGGCAAAAAGTTCAGCTTTCTGGGCTGAGGTGTCTGGGGGAAGAGACCCACTTTCCTTAGTTTCTTCCAGGCTCGCTACAGCATATCCTGCTTTCCTCTCTCCCTTTTCTACAAAACTGCTGCCATCTGTGTGCCAGTTTTCCTCTGGGTCAGATAAAGGTGTCTCTGAAAGGTCCCGGCGAGAAGAGTATAACTCGTCTGTGATTTGTATGCATTGGTGATCCAGAGGGGAGTTAGGGGGATCTGGCAGTAAGGTTGATGGATTTAAAGTCTGGCAGACCCTCAACTTTATTTCTGGAGTGTCAAGGAGGAGGGCTTGGTATTGGGAGATCCTTCCCCCTGTCATCCACGTGTCCCCTTTCGTTACCAAGACTGCTTGCACCCGGTGAGGCGTATACACTGTGGTGGGCTGACCCAGGGTCAGCTGAGATGCCTCCTTAACCATAAGAGCGGTGGCTGCTACTGCCGGGAGGCAAGTGGGCCACCCTCTGGCCACCTCATCTAGTTATTTTGAGAGATAAGCCACAGGTTGTAATACGGGCCCCATCATCTGCTCTAACAACCCAAGAGCAGTTCCTGTCCTTCCAGAAACATAGAGTCTAAAAGGCTTCTCCAGGTTGGGGAGGCCTAAAGCTGGGGCTGTAGTGATGGACTCTTTTAGGGCATTAAAGGCCACCTTGCAGGTCTCATGCCAGTCGAGTGGCTCTTCCTCTTTCCCCCTTAAATTCTCATATAGGGGTCTGGCCAGATTGCCATAATTAGGAATCCAGATCCTGCAAAACCCGGTCCTTCCTAAAAATCCCCTAAGATGTTCTTTTGTTTGGGGGTACGGGGTATTTAAGATGAGGGATCTCCCCTCGGGGTCAGGCATTCTTTTTCTCTCCATAATTATAAATCCAAGATATTTTACTTAGGTTAAGCTAATCTGAGCCTACTTGGGGGATACTCGATAACCCTTTTCATACAGGAAAGTTAGCGTTTTAAATAGTGTCCATTTGAGAGCTGGTAAAATCTGTCCAACTATGAGCAAGTCATCCACATACTGTATTAGACTACTGTTTGTTAAAGTTAATTCCCTTAGTTCTCTCCCCGAGGAAGTCCCGAAGATATGAGGGCTGTCCCTAAACCCTTGGGGTAGTCGAGTCCAGTCGAGAGTTGTATGGTCTCTCTTGTTTCCAAGTCCCGCCACTCAAAAGCAAAGAGTATTTGGGATTCAGGATGGAGAGGAATGCAAAAGAAAGCACCTTGAAGGTCCAAGACTTAGAACTACTTGGCATTTCCTGGGACTTGGGATAGGAGGGTATATGGGTTTGGGACTATGGGGTGGATGGGAACCACAGCTTCATTAACAGCTCTTAGATCCTGGACGAATCGGTAAGATCCATCTGGTTTTTGAACGGGCAAGATTGAGGTGTTGCAGGGGGACTCACAGCTGGTTCGAGTTCCAGTATCTCGGTATTTGTTAACTAATGGTTTAAGACCCTCAAGAGCTTCTGGTTTTAAGGGATATTGTCTTTTCCAGGGCTAGGGAGCATTTGGTCTCAGAGAAATCTTTACTGGTGGAACATTTATGGCTAAACCAGGGCTGGAGACATCCCACACCTGGGGATTGACCTCATCTAGACAAGGGACAGACTCCGCCTTTTCTACCTCTCACTGTAAATATTCAGACATAGGCAAAGAAAATTATCGACTTCTACCTTTGTGTCCCCAAGTCACTCTGGTTTGGAGGCGAAAGTATTATTCTCAAAATGGAAAATTTGGAAGCTGCAAACATGAAAAATTTAAAGAGTCACGCAGAGGCTAGTCACTCTAAGCTAACCCCTAAGACATTTATTGACTGATTTCTAGCTTCTCTTCTTTAACCTTTTTTATCTACAGTAATCCTGTGTGTTCGTTTTAGTTAGGGATTTATTTTTAGAGTATCCTGACTCTTCCAATACGTTCCAGTTTTGGTTCTGATACACTTAGAGATGTGCCAAGTGCTTCCTGAATACTATAGAACATGTTTTATATTTAAAATACTTCCATGCTTATGTAGTGAGTTAATGATTTTAAGTTTATTTGTTACACATTTCAATGTAAAAGCCAATGTGTGAACTAACATATTCACGACTTGGAAAAGTTGGCTTTTTTTTGCTGTGTGTTTGAACTCCTCACCCGACCAAAGGTCATAGAGAGGTCTATTGTTTTTCTAAAATGGTTATAGTGTTGTTTATTTTCTGGTAATTGAATTAGGGTGTGAGTTGCAAAGCCTGTGTTTCTGTTCATTTCATTCCATCTGTTCGGGTTTCTTTCGCTCTCCTGAGTCAGACAGTAATTTCCCATTGGTTGTCCAGTTACCAAGGTTGGTGTCCATACATCCGTGCTGGTCTCTCCAAACATGTCCGGGTGTTCTGTGAAACACTAAGCTTAATTTATTTGGAAATGACCTAGCTGTTCAATACACTGTCATCACTCAGTTGAGCAGAGGGAGAGAAATTCAAGTGACAAAACTCCAGAGAAGCTAGTGTCAGAGAGCCCCGGCGTGGCATGCGTGCAGGGGATTGGGGGGAGGGGGCGCTGCGCGGAGTGCGGAGGTCTCAGGTGTCCTCACACCCTGGGCCTCTCCAGGTCCGCCGCTGCTCAGTGGCCTCCCCCCGCCCCCATCACTTTGGCTGCTCAGGGCCGGGTGGTTTCTGCAGCTGCCCGGCATCTTGCCCGAGGCCCCCCCTGCCTACACGCTGTCTTCCAGTCTCTCTCTGAACCCTCGACTCTTTCTGCCTCTGTCTCACCTGGCGTGGGTGCGTGCGAGTGCCTGTCCGTGTGCCTGGCTGTCGCTCGTCCGCTCTCTCAGGAAGGTCCTGTGCTGGGCCCGTGGCGTGGGGGCAGGGCGGGCCTCAGTTTGGGGACTGGGCGGGGCTGAGGCACATCAGGGGGTTTGCACAGCCGGCAGGATGGGCGCCTGGTGCCACGGCTGGGCTGCCCCTAAGCCCGCCGGAGGCTCCGGGGACCCTGGCCCCGGGCCGACGCCCCGCTCGTCAGGAGCCATGTGACCCTGAGAAGCGAACGGGATGGTGGGGGGCGGGGGGTGGGGGGGCACCGAGAAGTCCTCCCTGCTCAAGCCACCCCCCTCCCCAACCCCCGCCAGAGCTCCCGCAGCCTCGCCAGGACGCTCGGGGTCCAGGAAGCGCCCCGGGCCGGGCCAGGCGCGTGCTGGCCGGGGGTGGCGTCGGCTGGTCTCCCAGCTGCAGGGCCTGTCCCGGTTTTTCCCATCAGTTTCAACAGTGACGGTCACCCCACATTGTGAGTCGTCTAGATTTCTCACTGACACCCCTGTTACGGAGTGGCTTTTTGGAGAGACAGGGAAGGTCACTTGGGGGATGTTAGTCATGAGGGAAAATAAGGGCTCAGGTGGGATTGCAGATGTCATCCAGGGGGTAAATAGAGACAGTTGTTGCTGGTACCAAGACATGAAGTTTTTTTTCCCCCTTTCCCCAAAAGGCCATATTACGACCACATGGGGGCGCTGAGTAACAGCCCATAGCTCGGCTGGAAGGGTGGGCCTTTGATATTGATACCCTGGGATGGGTTGGACATACCCCCAACCTTTGTCATTAATGCAGATGCAGCCCGGGCTGCTTAGGTTCAGTTGAGAAGCAGTGTGGTTTGCAAGTGAACATGCCTCGTTTAGGGAGAGATCAATAGCCATACAGGGAGATATGATTAGAAAGAGGAAGAACATCATATGATGCATTTTACTTATCTGAGGCAGGATTGATGGGGTTCTGCTTGAACAAGAGCCTGAGATCTTCAACAGGTTCACAGGAATAGCTGTCCTCTGGCTTTGGAGTCTCAGTTTCTGTCTCCCCCTCCTGTAGGCCATAGGGTTTATTCTAGAATTGTGGACCCAGGCAGATAGACCCTTCACTTTTACAGCAGTTGAAGTCACTAGAACAACCTGATATGGCCCTGTCCATTTCTCGGACAGCTGGTTTGGACTCCCTTTTTCTTGCCAGGTCTTTACTGATACTTGATCCCCTGGCTTTACCTGGGGATTTTTCAAGTCTTCCTGTGGTTTGTTCTCCATACCGTTGGAGTTCTTGCGGAAACCTTCCCAGGTCAATTATATGTTTTAAGAGTGTATTGGCATCCTCGTCAAGAAACAAATCAGAAGTTCAGAATGGTCGTCCATACATCATTTCATAAGCACTTAACAATAGTGGCCGTTTGGGGGATGTCCGTAGCCTCATGAGGGCTATGGGCAGCATATGTGTCCACTTATTATGTGTATCTAACATAGCTTAGCCAGAGCCCTTTTAAGAGTCTGGTTGGCTCTCTCTACCTTTCCTGAAGCTTGAGGCCTCCAGGATGAGCGGAGCTGTTATTTTATGCCTAAGCATGCGGCTAGGTTCTGGGGTATCGTGGCTGTAAGTGAGGGCCCGTTGTCACTCTGAAGTGACCGAGGCAGCCCAAACCTAGGCACTATCTCCTTCAGCAGAGCTTTACAGACTTCTGTAGCTCTCTCAGTCTCAGTAGGGAACGCTTCGATCCATCCTGTGAATGTGTCAATAAAGACTCGCAAGTAAGAAAACCCTTGGGTCTTGGGCATGGCTGTAAATTCTAAATGCGGAGCGGCATTGCCAGTCCGCTCCTGGGTATGATCCCCGATGTTGGACAGGTGTAATTAGAGGAGGTCTGGTTTTTGGGTTATTTTTTAGACAGGTGTCACAATTTTGTTTGACCTGTTTAAAAACCTTAGCTAACTGCGGATGGGAGAGAATAGGCTTAAGCAAGATTTCTAGATTATCTTTTCCAAAATGGGCGCTCTTATGTAAGGAGTTAGTAATGTTTTAAACCTGAGAATCAGGGAGCATTATTTGGGCCTGATCAGGCTGAAACCACCCATGTGACCCAATCTCCCAGCCCCGCTCAGCATATCGGGAATGTCCCCCTGGGGTAAAATCTGGAGTCAGGGTTTCCTTGGGGAAAAGGGGGCAGATAGCAGTGGCAGAGGTAGCTTCCCCGGCAGCTCGTCCTGCCTCTTGATCAGCTTTCCTATTTCCCTGAGCCTCTTTTCCTTGCCCCTTTTGGTGACTCTTGCAGTGGATGACAGCTAATTTTGCAGGAAGTTTGACTGCCTCCAGGAGCCTGAGAATGAGCTCTTTGTGTTTAATAGCAGAGCTTCGGGCACTGAGCATCCCTCTTTCTTTCCAAATTGCTGCACGGGCATGCAGAATGAGGAAAGCATTCTTAGAGTCCATACACACATTAATCCTCTTTCCTTCTCCTAACTCCAAAGCTCTTGTCAGGGCAAAAAGTTCAGCTTTCTGGGCTGAGGTGTCTGGGGGAAGAGACCCACTTTCCTTAGTTTCTTCCAGGCTCGCTACAGCATATCCTGCTTTCCTCTCTCCCTTTTCTACAAAACTGCTGCCATCTGTGTGCCAGTTTTCCTCTGGGTCAGATAAAGGTGTCTCTCATAGGTCCCGGCGAGAAGAGTATAACTCGTCTGTGATTTGTATGCATTGGTGATCCAGAGGGGAGGTAGGGGGATCTGGCAGTAAGGTTGCTGGATTTAAAGTCTGGCAGACCCTCAACTTTATTTCTGGAGTGTCAAGGAGGAGGGCTTGGTATTGGGTGATCCTTCCCCCTGTCATCCACCTGTCCCCTTTCGTTTCCAAGACTGCTTGCACCCGGTGTGGCGTATACACTGTGGTGGGCTGACCCAGGGTCAGCTGAGATGCCTCCTTAACCATAACATCGGTGGCTGCTACTGCCCGGAGGCAAGTGGGCCACCCTCTGGCCACCTCATCTAGTTATTTTGAGAGATAAGCCACAGGTTGTAATACGGGCCCCATCATCTGCTCTAACACCCCAAGAGCAGTTCCTGTCCTTCCAGAAACATAGAGTCTAAAAGGTTTCTCCAGATTGGGGAGGCCTAAAGCTGGGGCTGTAGTGATGGACTCTTTTAGGGCATTAAAGGCCACCTTGCAGGTCTCATGCCAGTAGAGTGGCTCTTCCTCTTTCCCCCTTAAATTCTCACATATGGGTCTGGCCAGATTGCCATAATTAGGAATCCAGATCCTGCAAAACCCGGTCCTTCCTAAAAATCCCCTAAGCTGTTGTTTTGTTTGGGGGTACGGAGTATTTAAGATGAGGGATCTCCCCTCGGTGTCAGGCATTCTTTTTCTCTCCGTAATTATAAATACAAGGTTTTTTACTTGGGTTAAGCTAATCTGAGCCTACTTGGGGGATACTCGGTAACCCTTTTCATACAGGAAAGTTAGCCTTTTAAATAGTGTCCATTTAAGAGCTCGTAAAATCTGGCCTAGCTATGAGCAAGTCATCCACATACTGTATTAGACTACAGTTTGTTAAAGTTAATTCCCTTAGTTCTCTCCCCGAGGAAGTCCCGAAGATATGAGGGTTGTCCCTAAACCCTTGGGGTAGTCGAGTCCAGTCGAGAGTTGTATGGTCTCTCTTGTTTCCAAGTCCCGCCACTCAAAAGCAAAGAGATTTTGGGATTCAGGATGGAGAGGAATGCAAAAGAAAGCACCTTGAAGGTCCAAGACTGAGAAGTACTTGGCATTTCCTGGGACTTGGGATAGGAGGGTATATGGGTTTGGGACTATGGGGTGGATGGGAACCACAGCTTCATTAACAGCTCTTAGATCCTGGACGAATCGGTAAGATCCATCTGGTTTTTGAACGGGCAAGATTGGGGTGTTGCAGGGGGACTCACAGCTGATTCGAGTTCCAGTATCTCGGTATTTGTTAACTAATGGTCTAAGACCCTCCAGAGCTTCTGGTTTTAAGGGATATTGTCTTTTCCAGGGCTAGGGAGCATTTGGTCTCAGAGAAATCTTTACTGGTGGAACATTTATGGCTAAACCAGGGCTGGAGACATCCCACACCTGGGGATTGACATCATCTAGACAAGGGACAGACTCCTCCTTTTCTACCTCTGACTGTAAATATTCAGACATAGGCAAAGAAAATTATCGACTTCTACCTTTGTGTCCCCAAGTCACTCTGGTTTAGAGGCGAAAGTATTATTCTGACCATGGAAAATTTGGAAGCTGCAAACATGAAAAATGTAAAGAGTCACGCAGAGGCTAGTCACTCTAAGCTAACCCCTAAGTCATTTATTGACTGATTTCTAGCTTCTCTTCTTTAACCTTTTTTATCTACAGTTATCCTGTGTGTTCCTTTTAGTTAGGGATTCATTTTTAGACTATCCTGACTCTTCCACTACGTTCCAGTTTTGAGTCTGATACACTTACAGATGTGCCAATTGCTTCCTGAATACTATAGAATATTTTTTATGTTTAAAACACTTCCATGTTTATGTAGTAAGTCAATGATTTTAAGTTTATTTGTTACACATTTCAATGTAAAAGTCAATGTGTGAACTAACATATTCACGACTTGGAAAAGTTGGCTTTTTTTTGCTGTGTGTTTGAACTCCTCACCCGACCAAAGGTCATGGAGAGGTCTCTAGTTTTTCTAAAATGGTTATAGTGTTGTTTATTTTCTGGTAATTGAATTAGGGTGTGAGATGCAAAGCTTGTTTTTCTATTCATTTCATTCCATCTGTTCGGGTTTCTTTCTCTCTCCTGAGTCAGACAGTAATTTCCCATTGGTTGTCCATTTACCAAGGTTGGTGTCCATGCATCCGTGCTGGTCTCTCCATACATGTCCGGGTATCCTGTGAAACACTAAGCTTAATTTATTTGGAAATGACCTAGCTGTTCAATACACTGTCATCACTCAGTTGAGCAGAGGGAGAGAAATTCAAGTGACAAAACTCCAGAGAAGCTAGTGTCAGAGCGCCCCGGCGTGGCATGGGTGCAGGGGGTTGGGGGGAGGGGGCGGTGCGCGGAGCGCGGAGGTCTCAAGTGTCGTTCCACCATGGGCCTCTCCAGGTCCGCCACTGCTCAGTGGCCTCCCCCCGCCACCACCGCTTTGGCTGCTCAGGGCCGGGTGGTCTCTGCAGCTGTCCGGCATCCTGCCCGAGGCCCCCCCTGCCCACACGCTGTCTTCCAGTCTCTCTCTGAACCCTCGACTCTTTCTGCCTCTGTCTCACGTGGCGTGGGTGCATGCGAGTGCATGTCCGTTTCGCTGGCTGTCGCTCGTCTGCTCTCCCAGGAAGGTCCTGTGCTGGGCCCGTGGCGTGGGGGCAGGGCGGGCCTCCGTAGGGCGAAAAGGCGGGGCTGAGACGCTCCAGGGGGTTTGCGCAGCCGGCAGGACTGGAGCCTGGGGCCCCAGCAGGGCTGCCCCAAAGTCCCAGGAGGCTCCGGGGACCGCGGACCCGGGCCGAAGCCCCGCTCGTCCGGAGCCCCCTGACCCTGAGCAGCGAACGGGATGGTGGGGGGCAGCGTGTGAGGGGGTACCGAGATGTCCTCGCTGCTCTACCCACCCCCTTCCCCCCACCCCAGGTTCCGCAGGCACGCCAGTCCCCGGCCGGCCGGGCCAGACTGGTGCTGGCCTGGGCTCGCGGTGTGCGGAGCGGGGGCGCCCTCCGGTGCCCGCCGAGCTGCAGGCTCTGGCCGGCCGGAGTCCAGTCGCGGGTCGTGAGGCTCAAGTATAGCGTGCGCCCGCTCGAGAACTGCAGCCCCAGGCCCGAACGGCAGGTCAGACCGCAAGGGAGGCGAAACGCGGGGCTCCTGGGGCGTCTGACAGCCGCCTCGGTCTAAGGCTATTGCACCTTGAAAGTGCCCTATTTCCTCTGATCTGGGAAATTGAGTAGGGCCGGGCCTGGTCAGTACTTGCATGGGAGACCGCCTAGTAGTTAGGCGGTTTTGTGATTTTTCTGAATGCCTACTTGAGAAAGTTAGAATTGGATGACTGCACACAGGAAAACGAATAATGTTTTCGTACATAATCTTAAGAATCCAGCAGCTGGTCATTCTTTTTCCTGTCCTAACACAGCTAACTGGAAGTCAGTTGCAGTAACTTCTACTGACTTAAGACCCTCATCCCTAACGGAAGGTATATAGGAAAACCCATAGTATATCTAAATAAACATGAAAGATAGAACGATGAGAAAAAAAAAAAATTCTCAGTGACATCTTAGTTGGTATATGAAACACGATGATTATGAAAGCAAAACCCATAATCAAGTCCAGGCCATGGAAGCCTGTGACTTTCACTGAGTGTTGACTTCCATTTCAGCTGAGGTTGTAAAAAGTGCTTTGTAAAATCCTGAGGTTTGAAGCACTTGTAACCTCCTGAAGAGACTGCAATCAGAAGACTTTCTAGAATATCCTGACGCTGTGGTGAGCTCAAGCAATACATTCTCCAGAGGTCGGAAGACAGACATGTTGGGAAGTGGGGATGACTTCTACTGCACTTAGGGAGAAAGGGCATGTACAAGTGGAGAAGAAACACCTCAGTGACGGAATCTTTAAAGACTCCGTACATGGAGAAGGAAATGGCAACCCACTCCAATATTCTTGGCTGGAAAAATCCATGGACAGAGGAGTCTGGCGGGCTGAAGTCCACGGGATTCCATGACTGATCGTGTGTGCACGAGGGTGGAGGGAGACGGGTTGGTAGCAAGAAACTGGTAGAAGTAAAAAATAAGAAAAAATATAAAATAAAGACTCGATAAATATGACAACGACTGGTAGGAATAAACCTTCAGAAGTGCCTTCTCAGACCTCCCGTCAGAAGCACAAGCGTAATAAAGACACTGAGTTTTCACGGTCTCACACAAAATTCGACTGGCTTATGACAATGGGCAGAGAGGCGCCTCTAAGACATCGGGGCTGGGCTTTACTGGAGGATGCACATCGATAGAGTGCATGGCTATGTGTTATGGAAATATGTCTTAATGGAAGGGCGAAGGCATCTTCTTGAAGAACACAGCAAATAACACTACAAATTCAAGGAACTTTTCTACAATGACAATAGCTGATTTCATGTTGGCTACTGCTTGGCAGAGCTGGGTTCGCCTCTCCCATTATGTACCTCAGGGGCCAGCTGTGAATGTAGCCATTAGTTTCTCACTTAGAAACCGAACCTAATACTTGCCATGTGCACTAGCGCAAGAACACTGAAAGCTCCGCGGAGAAGCAAGTCAGACAGACATGGTTCTGTTTTCTCACAGAAGCTGCTTATGACCGGCCCTGCTCACTGACAGATTGCTAATGCCAAATCGATAGACAGTTATGCAGATATTCTTTAGCAACTGAGCGACCAGGGAAGCCCTACTACCTCAGTTGGTAAAGAATCTGCCTGCAACTTAGGAGAAGCCACTTTCAGTCCTGGGTCGGGAAGATCCCCTGGAGAAGGGATAGGCTACCCACTCCTGTATTCTGGCCTAGAGAATTCCACGGACTCTATAGTCCAAGGGGCCGCAAAGAGTCAGGCACGAACTGAGCCACTTTCACCTGCACATGCGGATATTACTTAGAAAAAGAAATGTGGTAACAGATCTAGCACCTCTGTCAAGCTCATGAGTGAGTACTATAAATATACAGAATCAGCTTTGTCCTGCATAGTTATTACCATCCTGTATTTGCTTTGAGAGGAGTTGAGCTACTCTTGTGAAAGAGGAATGATTCTTTACCAACTGAGCCACAGGGACAGCCCACTAATATTGGAGTGGGTAGCCTATCCCTTCTCCAGCGGTTCTTCCTTACCCAGGAACTGAACCAGGGTCTCCTGCCTGAGTAACACATATTGGGTAAAAATCGGTGAGGGAGCATAACTATGGACATTGATTGGTAAACTCAGTTTTCCTTGTCCAGATGGCTAGCGGAGGAGAAATAAACGTTGGCATGCATTTAAAAATTTCTTCTGATACTATATATAAAATTTACTTTTTCTCTGCAGAAGTCTTTAATGAAGCACAGATATTGTCATTAGATTGCTTTGGTCATATCCGTCTTATCCACATTTATTTTTAACAGTCACATAGTGTGGCCTCAAATACTTGAAGACACGACAAAAGATTTCTTTGGTCTCCATTCTAAACTGGATCGTGAGAAGGCAGTGCATCAGCATAATGCAGGAGCTCAAGATATTTTTGGCAAAAACTTGACTAGTCTGTTTAATGATATTGAAGAATGAGTTAAGGGTGGCAGCACGAAACAGAAGGCCATGCTAGAAGTACACAAGACCTTGTTTGGTGAGTCCAAACATGACTTTTTCTTTCAATTGAAGGGTAGTTGCTTTACAGAATTTTGTTGCCAAACATCAGCATGAATGAGCCACAGGTATACATATGTTTCCTCCCTCCTGAACCTCTCTCCCATTTCCCTCCCCATTCCACCCCTAGCTTGTTGCAGAGCCCCTGTTTGAGTCCCCTGAGTCATACAGCAAATTTCATTGGCATCTGTTTTTACGTATGGTAATATCTTTTCATGTTACTCTGCATTCATCTCACCCTCTCCTTCCTCCCCCCTGTCCATGTCCATAAGTCTGTTCTCTACATCTGTGACTCCTTGGCTTCCCTGCAAATAATTTCATCAGTACCACCTTTAGTTCAAGCATTTTTTTTTTCCCCCAAGCATTTCTTATTTCTTATTCCAGTCTTACTGTCTTTAGTGTGAGACTGATTTCGAAACTGATATGAAAGTATTATTCTCACCATCGAAAATTTGGAAGATGCAAACATGTAAAATTTAAAAAGTCACGCAGAGGCTAGTCACTCTAAGCTAACCCCTAAAACATTTATTGACTGATTTCTAGTTTCTCTTCTTTAACCTTTTTTATGTACAATAATCCTGTGTATTCCTTTTAGTTAGGGATTCATTTTTAGACTATCCTGACTCTTCAACTAACTTCCAGTTTTGGGTCTCATACAGTGAGACATGTGCCAAATGCTTCCTGAATACTATAGAACATATTTTATGTTTAAAATACTTCCATGCTTATGTAGTGAGTCAATGATTTTAAGTTTATTAGTTACACATTTCAATGTAAAAGTCAATGTGTGAACTAACATATTCAAGACTTGGAAAAGTTGGCTTTTTTTTGCTGTGTGTTTGAACTCCTCACCCGTCCAAACGTCATGGAGAGGTCTGTTGTTTTTCTAAAATGGTTATAGTGTTGTTTATTTTCTGGTAATTGAATTAGGGTGTGAGTTGTAAAGCCTGTGTTTCTGTTCATTTCATTCCATCTGTTCGGGTTTCTTTGTCTCTCCTGAGTCAGACAGTAATTTCCCATTGGTTGTCCAGTTACCAAGGTTGGTGTCCATGCATCCGTGCTGGTCTCTCCATACATGTCCGGGTGTCCTGTGAAACACTAAGCTTAATTTATTTGGAAATGACCTAGCTGTTCAATACACTGTCATCACTCAGTTGAGCAGAGGGAGAGAAATTCAAGTGACAAAACTCCAGAGACGCTAGTGTCAGAGCGCCCCGGCGTGGCATGCATGCAGGGGGTTGGGGTGAGGGGGGCGGGGCGCGGAGCGTGGAGATCTCAGGTGTCCTCCCACCCTAGGCCTCTCCAGGCCCGCCGCTGCTCAGTGGCCTCCCCCCGCCCCCATCGCTTTGGCTGCTCAGGGCCGGGTGGTCTCTGCAGCTGCCCGGCATCCTGCCCGAGGCCCCCCCTGCCCACACGCTGTCTTCCAATCTCTCTCTGAACCCTGGACTCTTTCTGCCTCTGTCTCACCTGGCGTGGGTGCGTGCGAGTGCCTGTCCGTGTGACTGGCTGTCGCTCGTCCGCTCTCACAGGAAGGTCCTGTGCTGGGCCCGTGGCGTGGGGGCAGGGCGGGCCTCGGTTTGGGGACAGGGCGGGGCTGAGGCACTCCAGGGGGTTTGCACAGTCGGCAGGATGAGCGCCTGGGGCCCCGGCTGGGCTGCCCCTAAGCCCGCAGGGGGCTCCGGGGACCGCGGCCCCGGGCCGACGCCCCGCTCGTCCGGAGCCACGTGACCCTGAGCAGCGAACGGGATGTTGGGGGGCGGGGGGTGGGGGGGCACCGAGACGTCCTCCCCGCTCAAGCCACCCCCCTCCCCAACCCCCACCAGAGCTCCCGCAGCCTCGCCAGGCCGCTCGGGGTCCGGGAAGCGCCCCGGGCCGGGCCAGGCGCGTGCTGGCCGGGGGTGGCGTCGGCTGGTCTCCCAGCTACAGGGCCTGTCCCGGTTTTTCCCATCAGTTTCAACAGTGACGGTCACCCCACATTGTGAGTCATCTAGATTTCTCACTGACACCCCTGTTAGGGAGTGGCTTTTTGGAGAGTTAGGGAAGGTCACTTGGGGGATGTTAGTCATGAGAGAAAATAAGGGCTCAGGTGGGATTGCAGATGTCATCCAGGGGGTAAATAGAGACAGTTGTTGCTGGTACCAAGACATGAAGTTTTTTTTCCCCCTTTCCCCAAAAGGCCATATTACGACCACATGGGGGCGCTGAGTAACAGCCCATAGCTCGGCTGGAAGGGTGGGCCTTTGAGAGTGATACCCTGGGATGGGTTGGACATACCCCCAACCTTTGTCATTAATGCAGATGCAGCCCGGGCTGCTTAGGTTCAGTTGAGAAGCAGTGTGGTTTGCAATTGAACACGCCTCGTTTAGGGAGAGATCAATAGCCATACAGGGAGATATGATTAGAAAGAGGAAGAACATCATATGATGCATTTTACTTATCTGAGGCAGGATTGATGGGGTTCTGCTTGAACAAGAGCCTGAGATCTTCAACAGGTTCACAGGAATAGCTGTCTTCTGGCTTTGGAGTCTCAGTTTCTGTCTCCCCCTCCTGTAGGCCATAGGGTTTTATTCTAGAATTGTGGACCGAGGCAGATAGACCCTTCACTTTTACAGCAGTTGAAGTCACTAGAACAACCTGATATGGCCCTGTCCATTTCTCGGACAGCTGGTTTGGACTCCCTTTTTCTTGCCAGGTCTTTACTGATACTTGATCCCCTGGCTTTATCTGGGGATTTTTCAAGTCTTCCTGTGGTTTGTTCTCCATACCGTTGGAGTTCTTGCTGAAACCTTCCCAGGTCAATTATATGTTTTAAGAGTGTATTGGCATCCTCGTCCAGAAACAAATCAGAAGTTAAGAATGGTCGTCCAAACATCATTTCATAAGGACTTAACAATAGTGGCCGTTTGGGGGATGTCCGTATCCTCATGAGGGCTTTGGGCAGCATATGTTTCCACTTATTATGTGTTTCTGACATAGCTTAGCCAGAGCCCTTTTAAGAGTCTGGTTGGCTCTCTCTACCTTTCCTGAAGCTTGAGGCCTCCAGGATGAGTGGAGCTGGTATTTTATGCCTGCCTAAGGTTCTGGGGTATCGTGGCTGTAAGTGAGGGTCGGTTGTCACACTGAAGTGACCGAGGCAGCCCAAACCTAGGCACTATCTCCTTCAGCAGAGCTTTACAGACTTCTGTAGCTCTCTCTGTCTCAGTAGGGAACGCTTCGATCCATCCTGTGAATGTGTCAATAAAGACTAGCAAGTAAGAAAACCCTTGGTCTTGGGCATGGCTGTAAATTCTAAATGCGGAGCAGCATTGCCAGTCCGCTCCTGGGTATGATCCCCGATGTTGGACAGGTGTAATTAGAGGAGATCTGGTTTTTGGGTTATTTTTTAGACAGGTGTCACAATTTTGTGTGACTTGTTTAACAACCTTAGCTAACTGGGGATGGGAGAGAATAGGCTTAAGCAAGATTTCTAGATTATCTTTTCCAAAATGGGCGCTCTTATGTAAGGAGTTAGTAATG
This sequence comes from Muntiacus reevesi, assembly GCF_963930625.1. Lineage (NCBI taxonomy): Eukaryota > Metazoa > Chordata > Mammalia > Artiodactyla > Cervidae > Muntiacus > Muntiacus reevesi. Next base: position 252,355 of record NW_027077907.1, read on the forward strand.
TTTTCAACCTGAGAATCAGGGAGTATTATTTGGGCCTGATCAGGCTGAAACCACCCATGTGACCCAATCTCCCAGCCCCGCTCAGCATATCTGGAATGTCCCCCTGGGGTAAAATCTGGAGTCAGGGTTTCCTTGGGGAAAGGGGGGCAGATAGCAGTGGCAGAGGTAGCTTCCCCGTCAGCTCGTCCTGCCTCTTGATCAGCTTTCCTATTTCCCTGAGCCTCTTTTTCTTGCCCCTTTTGGTGACTCTTGCAGTGGATGACAGCTAATTTTGCAGGAAGTTTGACTGCCTCCAGGAGCCTGAGAATGAGCTCTTTGTGTTTAATAGCAGAGCTTCGGGCACTGAGCATCCCTCTTTCTTTCCAAATTGCTGCACGGGCATGCAGAATGAGGAAAGCATACTTAGAGTCCATATACACATTTATCCTCTTTCCTTCTCCTAACTCCAAAGCTCTTGTCAGGGCAAAAATTCAGCTTTCTGGGCTGAGGTGTCTGGGGGAAGAGACCCACTTTCCTTAGTTTCTTCCAGGCTCGCTATAGCATATCCTGCTTTCCTCTCTCCCTTTTCTACAAAACTGCTGCCATCTGTGTGCCAGTTTTCCTCTGGGTCAGATATAGGTGTCTCTGATAAGTCCCGGCGAGAAGAGTATAACTCGTCTGTGATTTGTATGCATTGGTGATCCAGAGGGGAGGTAGGGGGATCTGGCAGTAAGGTTGCAGGTTTGAAAGTCTGGCAGAACCTCAACTTTATTTCTGGAGTGTAAAGGAGGAGGGCTTGGTATTGGGTGATCCTTCCCCCTGTCATCCACCTGTCCCCTTTCGTTTCCAAGACTGCTTGCACCCGGTGAGGCGTATACACTGTGGTGGGCTGACCCAGGGTCAGCTTAGATGCCTCCTTAACCATAAGAGCAGTGGCTGCTACTGCCGGGAGGCAAGTGGGCCACCCTCTGGCCACCTAATCTAGTTATTTTCAGAGATAACCCACAGGTTGTAATACGGGCCCCATCATCTGCTCTAACACCCCAAGAGCAGTTCCTGTCCTTCCAGAAACATAGAGTCTAAAAGGCTTCTCCAGGTTGGGGAGGCCTAAAGCTGGGGCTGTAGTGATTGACTCTTTTAGGACATTAAAGGCCACCTTGCAGGTCTCATGCCAGTCGAGTGGCTCTTCCTCTTTCTCCCTTAAATTTTCATATAGGGGTCTGACCAGATTGCCATAATTAGGAACCCAGATCCTGCAAAACCCGGTCCTTCCTAAAAATCCCCTAAGCTGTTGTTTTGTTTGGGGGTACGGGGTATTTAAGATGAGGGATTTCCCCTCGGGGTCAGGCATTCTTTTTCTCTCCGTAATTATAAATCCAAGGTATTTTACTTGAGTTAAGCTAATCTGAGCCTACTTGGGGGATACTCGATAACCCTTTTCATACAGGAAAGTTAGCGTTTTAAATAGTGTCCATTTGAGAGCTGGTAAAATCTGGCCTAGCTATGAGCAAGTCATCCACATACTGTATTTGACTACTGTTTGTTAAAGTTAATTCCCTTAGTTCTCTCCCCGAGGAAGTCCCGAAGATATGAGGGCTGTCCCTAAACCCTTGGGGTAGTCGAGTCCAGTCGAGAGTTGTATGGTCTCTCTTGTTTCCAAGTCCCGCCACTCAAAAGCAAAGAGTTTTTGGGATTCAGGATGGAGAGGAATGCAAAAGAAAGTACCTTGAAGGTCCAAGACTGAGAAGTACTTGGCATTTCCTGGGACTTGGGATAGGAGGGTATATGGGTTTGGGACTATGGGGTGGATGGGAACCACAGCTTCATTAACAGCTTTTAGATCCTGGATGAATCGGTAAGATCCATCTGGTTTTTGAACAGGCAAGATTGGGGTGTTGCAGGGGTCTCAGAGCTGATTCGAGTTCCAGTATCTCGGTATTTGTTAACTAATGGTCTAAGACCCTCAAGAGCTTCTGGTTTTAATGGATATTGTCTTTTCCAGGGCTAGGGAGCATTTGGTCTCAGAGAAATCTTTACTGGTGGAACATTTATGGCTAAACCAGGGCTGGAGACATCCCACACCTGGGGATTGACCTCATCTCGACAAGGGACAGACTCCTCCTTTTCTACCTCTGACTGTAAATATTCAGACATAGGCAAAGAAAATTATCGACTTCTACCTTTGTGTCCCCAAGTCACTCTGGTTTGGAGGCGAAAGAATTATTCTCAAAATGGAAAATTTGGAAGCTGCAAACATGAAAAATTTAAAGAGTCACGCAGAGGCTAGTCACTCTAAGCTAACCCCTAAGACATTTATTGACTGATTTCTAGCTTCTCTTCTTTAACCTTTTTTATCTACAGTAATCCTGTGTGTTCTTTGTAGTTAGGGATTCATTTTTAGACTATCCTGACTCTTCCACTACATTCCAGTTTTGGGTCTGATACACTTAGAGATGTGCCAAGTGCTTCCTGAATACTATAGAACATATTTTATATTTAAAATACTTCCATGCTTATGTAGTGAGTCAATGATTTTAAGTTTATTAGTTACACATTTCAATGTAAAAGTCAATGTGTGAACTAACATATTCAAGACTTGGAAAAGTTGGCTTTTTTTTGCTGTGTGTTTGAACTCCTCACCCGTCCAAACGTCATGGAGAGGTCTGTTGTTTTTCTAAAATGGTTATAGTGTTGTTTATTTTCTGGTAATTGAATTAGGGTGTGAGTTGTAAAGCCTGTGTTTCTGTTCATTTCATTCCATCTGTTCGGGTTTCTTTCTCTCTCCTGAGTCAGACAGTAATTTCCCATTGGTTGTCCAGTTACCAAGGTTGGTGTCCATGCATCCGTGCTGGTCTCTCCATACATGTCCGGGTGTCCTGTGAAACACTAAGCTTAATTTATTTGGAAATGACCTAGCTGTTCAATACACTGTCATCACTCAGTTGAGCAGAGGGAGAGAAATTCAAGTGACAAAACTCCAGAGACGCTAGTGTCAGAGCGCCCCGGCGTGGCATGCATGCAGGGGGTTGGGGTGAGGGGGGCGGGGCGCGGAGCGTGGAGATCTCAGGTGTCCTCCCACCCTAGGCCTCTCCAGGCCCGCCGCTGCTCAGTGGCCTCCCCCCGCCCCCATCGCTTTGGCTGCTCAGGGCCGGGTGGTCTCTGCAGCTGCCCGGCATCCTGCCCGAGGCCCCCCCTGCCCACACGCTGTCTTCCAATCTCTCTCTGAACCCTGGACTCTTTCTGCCTCTGTCTCACCTGGCGTGGGTGCGTGCGAGTGCCTGTCCGTGTGACTGGCTGTCGCTCGTCCGCTCTCACAGGAAGGTCCTGTGCTGGGCCCGTGGCGTGGGGGCAGGGCGGGCCTCGGTTTGGGGACAGGGCGGGGCTGAGGCACTCCAGGGGGTTTGCACAGTCGGCAGGATGAGCGCCTGGGGCCCCGGCTGGGCTGCCCCTAAGCCCGCAGGGGGCTCCGGGGACCGCGGCCCCGGGCCGACGCCCCGCTCGTCCGGAGCCACGTGACCCTGAGCAGCGAACGGGATGTTGGGGGGCGGGGGGTGGGGGGGCACCGAGACGTCCTCCCCGCTCAAGCCACCCCCCTCCCCAACCCCCACCAGAGCTCCCGCAGCCTCGCCAGGCCGCTCGGGGTCCGGGAAGCGCCCCGGGCCGGGCCAGGCGCGTGCTGGCCGGGGGTGGCGTCGGCTGGTCTCCCAGCTACAGGGCCTGTCCCGGTTTTTCCCATCAGTTTCAACAGTGACGGTCACCCCACATTGTGAGTCATCTAGATTTCTCACTGACACCCCTGTTAGGGAGTGGCTTTTTGGAGAGTTAGGGAAGGTCACTTGGGGGATGTTAGTCATGAGAGAAAATAAGGGCTCAGGTGGGATTGCAGATGTCATCCAGGGGGTAAATAGAGACAGTTGTTGCTGGTACCAAGACATGAAGTTTTTTTTCCCCCTTTCCCCAAAAGGCCATATTACGACCACATGGGGGCGCTGAGTAACAGCCCATAGCTCGGCTGGAAGGGTGGGCCTTTGAGAGTGATACCCTGGGATGGGTTGGACATACCCCCAACCTTTGTCATTAATGCAGATGCAGCCCGGGCTGCTTAGGTTCAGTTGAGAAGCAGTGTGGTTTGCAATTGAACACGCCTCGTTTAGGGAGAGATCAATAGCCATACAGGGAGATATGATTAGAAAGAGGAAGAACATCATATGATGCATTTTACTTATCTGAGGCAGGATTGATGGGGTTCTGCTTGAACAAGAGCCTGAGATCTTCAACAGGTTCACAGGAATAGCTGTCTTCTGGCTTTGGAGTCTCAGTTTCTGTCTCCCCCTCCTGTAGGCCATAGGGTTTTATTCTAGAATTGTGGACCGAGGCAGATAGACCCTTCACTTTTACAGCAGTTGAAGTCACTAGAACAACCTGATATGGCCCTGTCCATTTCTCGGACAGCTGGTTTGGACTCCCTTTTTCTTGCCAGGTCTTTACTGATACTTGATCCCCTGGCTTTATCTGGGGATTTTTCAAGTCTTCCTGTGGTTTGTTCTCCATACCGTTGGAGTTCTTGCTGAAACCTTCCCAGGTCAATTATATGTTTTAAGAGTGTATTGGCATCCTCGTCCAGAAACAAATCAGAAGTTAAGAATGGTCGTCCAAACATCATTTCATAAGGACTTAACAATAGTGGCCGTTTGGGGGATGTCCGTATCCTCATGAGGGCTTTGGGCAGCATATGTTTCCACTTATTATGTGTTTCTGACATAGCTTAGCCAGAGCCCTTTTAAGAGTCTGGTTGGCTCTCTCTACCTTTCCTGAAGCTTGAGGCCTCCAGGATGAGTGGAGCTGGTATTTTATGCCTGCCTAAGGTTCTGGGGTATCGTGGCTGTAAGTGAGGGTCGGTTGTCACACTGAAGTGACCGAGGCAGCCCAAACCTAGGCACTATCTCCTTCAGCAGAGCTTTACAGACTTCTGTAGCTCTCTCTGTCTCAGTAGGGAACGCTTCGATCCATCCTGTGAATGTGTCAATAAAGACTAGCAAGTAAGAAAACCCTTGGTCTTGGGCATGGCTGTAAATTCTAAATGCGGAGCAGCATTGCCAGTCCGCTCCTGGGTATGATCCCCGATGTTGGACAGGTGTAATTAGAGGAGATCTGGTTTTTGGGTTATTTTTTAGACAGGTGTCACAATTTTGTGTGACTTGTTTAACAACCTTAGCTAACTGGGGATGGGAGAGAATAGGCTTAAGCAAGATTTCTAGATTATCTTTTCCAAAATGGGCGCTCTTATGTAAGGAGTTAGTAATGTTTTCAACCTGAGAATCAGGGAGTATTATTTGGGCCTGATCAGGCTGAAACCACCCATGTGACCCAATCTCCCAGCCCCGCTCAGCATATCTGGAATGTCCCCCTGGGGTAAAATCTGGAGTCAGGGTTTCCTTGGGGAAAGGGGGGCAGATAGCAGTGGCAGAGGTAGCTTCCCCGTCAGCTCGTCCTGCCTCTTGATCAGCTTTCCTATTTCCCTGAGCCTCTTTTTCTTGCCCCTTTTGGTGACTCTTGCAGTGGATGACAGCTAATTTTGCAGGAAGTTTGACTGCCTCCAGGAGCCTGAGAATGAGCTCTTTGTGTTTAATAGCAGAGCTTCGGGCACTGAGCATCCCTCTTTCTTTCCAAATTGCTGCACGGGCATGCAGAATGAGGAAAGCATACTTAGAGTCCATATACACATTTATCCTCTTTCCTTCTCCTAACTCCAAAGCTCTTGTCAGGGCAAAAATTCAGCTTTCTGGGCTGAGGTGTCTGGGGGAAGAGACCCACTTTCCTTAGTTTCTTCCAGGCTCGCTATAGCATATCCTGCTTTCCTCTCTCCCTTTTCTACAAAACTGCTGCCATCTGTGTGCCAGTTTTCCTCTGGGTCAGATATAGGTGTCTCTGATAAGTCCCGGCGAGAAGAGTATAACTCGTCTGTGATTTGTATGCATTGGTGATCCAGAGGGGAGGTAGGGGGATCTGGCAGTAAGGTTGCAGGTTTGAAAGTCTGGCAGAACCTCAACTTTATTTCTGGAGTGTAAAGGAGGAGGGCTTGGTATTGGGTGATCCTTCCCCCTGTCATCCACCTGTCCCCTTTCGTTTCCAAGACTGCTTGCACCCGGTGAGGCGTATACACTGTGGTGGGCTGACCCAGGGTCAGCTTAGATGCCTCCTTAACCATAAGAGCAGTGGCTGCTACTGCCGGGAGGCAAGTGGGCCACCCTCTGGCCACCTAATCTAGTTATTTTCAGAGATAACCCACAGGTTGTAATACGGGCCCCATCATCTGCTCTAACACCCCAAGAGCAGTTCCTGTCCTTCCAGAAACATAGAGTCTAAAAGGCTTCTCCAGGTTGGGGAGGCCTAAAGCTGGGGCTGTAGTGATTGACTCTTTTAGGACATTAAAGGCCACCTTGCAGGTCTCATGCCAGTCGAGTGGCTCTTCCTCTTTCTCCCTTAAATTTTCATATAGGGGTCTGACCAGATTGCCATAATTAGGAACCCAGATCCTGCAAAACCCGGTCCTTCCTAAAAATCCCCTAAGCTGTTGTTTTGTTTGGGGGTACGGGGTATTTAAGATGAGGGATTTCCCCTCGGGGTCAGGCATTCTTTTTCTCTCCGTAATTATAAATCCAAGGTATTTTACTTGAGTTAAGCTAATCTGAGCCTACTTGGGGGATACTCGATAACCCTTTTCATACAGGAAAGTTAGCGTTTTAAATAGTGTCCATTTGAGAGCTGGTAAAATCTGGCCTAGCTATGAGCAAGTCATCCACATACTGTATTTGACTACTGTTTGTTAAAGTTAATTCCCTTAGTTCTCTCCCCGAGGAAGTCCCGAAGATATGAGGGCTGTCCCTAAACCCTTGGGGTAGTCGAGTCCAGTCGAGAGTTGTATGGTCTCTCTTGTTTCCAAGTCCCGCCACTCAAAAGCAAAGAGTTTTTGGGATTCAGGATGGAGAGGAATGCAAAAGAAAGTACCTTGAAGGTCCAAGACTGAGAAGTACTTGGCATTTCCTGGGACTTGGGATAGGAGGGTATATGGGTTTGGGACTATGGGGTGGATGGGAACCACAGCTTCATTAACAGCTTTTAGATCCTGGATGAATCGGTAAGATCCATCTGGTTTTTGAACAGGCAAGATTGGGGTGTTGCAGGGGTCTCAGAGCTGATTCGAGTTCCAGTATCTCGGTATTTGTTAACTAATGGTCTAAGACCCTCAAGAGCTTCTGGTTTTAATGGATATTGTCTTTTCCAGGGCTAGGGAGCATTTGGTCTCAGAGAAATCTTTACTGGTGGAACATTTATGGCTAAACCAGGGCTGGAGACATCCCACACCTGGGGATTGACCTCATCTCGACAAGGGACAGACTCCTCCTTTTCTACCTCTGACTGTAAATATTCAGACATAGGCAAAGAAAATTATCGACTTCTACCTTTGTGTCCCCAAGTCACTCTGGTTTGGAGGCGAAAGAATTATTCTCAAAATGGAAAATTTGGAAGCTGCAAACATGAAAAATTTAAAGAGTCACGCAGAGGCTAGTCACTCTAAGCTAACCCCTAAGACATTTATTGACTGATTTCTAGCTTCTCTTCTTTAACCTTTTTTATCTACAGTAATCCTGTGTGTTCTTTGTAGTTAGGGATTCATTTTTAGACTATCCTGACTCTTCCACTACATTCCAGTTTTGGGTCTGATACACTTAGAGATGTGCCAAGTGCTTCCTGAATACTATAGAACATATTTTATATTTAAAATACTTCCATGCTTATGTAGTGAGTCAATGATTTTAAGTTTATTAGTTACACATTTCAATGTAAAAGTCAATGTGTGAACTAACATATTCAAGACTTGGAAAAGTTGGCTTTTTTTTGCTGTGTGTTTGAACTCCTCACCCGTCCAAACGTCATGGAGAGGTCTGTTGTTTTTCTAAAATGGTTATAGTGTTGTTTATTTTCTGGTAATTGAATTAGGGTGTGAGTTGTAAAGCCTGTGTTTCTGTTCATTTCATTCCATCTGTTCGGGTTTCTTTCTCTCTCCTGAGTCAGACAGTAATTTCCCATTGGTTGTCCAGTTACCAAGGTTGGTGTCCATGCATCCGTGCTGGTCTCTCCATACATGTCCGGGTGTCCTGTGAAACACTAAGCTTAATTTATTTGGAAATGACCTAGCTGTTCAATACACTGTCATCACTCAGTTGAGCAGAGGGAGAGAAATTCAAGTGACAAAACTCCAGAGACGCTAGTGTCAGAGCGCCCCGGCGTGGCATGCATGCAGGGGGTTGGGGTGAGGGGGGCGGGGCGCGGAGCGTGGAGATCTCAGGTGTCCTCCCACCCTAGGCCTCTCCAGGCCCGCCGCTGCTCAGTGGCCTCCCCCCGCCCCCATCGCTTTGGCTGCTCAGGGCCGGGTGGTCTCTGCAGCTGCCCGGCATCCTGCCCGAGGCCCCCCCTGCCCACACGCTGTCTTCCAATCTCTCTCTGAACCCTGGACTCTTTCTGCCTCTGTCTCACCTGGCGTGGGTGCGTGCGAGTGCCTGTCCGTGTGACTGGCTGTCGCTCGTCCGCTCTCACAGGAAGGTCCTGTGCTGGGCCCGTGGCGTGGGGGCAGGGCGGGCCTCGGTTTGGGGACAGGGCGGGGCTGAGGCACTCCAGGGGGTTTGCACAGTCGGCAGGATGAGCGCCTGGGGCCCCGGCTGGGCTGCCCCTAAGCCCGCAGGGGGCTCCGGGGACCGCGGCCCCGGGCCGACGCCCCGCTCGTCCGGAGCCACGTGACCCTGAGCAGCGAACGGGATGTTGGGGGGCGGGGGGTGGGGGGGCACCGAGACGTCCTCCCCGCTCAAGCCACCCCCCTCCCCAACCCCCACCAGAGCTCCCGCAGCCTCGCCAGGCCGCTCGGGGTCCGGGAAGCGCCCCGGGCCGGGCCAGGCGCGTGCTGGCCGGGGGTGGCGTCGGCTGGTCTCCCAGCTACAGGGCCTGTCCCGGTTTTTCCCATCAGTTTCAACAGTGACGGTCACCCCACATTGTGAGTCATCTAGATTTCTCACTGACACCCCTGTTAGGGAGTGGCTTTTTGGAGAGTTAGGGAAGGTCACTTGGGGGATGTTAGTCATGAGAGAAAATAAGGGCTCAGGTGGGATTGCAGATGTCATCCAGGGGGTAAATAGAGACAGTTGTTGCTGGTACCAAGACATGAAGTTTTTTTTCCCCCTTTCCCCAAAAGGCCATATTACGACCACATGGGGGCGCTGAGTAACAGCCCATAGCTCGGCTGGAAGGGTGGGCCTTTGAGAGTGATACCCTGGGATGGGTTGGACATACCCCCAACCTTTGTCATTAATGCAGATGCAGCCCGGGCTGCTTAGGTTCAGTTGAGAAGCAGTGTGGTTTGCAATTGAACACGCCTCGTTTAGGGAGAGATCAATAGCCATACAGGGAGATATGATTAGAAAGAGGAAGAACATCATATGATGCATTTTACTTATCTGAGGCAGGATTGATGGGGTTCTGCTTGAACAAGAGCCTGAGATCTTCAACAGGTTCACAGGAATAGCTGTCTTCTGGCTTTGGAGTCTCAGTTTCTGTCTCCCCCTCCTGTAGGCCATAGGGTTTTATTCTAGAATTGTGGACCGAGGCAGATAGACCCTTCACTTTTACAGCAGTTGAAGTCACTAGAACAACCTGATATGGCCCTGTCCATTTCTCGGACAGCTGGTTTGGACTCCCTTTTTCTTGCCAGGTCTTTACTGATACTTGATCCCCTGGCTTTATCTGGGGATTTTTCAAGTCTTCCTGTGGTTTGTTCTCCATACCGTTGGAGTTCTTGCTGAAACCTTCCCAGGTCAATTATATGTTTTAAGAGTGTATTGGCATCCTCGTCCAGAAACAAATCAGAAGTTAAGAATGGTCGTCCAAACATCATTTCATAAGGACTTAACAATAGTGGCCGTTTGGGGGATGTCCGTATCCTCATGAGGGCTTTGGGCAGCATATGTTTCCACTTATTATGTGTTTCTGACATAGCTTAGCCAGAGCCCTTTTAAGAGTCTGGTTGGCTCTCTCTACCTTTCCTGAAGCTTGAGGCCTCCAGGATGAGTGGAGCTGGTATTTTATGCCTGCCTAAGGTTCTGGGGTATCGTGGCTGTAAGTGAGGGTCGGTTGTCACACTGAAGTGACCGAGGCAGCCCAAACCTAGGCACTATCTCCTTCAGCAGAGCTTTACAGACTTCTGTAGCTCTCTCTGTCTCAGTAGGGAACGCTTCGATCCATCCTGTGAATGTGTCAATAAAGACTAGCAAGTAAGAAAACCCTTGGTCTTGGGCATGGCTGTAAATTCTAAATGCGGAGCAGCATTGCCAGTCCGCTCCTGGGTATGATCCCCGATGTTGGACAGGTGTAATTAGAGGAGATCTGGTTTTTGGGTTATTTTTTAGACAGGTGTCACAATTTTGTGTGACTTGTTTAACAACCTTAGCTAACTGGGGATGGGAGAGAATAGGCTTAAGCAAGATTTCTAGATTATCTTTTCCAAAATGGGCGCTCTTATGTAAGGAGTTAGTAATGTTTTCAACCTGAGAATCAGGGAGTATTATTTGGGCCTGATCAGGCTGAAACCACCCATGTGACCCAATCTCCCAGCCCCGCTCAGCATATCTGGAATGTCCCCCTGGGGTAAAATCTGGAGTCAGGGTTTCCTTGGGGAAAGGGGGGCAGATAGCAGTGGCAGAGGTAGCTTCCCCGTCAGCTCGTCCTGCCTCTTGATCAGCTTTCCTATTTCCCTGAGCCTCTTTTTCTTGCCCCTTTTGGTGACTCTTGCAGTGGATGACAGCTAATTTTGCAGGAAGTTTGACTGCCTCCAGGAGCCTGAGAATGAGCTCTTTGTGTTTAATAGCAGAGCTTCGGGCACTGAGCATCCCTCTTTCTTTCCAAATTGCTGCACGGGCATGCAGAATGAGGAAAGCATACTTAGAGTCCATATACACATTTATCCTCTTTCCTTCTCCTAACTCCAAAGCTCTTGTCAGGGCAAAAATTCAGCTTTCTGGGCTGAGGTGTCTGGGGGAAGAGACCCACTTTCCTTAGTTTCTTCCAGGCTCGCTATAGCATATCCTGCTTTCCTCTCTCCCTTTTCTACAAAACTGCTGCCATCTGTGTGCCAGTTTTCCTCTGGGTCAGATATAGGTGTCTCTGATAAGTCCCGGCGAGAAGAGTATAACTCGTCTGTGATTTGTATGCATTGGTGATCCAGAGGGGAGGTAGGGGGATCTGGCAGTAAGGTTGCAGGTTTGAAAGTCTGGCAGAACCTCAACTTTATTTCTGGAGTGTAAAGGAGGAGGGCTTGGTATTGGGTGATCCTTCCCCCTGTCATCCACCTGTCCCCTTTCGTTTCCAAGACTGCTTGCACCCGGTGAGGCGTATACACTGTGGTGGGCTGACCCAGGGTCAGCTTAGATGCCTCCTTAACCATAAGAGCAGTGGCTGCTACTGCCGGGAGGCAAGTGGGCCACCCTCTGGCCACCTAATCTAGTTATTTTCAGAGATAACCCACAGGTTGTAATACGGGCCCCATCATCTGCTCTAACACCCCAAGAGCAGTTCCTGTCCTTCCAGAAACATAGAGTCTAAAAGGCTTCTCCAGGTTGGGGAGGCCTAAAGCTGGGGCTGTAGTGATTGACTCTTTTAGGACATTAAAGGCCACCTTGCAGGTCTCATGCCAGTCGAGTGGCTCTTCCTCTTTCTCCCTTAAATTTTCATATAGGGGTCTGACCAGATTGCCATAATTAGGAACCCAGATCCTGCAAAACCCGGTCCTTCCTAAAAATCCCCTAAGCTGTTGTTTTGTTTGGGGGTACGGGGTATTTAAGATGAGGGATTTCCCCTCGGGGTCAGGCATTCTTTTTCTCTCCGTAATTATAAATCCAAGGTATTTTACTTGAGTTAAGCTAATCTGAGCCTACTTGGGGGATACTCGATAACCCTTTTCATACAGGAAAGTTAGCGTTTTAAATAGTGTCCATTTGAGAGCTGGTAAAATCTGGCCTAGCTATGAGCAAGTCATCCACATACTGTATTTGACTACTGTTTGTTAAAGTTAATTCCCTTAGTTCTCTCCCCGAGGAAGTCCCGAAGATATGAGGGCTGTCCCTAAACCCTTGGGGTAGTCGAGTCCAGTCGAGAGTTGTATGGTCTCTCTTGTTTCCAAGTCCCGCCACTCAAAAGCAAAGAGTTTTTGGGATTCAGGATGGAGAGGAATGCAAAAGAAAGTACCTTGAAGGTCCAAGACTGAGAAGTACTTGGCATTTCCTGGGACTTGGGATAGGAGGGTATATGGGTTTGGGACTATGGGGTGGATGGGAACCACAGCTTCATTAACAGCTTTTAGATCCTGGATGAATCGGTAAGATCCATCTGGTTTTTGAACAGGCAAGATTGGGGTGTTGCAGGGGTCTCAGAGCTGATTCGAGTTCCAGTATCTCGGTATTTGTTAACTAATGGTCTAAGACCCTCAAGAGCTTCTGGTTTTAATGGATATTGTCTTTTCCAGGGCTAGGGAGCATTTGGTCTCAGAGAAATCTTTACTGGTGGAACATTTATGGCTAAACCAGGGCTGGAGACATCCCACACCTGGGGATTGACCTCATCTCGACAAGGGACAGACTCCTCCTTTTCTACCTCTGACTGTAAATATTCAGACATAGGCAAAGAAAATTATCGACTTCTACCTTTGTGTCCCCAAGTCACTCTGGTTTGGAGGCGAAAGAATTATTCTCAAAATGGAAAATTTGGAAGCTGCAAACATGAAAAATTTAAAGAGTCACGCAGAGGCTAGTCACTCTAAGCTAACCCCTAAGACATTTATTGACTGATTTCTAGCTTCTCTTCTTTAACCTTTTTTATCTACAGTAATCCTGTGTGTTCTTTGTAGTTAGGGATTCATTTTTAGACTATCCTGACTCTTCCACTACATTCCAGTTTTGGGTCTGATACACTTAGAGATGTGCCAAGTGCTTCCTGAATACTATAGAACATATTTTATATTTAAAATACTTCCATGCTTATGTAGTGAGTCAATGATTTTAAGTTTATTAGTTACACATTTCAATGTAAAAGTCAATGTGTGAACTAACATATTCAAGACTTGGAAAAGTTGGCTTTTTTTTGCTGTGTGTTTGAACTCCTCACCCGTCCAAACGTCATGGAGAGGTCTGTTGTTTTTCTAAAATGGTTATAGTGTTGTTTATTTTCTGGTAATTGAATTAGGGTGTGAGTTGTAAAGCCTGTGTTTCTGTTCATTTCATTCCATCTGTTCGGGTTTCTTTCTCTCTCCTGAGTCAGACAGTAATTTCCCATTGGTTGTCCAGTTACCAAGGTTGGTGTCCATGCATCCGTGCTGGTCTCTCCATACATGTCCGGGTGTCCTGTGAAACACTAAGCTTAATTTATTTGGAAATGACCTAGCTGTTCAATACACTGTCATCACTCAGTTGAGCCGAGGGAGAGAAATTCAAGTGACAAAACTCCAGAGACGCTAGTGTCAGAGCGCCCCGGCGTGGCATGCATGCAGGGGGTTGGGGTGAGGGGGGCGGGGCGCGGAGCGTGGAGATCTCAGGTGTCCTCCCACCCTAGGCCTCTCCAGGCCCGCCGCTGCTCAGTGGCCTCCCCCCGCCCCCATCGCTTTGGCTGCTCAGGGCCGGGTGGTCTCTGCAGCTGCCCGGCATCCTGCCCGAGGCCCCCCCTGCCCACACGCTGTCTTCCAATCTCTCTCTGAACCCTGGACTCTTTCTGCCTCTGTCTCACCTGGCGTGGGTGCGTGCGAGTGCCTGTCCGTGTGACTGGCTGTCGCTCGTCCGCTCTCACAGGAAGGTCCTGTGCTGGGCCCGTGGCGTGGGGGCAGGGCGGGCCTCGGTTTGGGGACAGGGCGGGGCTGAGGCACTCCAGGGGGTTTGCACAGTCGGCAGGATGAGCGCCTGGGGCCCCGGCTGGGCTGCCCCTAAGCCCGCAGGGGGCTCCGGGGACCGCGGCCCCGGGCCGACGCCCCGCTCGTCCGGAGCCACGTGACCCTGAGCAGCGAACGGGATGTTGGGGGGCGGGGGGTGGGGGGGCACCGAGACGTCCTCCCCGCTCAAGCCACCCCCCTCCCCAACCCCCACCAGAGCTCCCGCAGCCTCGCCAGGCCGCTCGGGGTCCGGGAAGCGCCCCGGGCCGGGCCAGGCGCGTGCTGGCCGGGGGTGGCGTCGGCTGGTCTCCCAGCTACAGGGCCTGTCCCGGTTTTTCCCATCAGTTTCAACAGTGACGGTCACCCCACATTGTGAGTCATCTAGATTTCTCACTGACACCCCTGTTAGGGAGTGGCTTTTTGGAGAGTTAGGGAAGGTCACTTGGGGGATGTTAGTCATGAGAGAAAATAAGGGCTCAGGTGGGATTGCAGATGTCATCCAGGGGGTAAATAGAGACAGTTGTTGCTGGTACCAAGACATGAAGTTTTTTTTCCCCCTTTCCCCAAAAGGCCATATTACGACCACATGGGGGCGCTGAGTAACAGCCCATAGCTCGGCTGGAAGGGTGGGCCTTTGAGAGTGATACCCTGGGATGGGTTGGACATACCCCCAACCTTTGTCATTAATGCAGATGCAGCCCGGGCTGCTTAGGTTCAGTTGAGAAGCAGTGTGGTTTGCAATTGAACACGCCTTGTTTAGGGAGAGATCAATAGCCATACAGGGAGATATGATTAGAAAGAGGAAGAACATCATATGATGCATTTTACTTATCTGAGGCAGGATTGATGGGGTTCTGCTTGAACAAGAGCCTGAGATCTTCAACAGGTTCACAGGAATAGCTGTCTTCTGGCTTTGGAGTCTCAGTTTCTGTCTCCCCCTCCTGTAGGCCATAGGGTTTTATTCTAGAATTGTGGACCGAGGCAGATAGACCCTTCACTTTTACAGCAGTTGAAGTCACTAGAACAACCTGATATGGCCCTGTCCATTTCTCGGACAGCTGGTTTGGACTCCCTTTTTCTTGCCAGGTCTTTACTGATACTTGATCCCCTGGCTTTATCTGGGGATTTTTCAAGTCTTCCTGTGGTTTGTTCTCCATACCGTTGGAGTTCTTGCTGAAACCTTCCCAGGTCAATTATATGTTTTAAGAGTGTATTGGCATCCTCGTCCAGAAACAAATCAGAAGTTAAGAATGGTCGTCCAAACATCATTTCATAAGGACTTAACAATAGTGGCCGTTTGGGGGATGTCCGTATCCTCATGAGGGCTTTGGGCAGCATATGTTTCCACTTATTATGTGTTTCTGACATAGCTTAGCCAGAGCCCTTTTAAGAGTCTGGTTGGCTCTCTCTACCTTTCCTGAAGCTTGAGGCCTCCAGGATGAGTGGAGCTGGTATTTTATGCCTGCCTAAGGTTCTGGGGTATCGTGGCTGTAAGTGAGGGTCGGTTGTCACACTGAAGTGACCGAGGCAGCCCAAACCTAGGCACTATCTCCTTCAGCAGAGCTTTACAGACTTCTGTAGCTCTCTCTGTCTCAGTAGGGAACGCTTCGATCCATCCTGTGAATGTGTCAATAAAGACTAGCAAGTAAGAAAACCCTTGGTCTTGGGCATGGCTGTAAATTCTAAATGCGGAGCAGCATTGCCAGTCCGCTCCTGGGTATGATCCCCGATGTTGGACAGGTGTAATTAGAGGAGATCTGGTTTTTGGGTTATTTTTTAGACAGGTGTCACAATTTTGTGTGACTTGTTTAACAACCTTAGCTAACTGGGGATGGGAGAGAATAGGCTTAAGCAAGATTTCTAGATTATCTTTTCCAAAATGGGCGCTCTTATGTAAGGAGTTAGTAATGTTTTCAACCTGAGAATCAGGGAGTATTATTTGGGCCTGATCAGGCTGAAACCACCCATGTGACCCAATCTCCCAGCCCCGCTCAGCATATCTGGAATGTCCCCCTGGGGTAAAATCTGGAGTCAGGGTTTCCTTGGGGAAAGGGGGGCAGATAGCAGTGGCAGAGGTAGCTTCCCCGTCAGCTCGTCCTGCCTCTTGATCAGCTTTCCTATTTCCCTGAGCCTCTTTTTCTTGCCCCTTTTGGTGACTCTTGCAGTGGATGACAGCTAATTTTGCAGGAAGTTTGACTGCCTCCAGGAGCCTGAGAATGAGCTCTTTGTGTTTAATAGCAGAGCTTCGGGCACTGAGCATCCCTCTTTCTTTCCAAATTGCTGCACGGGCATGCAGAATGAGGAAAGCATACTTAGAGTCCATATACACATTTATCCTCTTTCCTTCTCCTAACTCCAAAGCTCTTGTCAGGGCAAAAATTCAGCTTTCTGGGCTGAGGTGTCTGGGGGAAGAGACCCACTTTCCTTAGTTTCTTCCAGGCTCGCTATAGCATATCCTGCTTTCCTCTCTCCCTTTTCTACAAAACTGCTGCCATCTGTGTGCCAGTTTTCCTCTGGGTCAGATATAGGTGTCTCTGATAAGTCCCGGCGAGAAGAGTATAACTCGTCTGTGATTTGTATGCATTGGTGATCCAGAGGGGAGGTAGGGGGATCTGGCAGTAAGGTTGCAGGTTTGAAAGTCTGGCAGAACCTCAACTTTATTTCTGGAGTGTAAAGGAGGAGGGCTTGGTATTGGGTGATCCTTCCCCCTGTCATCCACCTGTCCCCTTTCGTTTCCAAGACTGCTTGCACCCGGTGAGGCGTATACACTGTGGTGGGCTGACCCAGGGTCAGCTTAGATGCCTCCTTAACCATAAGAGCAGTGGCTGCTACTGCCGGGAGGCAAGTGGGCCACCCTCTGGCCACCTAATCTAGTTATTTTCAGAGATAACCCACAGGTTGTAATACGGGCCCCATCATCTGCTCTAACACCCCAAGAGCAGTTCCTGTCCTTCCAGAAACATAGAGTCTAAAAGGCTTCTCCAGGTTGGGGAGGCCTAAAGCTGGGGCTGTAGTGATTGACTCTTTTAGGACATTAAAGGCCACCTTGCAGGTCTCATGCCAGTCGAGTGGCTCTTCCTCTTTCTCCCTTAAATTTTCATATAGGGGTCTGACCAGATTGCCATAATTAGGAACCCAGATCCTGCAAAACCCGGTCCTTCCTAAAAATCCCCTAAGCTGTTGTTTTGTTTGGGGGTACGGGGTATTTAAGATGAGGGATTTCCCCTCGGGGTCAGGCATTCTTTTTCTCTCCGTAATTATAAATCCAAGGTATTTTACTTGAGTTAAGCTAATCTGAGCCTACTTGGGGGATACTCGATAACCCTTTTCATACAGGAAAGTTAGCGTTTTAAATAGTGTCCATTTGAGAGCTGGTAAAATCTGGCCTAGCTATGAGCAAGTCATCCACATACTGTATTTGACTACTGTTTGTTAAAGTTAATTCCCTTAGTTCTCTCCCCGAGGAAGTCCCGAAGATATGAGGGCTGTCCCTAAACCCTTGGGGTAGTCGAGTCCAGTCGAGAGTTGTATGGTCTCTCTTGTTTCCAAGTCCCGCCACTCAAAAGCAAAGAGTTTTTGGGATTCAGGATGGAGAGGAATGCAAAAGAAAGTACCTTGAAGGTCCAAGACTGAGAAGTACTTGGCATTTCCTGGGACTTGGGATAGGAGGGTATATGGGTTTGGGACTATGGGGTGGATGGGAACCACAGCTTCATTAACAGCTTTTAGATCCTGGATGAATCGGTAAGATCCATCTGGTTTTTGAACAGGCAAGATTGGGGTGTTGCAGGGGTCTCAGAGCTGATTCGAGTTCCAGTATCTCGGTATTTGTTAACTAATGGTCTAAGACCCTCAAGAGCTTCTGGTTTTAATGGATATTGTCTTTTCCAGGGCTAGGGAGCATTTGGTCTCAGAGAAATCTTTACTGGTGGAACATTTATGGCTAAACCAGGGCTGGAGACATCCCACACCTGGGGATTGACCTCATCTCGACAAGGGACAGACTCCTCCTTTTCTACCTCTGACTGTAAATATTCAGACATAGGCAAAGAAAATTATCGACTTCTACCTTTGTGTCCCCAAGTCACTCTGGTTTGGAGGCGAAAGAATTATTCTCAAAATGGAAAATTTGGAAGCTGCAAACATGAAAAATTTAAAGAGTCACGCAGAGGCTAGTCACTCTAAGCTAACCCCTAAGACATTTATTGACTGATTTCTAGCTTCTCTTCTTTAACCTTTTTTATCTACAGTAATCCTGTGTGTTCTTTGTAGTTAGGGATTCATTTTTAGACTATCCTGACTCTTCCACTACATTCCAGTTTTGGGTCTGATACACTTAGAGATGTGCCAAGTGCTTCCTGAATACTATAGAACATATTTTATATTTAAAATACTTCCATGCTTATGTAGTGAGTCAATGATTTTAAGTTTATTAGTTACACATTTCAATGTAAAAGTCAATGTGTGAACTAACATATTCAAGACTTGGAAAAGTTGGCTTTTTTTTGCTGTGTGTTTGAACTCCTCACCCGTCCAAACGTCATGGAGAGGTCTGTTGTTTTTCTAAAATGGTTATAGTGTTGTTTATTTTCTGGTAATTGAATTAGGGTGTGAGTTGTAAAGCCTGTGTTTCTGTTCATTTCATTCCATCTGTTCGGGTTTCTTTGTCTCTCCTGAGTCAGACAGTAATTTCCCATTGGTTGTCCAGTTACCAAGGTTGGTGTCCATGCATCCGTGCTGGTCTCTCCATACATGTCCGGGTGTCCTGTGAAACACTAAGCTTAATTTATTTGGAAATGACCTAGCTGTTCAATACACTGTCATCACTCAGTTGAGCAGAGGGAGAGAAATTCAAGTGACAAAACTCCAGAGACGCTAGTGTCAGAGCGCCCCGGCGTGGCATGCATGCAGGGGGTTGGGGTGAGGGGGGCGGGGCGCGGAGCGTGGAGATCTCAGGTGTCCTCCCACCCTAGGCCTCTCCAGGCCCGCCGCTGCTCAGTGGCCTCCCCCCGCCCCCATCGCTTTGGCTGCTCAGGGCCGGGTGGTCTCTGCAGCTGCCCGGCATCCTGCCCGAGGCCCCCCCTGCCCACACGCTGTCTTCCAATCTCTCTCTGAACCCTGGACTCTTTCTGCCTCTGTCTCACCTGGCGTGGGTGCGTGCGAGTGCCTGTCCGTGTGACTGGCTGTCGCTCGTCCGCTCTCACAGGAAGGTCCTGTGCTGGGCCCGTGGCGTGGGGGCAGGGCGGGCCTCGGTTTGGGGACAGGGCGGGGCTGAGGCACTCCAGGGGGTTTGCACAGTCGGCAGGATGAGCGCCTGGGGCCCCGGCTGGGCTGCCCCTAAGCCCGCAGGGGGCTCCGGGGACCGCGGCCCCGGGCCGACGCCCCGCTCGTCCGGAGCCACGTGACCCTGAGCAGCGAACGGGATGTTGGGGGGCGGGGGGTGGGGGGGCACCGAGACGTCCTCCCCGCTCAAGCCACCCCCCTCCCCAACCCCCACCAGAGCTCCCGCAGCCTCGCCAGGCCGCTCGGGGTCCGGGAAGCGCCCCGGGCCGGGCCAGGCGCGTGCTGGCCGGGGGTGGCGTCGGCTGGTCTCCCAGCTACAGGGCCTGTCCCGGTTTTTCCCATCAGTTTCAACAGTGACGGTCACCCCACATTGTGAGTCATCTAGATTTCTCACTGACACCCCTGTTAGGGAGTGGCTTTTTGGAGAGTTAGGGAAGGTCACTTGGGGGATGTTAGTCATGAGAGAAAATAAGGGCTCAGGTGGGATTGCAGATGTCATCCAGGGGGTAAATAGAGACAGTTGTTGCTGGTACCAAGACATGAAGTTTTTTTTCCCCCTTTCCCCAAAAGGCCATATTACGACCACATGGGGGCGCTGAGTAACAGCCCATAGCTCGGCTGGAAGGGTGGGCCTTTGAGAGTGATACCCTGGGATGGGTTGGACATACCCCCAACCTTTGTCATTAATGCAGATGCAGCCCGGGCTGCTTAGGTTCAGTTGAGAAGCAGTGTGGTTTGCAATTGAACACGCCTCGTTTAGGGAGAGATCAATAGCCATACAGGGAGATATGATTAGAAAGAGGAAGAACATCATATGATGCATTTTACTTATCTGAGGCAGGATTGATGGGGTTCTGCTTGAACAAGAGCCTGAGATCTTCAACAGGTTCACAGGAATAGCTGTCTTCTGGCTTTGGAGTCTCAGTTTCTGTCTCCCCCTCCTGTAGGCCATAGGGTTTTATTCTAGAATTGTGGACCGAGGCAGATAGACCCTTCACTTTTACAGCAGTTGAAGTCACTAGAACAACCTGATATGGCCCTGTCCATTTCTCGGACAGCTGGTTTGGACTCCCTTTTTCTTGCCAGGTCTTTACTGATACTTGATCCCCTGGCTTTATCTGGGGATTTTTCAAGTCTTCCTGTGGTTTGTTCTCCATACCGTTGGAGTTCTTGCTGAAACCTTCCCAGGTCAATTATATGTTTTAAGAGTGTATTGGCATCCTCGTCCAGAAACAAATCAGAAGTTAAGAATGGTCGTCCAAACATCATTTCATAAGGACTTAACAATAGTGGCCGTTTGGGGGATGTCCGTATCCTCATGAGGGCTTTGGGCAGCATATGTTTCCACTTATTATGTGTTTCTGACATAGCTTAGCCAGAGCCCTTTTAAGAGTCTGGTTGGCTCTCTCTACCTTTCCTGAAGCTTGAGGCCTCCAGGATGAGTGGAGCTGGTATTTTATGCCTGCCTAAGGTTCTGGGGTATCGTGGCTGTAAGTGAGGGTCGGTTGTCACACTGAAGTGACCGAGGCAGCCCAAACCTAGGCACTATCTCCTTCAGCAGAGCTTTACAGACTTCTGTAGCTCTCTCTGTCTCAGTAGGGAACGCTTCGATCCATCCTGTGAATGTGTCAATAAAGACTAGCAAGTAAGAAAACCCTTGGTCTTGGGCATGGCTGTAAATTCTAAATGCGGAGCAGCATTGCCAGTCCGCTCCTGGGTATGATCCCCGATGTTGGACAGGTGTAATTAGAGGAGATCTGGTTTTTGGGTTATTTTTTAGACAGGTGTCACAATTTTGTGTGACTTGTTTAACAACCTTAGCTAACTGGGGATGGGAGAGAATAGGCTTAAGCAAGATTTCTAGATTATCTTTTCCAAAATGGGCGCTCTTATGTAAGGAGTTAGTAATGTTTTCAACCTGAGAATCAGGGAGTATTATTTGGGCCTGATCAGGCTGAAACCACCCATGTGACCCAATCTCCCAGCCCCGCTCAGCATATCTGGAATGTCCCCCTGGGGTAAAATCTGGAGTCAGGGTTTCCTTGGGGAAAGGGGGGCAGATAGCAGTGGCAGAGGTAGCTTCCCCGTCAGCTCGTCCTGCCTCTTGATCAGCTTTCCTATTTCCCTGAGCCTCTTTTTCTTGCCCCTTTTGGTGACTCTTGCAGTGGATGACAGCTAATTTTGCAGGAAGTTTGACTGCCTCCAGGAGCCTGAGAATGAGCTCTTTGTGTTTAATAGCAGAGCTTCGGGCACTGAGCATCCCTCTTTCTTTCCAAATTGCTGCACGGGCATGCAGAATGAGGAAAGCATACTTAGAGTCCATATACACATTTATCCTCTTTCCTTCTCCTAACTCCAAAGCTCTTGTCAGGGCAAAAATTCAGCTTTCTGGGCTGAGGTGTCTGGGGGAAGAGACCCACTTTCCTTAGTTTCTTCCAGGCTCGCTATAGCATATCCTGCTTTCCTCTCTCCCTTTTCTACAAAACTGCTGCCATCTGTGTGCCAGTTTTCCTCTGGGTCAGATATAGGTGTCTCTGATAAGTCCCGGCGAGAAGAGTATAACTCGTCTGTGATTTGTATGCATTGGTGATCCAGAGGGGAGGTAGGGGGATCTGGCAGTAAGGTTGCAGGTTTGAAAGTCTGGCAGAACCTCAACTTTATTTCTGGAGTGTAAAGGAGGAGGGCTTGGTATTGGGTGATCCTTCCCCCTGTCATCCACCTGTCCCCTTTCGTTTCCAAGACTGCTTGCACCCGGTGAGGCGTATACACTGTGGTGGGCTGACCCAGGGTCAGCTTAGATGCCTCCTTAACCATAAGAGCAGTGGCTGCTACTGCCGGGAGGCAAGTGGGCCACCCTCTGGCCACCTAATCTAGTTATTTTCAGAGATAACCCACAGGTTGTAATACGGGCCCCATCATCTGCTCTAACACCCCAAGAGCAGTTCCTGTCCTTCCAGAAACATAGAGTCTAAAAGGCTTCTCCAGGTTGGGGAGGCCTAAAGCTGGGGCTGTAGTGATTGACTCTTTTAGGACATTAAAGGCCACCTTGCAGGTCTCATGCCAGTCGAGTGGCTCTTCCTCTTTCTCCCTTAAATTTTCATATAGGGGTCTGACCAGATTGCCATAATTAGGAACCCAGATCCTGCAAAACCCGGTCCTTCCTAAAAATCCCCTAAGCTGTTGTTTTGTTTGGGGGTACGGGGTATTTAAGATGAGGGATTTCCCCTCGGGGTCAGGCATTCTTTTTCTCTCCGTAATTATAAATCCAAGGTATTTTACTTGAGTTAAGCTAATCTGAGCCTACTTGGGGGATACTCGATAACCCTTTTCATACAGGAAAGTTAGCGTTTTAAATAGTGTCCATTTGAGAGCTGGTAAAATCTGGCCTAGCTATGAGCAAGTCATCCACATACTGTATTTGACTACTGTTTGTTAAAGTTAATTCCCTTAGTTCTCTCCCCGAGGAAGTCCCGAAGATATGAGGGCTGTCCCTAAACCCTTGGGGTAGTCGAGTCCAGTCGAGAGTTGTATGGTCTCTCTTGTTTCCAAGTCCCGCCACTCAAAAGCAAAGAGTTTTTGGGATTCAGGATGGAGAGGAATGCAAAAGAAAGTACCTTGAAGGTCCAAGACTGAGAAGTACTTGGCATTTCCTGGGACTTGGGATAGGAGGGTATATGGGTTTGGGACTATGGGGTGGATGGGAACCACAGCTTCATTAACAGCTTTTAGATCCTGGATGAATCGGTAAGATCCATCTGGTTTTTGAACAGGCAAGATTGGGGTGTTGCAGGGGTCTCAGAGCTGATTCGAGTTCCAGTATCTCGGTATTTGTTAACTAATGGTCTAAGACCCTCAAGAGCTTCTGGTTTTAATGGATATTGTCTTTTCCAGGGCTAGGGAGCATTTGGTCTCAGAGAAATCTTTACTGGTGGAACATTTATGGCTAAACCAGGGCTGGAGACATCCCACACCTGGGGATTGACCTCATCTCGACAAGGGACAGACTCCTCCTTTTCTACCTCTGACTGTAAATATTCAGACATAGGCAAAGAAAATTATCGACTTCTACCTTTGTGTCCCCAAGTCACTCTGGTTTGGAGGCGAAAGAATTATTCTCAAAATGGAAAATTTGGAAGCTGCAAACATGAAAAATTTAAAGAGTCACGCAGAGGCTAGTCACTCTAAGCTAACCCCTAAGACATTTATTGACTGATTTCTAGCTTCTCTTCTTTAACCTTTTTTATCTACAGTAATCCTGTGTGTTCTTTGTAGTTAGGGATTCATTTTTAGACTATCCTGACTCTTCCACTACATTCCAGTTTTGGGTCTGATACACTTAGAGATGTGCCAAGTGCTTCCTGAATACTATAGAACATATTTTATATTTAAAATACTTCCATGCTTATGTAGTGAGTCAATGATTTTAAGTTTATTAGTTACACATTTCAATGTAAAAGTCAATGTGTGAACTAACATATTCAAGACTTGGAAAAGTTGGCTTTTTTTTGCTGTGTGTTTGAACTCCTCACCCGTCCAAACGTCATGGAGAGGTCTGTTGTTTTTCTAAAATGGTTATAGTGTTGTTTATTTTCTGGTAATTGAATTAGGGTGTGAGTTGTAAAGCCTGTGTTTCTGTTCATTTCATTCCATCTGTTCGGGTTTCTTTCTCTCTCCTGAGTCAGACAGTAATTTCCCATTGGTTGTCCAGTTACCAAGGTTGGTGTCCATGCATCCGTGCTGGTCTCTCCATACATGTCCGGGTGTCCTGTGAAACACTAAGCTTAATTTATTTGGAAATGACCTAGCTGTTCAATACACTGTCATCACTCAGTTGAGCAGAGGGAGAGAAATTCAAGTGACAAAACTCCAGAGACGCTAGTGTCAGAGCGCCCCGGCGTGGCATGCATGCAGGGGGTTGGGGTGAGGGGGGCGGGGCGCGGAGCGTGGAGATCTCAGGTGTCCTCCCACCCTAGGCCTCTCCAGGCCCGCCGCTGCTCAGTGGCCTCCCCCCGCCCCCATCGCTTTGGCTGCTCAGGGCCGGGTGGTCTCTGCAGCTGCCCGGCATCCTGCCCGAGGCCCCCCCTGCCCACACGCTGTCTTCCAATCTCTCTCTGAACCCTGGACTCTTTCTGCCTCTGTCTCACCTGGCGTGGGTGCGTGCGAGTGCCTGTCCGTGTGACTGGCTGTCGCTCGTCCGCTCTCACAGGAAGGTCCTGTGCTGGGCCCGTGGCGTGGGGGCAGGGCGGGCCTCGGTTTGGGGACAGGGCGGGGCTGAGGCACTCCAGGGGGTTTGCACAGTCGGCAGGATGAGCGCCTGGGGCCCCGGCTGGGCTGCCCCTAAGCCCGCAGGGGGCTCCGGGGACCGCGGCCCCGGGCCGACGCCCCGCTCGTCCGGAGCCACGTGACCCTGAGCAGCGAACGGGATGTTGGGGGGCGGGGGGTGGGGGGGCACCGAGACGTCCTCCCCGCTCAAGCCACCCCCCTCCCCAACCCCCACCAGAGCTCCCGCAGCCTCGCCAGGCCGCTCGGGGTCCGGGAAGCGCCCCGGGCCGGGCCAGGCGCGTGCTGGCCGGGGGTGGCGTCGGCTGGTCTCCCAGCTACAGGGCCTGTCCCGGTTTTTCCCATCAGTTTCAACAGTGACGGTCACCCCACATTGTGAGTCATCTAGATTTCTCACTGACACCCCTGTTAGGGAGTGGCTTTTTGGAGAGTTAGGGAAGGTCACTTGGGGGATGTTAGTCATGAGAGAAAATAAGGGCTCAGGTGGGATTGCAGATGTCATCCAGGGGGTAAATAGAGACAGTTGTTGCTGGTACCAAGACATGAAGTTTTTTTTCCCCCTTTCCCCAAAAGGCCATATTACGACCACATGGGGGCGCTGAGTAACAGCCCATAGCTCGGCTGGAAGGGTGGGCCTTTGAGAGTGATACCCTGGGATGGGTTGGACATACCCCCAACCTTTGTCATTAATGCAGATGCAGCCCGGGCTGCTTAGGTTCAGTTGAGAAGCAGTGTGGTTTGCAATTGAACACGCCTCGTTTAGGGAGAGATCAATAGCCATACAGGGAGATATGATTAGAAAGAGGAAGAACATCATATGATGCATTTTACTTATCTGAGGCAGGATTGATGGGGTTCTGCTTGAACAAGAGCCTGAGATCTTCAACAGGTTCACAGGAATAGCTGTCTTCTGGCTTTGGAGTCTCAGTTTCTGTCTCCCCCTCCTGTAGGCCATAGGGTTTTATTCTAGAATTGTGGACCGAGGCAGATAGACCCTTCACTTTTACAGCAGTTGAAGTCACTAGAACAACCTGATATGGCCCTGTCCATTTCTCGGACAGCTGGTTTGGACTCCCTTTTTCTTGCCAGGTCTTTACTGATACTTGATCCCCTGGCTTTATCTGGGGATTTTTCAAGTCTTCCTGTGGTTTGTTCTCCATACCGTTGGAGTTCTTGCTGAAACCTTCCCAGGTCAATTATATGTTTTAAGAGTGTATTGGCATCCTCGTCCAGAAACAAATCAGAAGTTAAGAATGGTCGTCCAAACATCATTTCATAAGGACTTAACAATAGTGGCCGTTTGGGGGATGTCCGTATCCTCATGAGGGCTTTGGGCAGCATATGTTTCCACTTATTATGTGTTTCTGACATAGCTTAGCCAGAGCCCTTTTAAGAGTCTGGTTGGCTCTCTCTACCTTTCCTGAAGCTTGAGGCCTCCAGGATGAGTGGAGCTGGTATTTTATGCCTGCCTAAGGTTCTGGGGTATCGTGGCTGTAAGTGAGGGTCGGTTGTCACACTGAAGTGACCGAGGCAGCCCAAACCTAGGCACTATCTCCTTCAGCAGAGCTTTACAGACTTCTGTAGCTCTCTCTGTCTCAGTAGGGAACGCTTCGATCCATCCTGTGAATGTGTCAATAAAGACTAGCAAGTAAGAAAACCCTTGGTCTTGGGCATGGCTGTAAATTCTAAATGCGGAGCAGCATTGCCAGTCCGCTCCTGGGTATGATCCCCGATGTTGGACAGGTGTAATTAGAGGAGATCTGGTTTTTGGGTTATTTTTTAGACAGGTGTCACAATTTTGTGTGACTTGTTTAACAACCTTAGCTAACTGGGGATGGGAGAGAATAGGCTTAAGCAAGATTTCTAGATTATCTTTTCCAAAATGGGCGCTCTTATGTAAGGAGTTAGTAATGTTTTCAACCTGAGAATCAGGGAGTATTATTTGGGCCTGATCAGGCTGAAACCACCCATGTGACCCAATCTCCCAGCCCCGCTCAGCATATCTGGAATGTCCCCCTGGGGTAAAATCTGGAGTCAGGGTTTCCTTGGGGAAAGGGGGGCAGATAGCAGTGGCAGAGGTAGCTTCCCCGTCAGCTCGTCCTGCCTCTTGATCAGCTTTCCTATTTCCCTGAGCCTCTTTTTCTTGCCCCTTTTGGTGACTCTTGCAGTGGATGACAGCTAATTTTGCAGGAAGTTTGACTGCCTCCAGGAGCCTGAGAATGAGCTCTTTGTGTTTAATAGCAGAGCTTCGGGCACTGAGCATCCCTCTTTCTTTCCAAATTGCTGCACGGGCATGCAGAATGAGGAAAGCATACTTAGAGTCCATATACACATTTATCCTCTTTCCTTCTCCTAACTCCAAAGCTCTTGTCAGGGCAAAAATTCAGCTTTCTGGGCTGAGGTGTCTGGGGGAAGAGACCCACTTTCCTTAGTTTCTTCCAGGCTCGCTATAGCATATCCTGCTTTCCTCTCTCCCTTTTCTACAAAACTGCTGCCATCTGTGTGCCAGTTTTCCTCTGGGTCAGATATAGGTGTCTCTGATAAGTCCCGGCGAGAAGAGTATAACTCGTCTGTGATTTGTATGCATTGGTGATCCAGAGGGGAGGTAGGGGGATCTGGCAGTAAGGTTGCAGGTTTGAAAGTCTGGCAGAACCTCAACTTTATTTCTGGAGTGTAAAGGAGGAGGGCTTGGTATTGGGTGATCCTTCCCCCTGTCATCCACCTGTCCCCTTTCGTTTCCAAGACTGCTTGCACCCGGTGAGGCGTATACACTGTGGTGGGCTGACCCAGGGTCAGCTTAGATGCCTCCTTAACCATAAGAGCAGTGGCTGCTACTGCCGGGAGGCAAGTGGGCCACCCTCTGGCCACCTAATCTAGTTATTTTCAGAGATAACCCACAGGTTGTAATACGGGCCCCATCATCTGCTCTAACACCCCAAGAGCAGTTCCTGTCCTTCCAGAAACATAGAGTCTAAAAGGCTTCTCCAGGTTGGGGAGGCCTAAAGCTGGGGCTGTAGTGATTGACTCTTTTAGGACATTAAAGGCCACCTTGCAGGTCTCATGCCAGTCGAGTGGCTCTTCCTCTTTCTCCCTTAAATTTTCATATAGGGGTCTGACCAGATTGCCATAATTAGGAACCCAGATCCTGCAAAACCCGGTCCTTCCTAAAAATCCCCTAAGCTGTTGTTTTGTTTGGGGGTACGGGGTATTTAAGATGAGGGATTTCCCCTCGGGGTCAGGCATTCTTTTTCTCTCCGTAATTATAAATCCAAGGTATTTTACTTGAGTTAAGCTAATCTGAGCCTACTTGGGGGATACTCGATAACCCTTTTCATACAGGAAAGTTAGCGTTTTAAATAGTGTCCATTTGAGAGCTGGTAAAATCTGGCCTAGCTATGAGCAAGTCATCCACATACTGTATTTGACTACTGTTTGTTAAAGTTAATTCCCTTAGTTCTCTCCCCGAGGAAGTCCCGAAGATATGAGGGCTGTCCCTAAACCCTTGGGGTAGTCGAGTCCAGTCGAGAGTTGTATGGTCTCTCTTGTTTCCAAGTCCCGCCACTCAAAAGCAAAGAGTTTTTGGGATTCAGGATGGAGAGGAATGCAAAAGAAAGTACCTTGAAGGTCCAAGACTGAGAAGTACTTGGCATTTCCTGGGACTTGGGATAGGAGGGTATATGGGTTTGGGACTATGGGGTGGATGGGAACCACAGCTTCATTAACAGCTTTTAGATCCTGGATGAATCGGTAAGATCCATCTGGTTTTTGAACAGGCAAGATTGGGGTGTTGCAGGGGTCTCAGAGCTGATTCGAGTTCCAGTATCTCGGTATTTGTTAACTAATGGTCTAAGACCCTCAAGAGCTTCTGGTTTTAATGGATATTGTCTTTTCCAGGGCTAGGGAGCATTTGGTCTCAGAGAAATCTTTACTGGTGGAACATTTATGGCTAAACCAGGGCTGGAGACATCCCACACCTGGGGATTGACCTCATCTCGACAAGGGACAGACTCCTCCTTTTCTACCTCTGACTGTAAATATTCAGACATAGGCAAAGAAAATTATCGACTTCTACCTTTGTGTCCCCAAGTCACTCTGGTTTGGAGGCGAAAGAATTATTCTCAAAATGGAAAATTTGGAAGCTGCAAACATGAAAAATTTAAAGAGTCACGCAGAGGCTAGTCACTCTAAGCTAACCCCTAAGACATTTATTGACTGATTTCTAGCTTCTCTTCTTTAACCTTTTTTATCTACAGTAATCCTGTGTGTTCTTTGTAGTTAGGGATTCATTTTTAGACTATCCTGACTCTTCCACTACATTCCAGTTTTGGGTCTGATACACTTAGAGATGTGCCAAGTGCTTCCTGAATACTATAGAACATATTTTATATTTAAAATACTTCCATGCTTATGTAGTGAGTCAATGATTTTAAGTTTATTAGTTACACATTTCAATGTAAAAGTCAATGTGTGAACTAACATATTCAAGACTTGGAAAAGTTGGCTTTTTTTTGCTGTGTGTTTGAACTCCTCACCCGTCCAAACGTCATGGAGAGGTCTGTTGTTTTTCTAAAATGGTTATAGTGTTGTTTATTTTCTGGTAATTGAATTAGGGTGTGAGTTGTAAAGCCTGTGTTTCTGTTCATTTCATTCCATCTGTTCGGGTTTCTTTCTCTCTCCTGAGTCAGACAGTAATTTCCCATTGGTTGTCCAGTTACCAAGGTTGGTGTCCATGCATCCGTGCTGGTCTCTCCATACATGTCCGGGTGTCCTGTGAAACACTAAGCTTAATTTATTTGGAAATGACCTAGCTGTTCAATACACTGTCATCACTCAGTTGAGCAGAGGGAGAGAAATTCAAGTGACAAAACTCCAGAGACGCTAGTGTCAGAGCGCCCCGGCGTGGCATGCATGCAGGGGGTTGGGGTGAGGGGGGCGGGGCGCGGAGCGTGGAGATCTCAGGTGTCCTCCCACCCTAGGCCTCTCCAGGCCCGCCGCTGCTCAGTGGCCTCCCCCCGCCCCCATCGCTTTGGCTGCTCAGGGCCGGGTGGTCTCTGCAGCTGCCCGGCATCCTGCCCGAGGCCCCCCCTGCCCACACGCTGTCTTCCAATCTCTCTCTGAACCCTGGACTCTTTCTGCCTCTGTCTCACCTGGCGTGGGTGCGTGCGAGTGCCTGTCCGTGTGACTGGCTGTCGCTCGTCCGCTCTCACAGGAAGGTCCTGTGCTGGGCCCGTGGCGTGGGGGCAGGGCGGGCCTCGGTTTGGGGACAGGGCGGGGCTGAGGCACTCCAGGGGGTTTGCACAGTCGGCAGGATGAGCGCCTGGGGCCCCGGCTGGGCTGCCCCTAAGCCCGCAGGGGGCTCCGGGGACCGCGGCCCCGGGCCGACGCCCCGCTCGTCCGGAGCCACGTGACCCTGAGCAGCGAACGGGATGTTGGGGGGCGGGGGGTGGGGGGGCACCGAGACGTCCTCCCCGCTCAAGCCACCCCCCTCCCCAACCCCCACCAGAGCTCCCGCAGCCTCGCCAGGCCGCTCGGGGTCCGGGAAGCGCCCCGGGCCGGGCCAGGCGCGTGCTGGCCGGGGGTGGCGTCGGCTGGTCTCCCAGCTACAGGGCCTGTCCCGGTTTTTCCCATCAGTTTCAACAGTGACGGTCACCCCACATTGTGAGTCATCTAGATTTCTCACTGACACCCCTGTTAGGGAGTGGCTTTTTGGAGAGTTAGGGAAGGTCACTTGGGGGATGTTAGTCATGAGAGAAAATAAGGGCTCAGGTGGGATTGCAGATGTCATCCAGGGGGTAAATAGAGACAGTTGTTGCTGGTACCAAGACATGAAGTTTTTTTTCCCCCTTTCCCCAAAAGGCCATATTACGACCACATGGGGGCGCTGAGTAACAGCCCATAGCTCGGCTGGAAGGGTGGGCCTTTGAGAGTGATACCCTGGGATGGGTTGGACATACCCCCAACCTTTGTCATTAATGCAGATGCAGCCCGGGCTGCTTAGGTTCAGTTGAGAAGCAGTGTGGTTTGCAATTGAACACGCCTCGTTTAGGGAGAGATCAATAGCCATACAGGGAGATATGATTAGAAAGAGGAAGAACATCATATGATGCATTTTACTTATCTGAGGCAGGATTGATGGGGTTCTGCTTGAACAAGAGCCTGAGATCTTCAACAGGTTCACAGGAATAGCTGTCTTCTGGCTTTGGAGTCTCAGTTTCTGTCTCCCCCTCCTGTAGGCCATAGGGTTTTATTCTAGAATTGTGGACCGAGGCAGATAGACCCTTCACTTTTACAGCAGTTGAAGTCACTAGAACAACCTGATATGGCCCTGTCCATTTCTCGGACAGCTGGTTTGGACTCCCTTTTTCTTGCCAGGTCTTTACTGATACTTGATCCCCTGGCTTTATCTGGGGATTTTTCAAGTCTTCCTGTGGTTTGTTCTCCATACCGTTGGAGTTCTTGCTGAAACCTTCCCAGGTCAATTATATGTTTTAAGAGTGTATTGGCATCCTCGTCCAGAAACAAATCAGAAGTTAAGAATGGTCGTCCAAACATCATTTCATAAGGACTTAACAATAGTGGCCGTTTGGGGGATGTCCGTATCCTCATGAGGGCTTTGGGCAGCATATGTTTCCACTTATTATGTGTTTCTGACATAGCTTAGCCAGAGCCCTTTTAAGAGTCTGGTTGGCTCTCTCTACCTTTCCTGAAGCTTGAGGCCTCCAGGATGAGTGGAGCTGGTATTTTATGCCTGCCTAAGGTTCTGGGGTATCGTGGCTGTAAGTGAGGGTCGGTTGTCACACTGAAGTGACCGAGGCAGCCCAAACCTAGGCACTATCTCCTTCAGCAGAGCTTTACAGACTTCTGTAGCTCTCTCTGTCTCAGTAGGGAACGCTTCGATCCATCCTGTGAATGTGTCAATAAAGACTAGCAAGTAAGAAAACCCTTGGTCTTGGGCATGGCTGTAAATTCTAAATGCGGAGCAGCATTGCCAGTCCGCTCCTGGGTATGATCCCCGATGTTGGACAGGTGTAATTAGAGGAGATCTGGTTTTTGGGTTATTTTTTAGACAGGTGTCACAATTTTGTGTGACTTGTTTAACAACCTTAGCTAACTGGGGATGGGAGAGAATAGGCTTAAGCAAGATTTCTAGATTATCTTTTCCAAAATGGGCGCTCTTATGTAAGGAGTTAGTAATGTTTTCAACCTGAGAATCAGGGAGTATTATTTGGGCCTGATCAGGCTGAAACCACCCATGTGACCCAATCTCCCAGCCCCGCTCAGCATATCTGGAATGTCCCCCTGGGGTAAAATCTGGAGTCAGGGTTTCCTTGGGGAAAGGGGGGCAGATAGCAGTGGCAGAGGTAGCTTCCCCGTCAGCTCGTCCTGCCTCTTGATCAGCTTTCCTATTTCCCTGAGCCTCTTTTTCTTGCCCCTTTTGGTGACTCTTGCAGTGGATGACAGCTAATTTTGCAGGAAGTTTGACTGCCTCCAGGAGCCTGAGAATGAGCTCTTTGTGTTTAATAGCAGAGCTTCGGGCACTGAGCATCCCTCTTTCTTTCCAAATTGCTGCACGGGCATGCAGAATGAGGAAAGCATACTTAGAGTCCATATACACATTTATCCTCTTTCCTTCTCCTAACTCCAAAGCTCTTGTCAGGGCAAAAATTCAGCTTTCTGGGCTGAGGTGTCTGGGGGAAGAGACCCACTTTCCTTAGTTTCTTCCAGGCTCGCTATAGCATATCCTGCTTTCCTCTCTCCCTTTTCTACAAAACTGCTGCCATCTGTGTGCCAGTTTTCCTCTGGGTCAGATATAGGTGTCTCTGATAAGTCCCGGCGAGAAGAGTATAACTCGTCTGTGATTTGTATGCATTGGTGATCCAGAGGGGAGGTAGGGGGATCTGGCAGTAAGGTTGCAGGTTTGAAAGTCTGGCAGAACCTCAACTTTATTTCTGGAGTGTAAAGGAGGAGGGCTTGGTATTGGGTGATCCTTCCCCCTGTCATCCACCTGTCCCCTTTCGTTTCCAAGACTGCTTGCACCCGGTGAGGCGTATACACTGTGGTGGGCTGACCCAGGGTCAGCTTAGATGCCTCCTTAACCATAAGAGCAGTGGCTGCTACTGCCGGGAGGCAAGTGGGCCACCCTCTGGCCACCTAATCTAGTTATTTTCAGAGATAACCCACAGGTTGTAATACGGGCCCCATCATCTGCTCTAACACCCCAAGAGCAGTTCCTGTCCTTCCAGAAACATAGAGTCTAAAAGGCTTCTCCAGGTTGGGGAGGCCTAAAGCTGGGGCTGTAGTGATTGACTCTTTTAGGACATTAAAGGCCACCTTGCAGGTCTCATGCCAGTCGAGTGGCTCTTCCTCTTTCTCCCTTAAATTTTCATATAGGGGTCTGACCAGATTGCCATAATTAGGAACCCAGATCCTGCAAAACCCGGTCCTTCCTAAAAATCCCCTAAGCTGTTGTTTTGTTTGGGGGTACGGGGTATTTAAGATGAGGGATTTCCCCTCGGGGTCAGGCATTCTTTTTCTCTCCGTAATTATAAATCCAAGGTATTTTACTTGAGTTAAGCTAATCTGAGCCTACTTGGGGGATACTCGATAACCCTTTTCATACAGGAAAGTTAGCGTTTTAAATAGTGTCCATTTGAGAGCTGGTAAAATCTGGCCTAGCTATGAGCAAGTCATCCACATACTGTATTTGACTACTGTTTGTTAAAGTTAATTCCCTTAGTTCTCTCCCCGAGGAAGTCCCGAAGATATGAGGGCTGTCCCTAAACCCTTGGGGTAGTCGAGTCCAGTCGAGAGTTGTATGGTCTCTCTTGTTTCCAAGTCCCGCCACTCAAAAGCAAAGAGTTTTTGGGATTCAGGATGGAGAGGAATGCAAAAGAAAGTACCTTGAAGGTCCAAGACTGAGAAGTACTTGGCATTTCCTGGGACTTGGGATAGGAGGGTATATGGGTTTGGGACTATGGGGTGGATGGGAACCACAGCTTCATTAACAGCTTTTAGATCCTGGATGAATCGGTAAGATCCATCTGGTTTTTGAACAGGCAAGATTGGGGTGTTGCAGGGGTCTCAGAGCTGATTCGAGTTCCAGTATCTCGGTATTTGTTAACTAATGGTCTAAGACCCTCAAGAGCTTCTGGTTTTAATGGATATTGTCTTTTCCAGGGCTAGGGAGCATTTGGTCTCAGAGAAATCTTTACTGGTGGAACATTTATGGCTAAACCAGGGCTGGAGACATCCCACACCTGGGGATTGACCTCATCTCGACAAGGGACAGACTCCTCCTTTTCTACCTCTGACTGTAAATATTCAGACATAGGCAAAGAAAATTATCGACTTCTACCTTTGTGTCCCCAAGTCACTCTGGTTTGGAGGCGAAAGAATTATTCTCAAAATGGAAAATTTGGAAGCTGCAAACATGAAAAATTTAAAGAGTCACGCAGAGGCTAGTCACTCTAAGCTAACCCCTAAGACATTTATTGACTGATTTCTAGCTTCTCTTCTTTAACCTTTTTTATCTACAGTAATCCTGTGTGTTCTTTGTAGTTAGGGATTCATTTTTAGACTATCCTGACTCTTCCACTACATTCCAGTTTTGGGTCTGATACACTTAGAGATGTGCCAAGTGCTTCCTGAATACTATAGAACATATTTTATATTTAAAATACTTCCATGCTTA
Source organism: Muntiacus reevesi (assembly GCF_963930625.1). Classification (NCBI taxonomy): domain Eukaryota; kingdom Metazoa; phylum Chordata; class Mammalia; order Artiodactyla; family Cervidae; genus Muntiacus; species Muntiacus reevesi. The sequence goes on from NW_027077907.1 coordinate 286,548, forward strand.
TGTAGTGAGTCAATGATTTTAAGTTTATTAGTTACACATTTCAATGTAAAAGTCAATGTGTGAACTAACATATTCAAGACTTGGAAAAGTTGGCTTTTTTTTGCTGTGTGTTTGAACTCCTCACCCGTCCAAACGTCATGGAGAGGTCTGTTGTTTTTCTAAAATGGTTATAGTGTTGTTTATTTTCTGGTAATTGAATTAGGGTGTGAGTTGTAAAGCCTGTGTTTCTGTTCATTTCATTCCATCTGTTCGGGTTTCTTTGTCTCTCCTGAGTCAGACAGTAATTTCCCATTGGTTGTCCAGTTACCAAGGTTGGTGTCCATGCATCCGTGCTGGTCTCTCCATACATGTCCGGGTGTCCTGTGAAACACTAAGCTTAATTTATTTGGAAATGACCTAGCTGTTCAATACACTGTCATCACTCAGTTGAGCAGAGGGAGAGAAATTCAAGTGACAAAACTCCAGAGACGCTAGTGTCAGAGCGCCCCGGCGTGGCATGCATGCAGGGGGTTGGGGTGAGGGGGGCGGGGCGCGGAGCGTGGAGATCTCAGGTGTCCTCCCACCCTAGGCCTCTCCAGGCCCGCCGCTGCTCAGTGGCCTCCCCCCGCCCCCATCGCTTTGGCTGCTCAGGGCCGGGTGGTCTCTGCAGCTGCCCGGCATCCTGCCCGAGGCCCCCCCTGCCCACACGCTGTCTTCCAATCTCTCTCTGAACCCTGGACTCTTTCTGCCTCTGTCTCACCTGGCGTGGGTGCGTGCGAGTGCCTGTCCGTGTGACTGGCTGTCGCTCGTCCGCTCTCACAGGAAGGTCCTGTGCTGGGCCCGTGGCGTGGGGGCAGGGCGGGCCTCGGTTTGGGGACAGGGCGGGGCTGAGGCACTCCAGGGGGTTTGCACAGTCGGCAGGATGAGCGCCTGGGGCCCCGGCTGGGCTGCCCCTAAGCCCGCAGGGGGCTCCGGGGACCGCGGCCCCGGGCCGACGCCCCGCTCGTCCGGAGCCACGTGACCCTGAGCAGCGAACGGGATGTTGGGGGGCGGGGGGTGGGGGGGCACCGAGACGTCCTCCCCGCTCAAGCCACCCCCCTCCCCAACCCCCACCAGAGCTCCCGCAGCCTCGCCAGGCCGCTCGGGGTCCGGGAAGCGCCCCGGGCCGGGCCAGGCGCGTGCTGGCCGGGGGTGGCGTCGGCTGGTCTCCCAGCTACAGGGCCTGTCCCGGTTTTTCCCATCAGTTTCAACAGTGACGGTCACCCCACATTGTGAGTCATCTAGATTTCTCACTGACACCCCTGTTAGGGAGTGGCTTTTTGGAGAGTTAGGGAAGGTCACTTGGGGGATGTTAGTCATGAGAGAAAATAAGGGCTCAGGTGGGATTGCAGATGTCATCCAGGGGGTAAATAGAGACAGTTGTTGCTGGTACCAAGACATGAAGTTTTTTTTCCCCCTTTCCCCAAAAGGCCATATTACGACCACATGGGGGCGCTGAGTAACAGCCCATAGCTCGGCTGGAAGGGTGGGCCTTTGAGAGTGATACCCTGGGATGGGTTGGACATACCCCCAACCTTTGTCATTAATGCAGATGCAGCCCGGGCTGCTTAGGTTCAGTTGAGAAGCAGTGTGGTTTGCAATTGAACACGCCTCGTTTAGGGAGAGATCAATAGCCATACAGGGAGATATGATTAGAAAGAGGAAGAACATCATATGATGCATTTTACTTATCTGAGGCAGGATTGATGGGGTTCTGCTTGAACAAGAGCCTGAGATCTTCAACAGGTTCACAGGAATAGCTGTCTTCTGGCTTTGGAGTCTCAGTTTCTGTCTCCCCCTCCTGTAGGCCATAGGGTTTTATTCTAGAATTGTGGACCGAGGCAGATAGACCCTTCACTTTTACAGCAGTTGAAGTCACTAGAACAACCTGATATGGCCCTGTCCATTTCTCGGACAGCTGGTTTGGACTCCCTTTTTCTTGCCAGGTCTTTACTGATACTTGATCCCCTGGCTTTATCTGGGGATTTTTCAAGTCTTCCTGTGGTTTGTTCTCCATACCGTTGGAGTTCTTGCTGAAACCTTCCCAGGTCAATTATATGTTTTAAGAGTGTATTGGCATCCTCGTCCAGAAACAAATCAGAAGTTAAGAATGGTCGTCCAAACATCATTTCATAAGGACTTAACAATAGTGGCCGTTTGGGGGATGTCCGTATCCTCATGAGGGCTTTGGGCAGCATATGTTTCCACTTATTATGTGTTTCTGACATAGCTTAGCCAGAGCCCTTTTAAGAGTCTGGTTGGCTCTCTCTACCTTTCCTGAAGCTTGAGGCCTCCAGGATGAGTGGAGCTGGTATTTTATGCCTGCCTAAGGTTCTGGGGTATCGTGGCTGTAAGTGAGGGTCGGTTGTCACACTGAAGTGACCGAGGCAGCCCAAACCTAGGCACTATCTCCTTCAGCAGAGCTTTACAGACTTCTGTAGCTCTCTCTGTCTCAGTAGGGAACGCTTCGATCCATCCTGTGAATGTGTCAATAAAGACTAGCAAGTAAGAAAACCCTTGGTCTTGGGCATGGCTGTAAATTCTAAATGCGGAGCAGCATTGCCAGTCCGCTCCTGGGTATGATCCCCGATGTTGGACAGGTGTAATTAGAGGAGATCTGGTTTTTGGGTTATTTTTTAGACAGGTGTCACAATTTTGTGTGACTTGTTTAACAACCTTAGCTAACTGGGGATGGGAGAGAATAGGCTTAAGCAAGATTTCTAGATTATCTTTTCCAAAATGGGCGCTCTTATGTAAGGAGTTAGTAATGTTTTCAACCTGAGAATCAGGGAGTATTATTTGGGCCTGATCAGGCTGAAACCACCCATGTGACCCAATCTCCCAGCCCCGCTCAGCATATCTGGAATGTCCCCCTGGGGTAAAATCTGGAGTCAGGGTTTCCTTGGGGAAAGGGGGGCAGATAGCAGTGGCAGAGGTAGCTTCCCCGTCAGCTCGTCCTGCCTCTTGATCAGCTTTCCTATTTCCCTGAGCCTCTTTTTCTTGCCCCTTTTGGTGACTCTTGCAGTGGATGACAGCTAATTTTGCAGGAAGTTTGACTGCCTCCAGGAGCCTGAGAATGAGCTCTTTGTGTTTAATAGCAGAGCTTCGGGCACTGAGCATCCCTCTTTCTTTCCAAATTGCTGCACGGGCATGCAGAATGAGGAAAGCATACTTAGAGTCCATATACACATTTATCCTCTTTCCTTCTCCTAACTCCAAAGCTCTTGTCAGGGCAAAAATTCAGCTTTCTGGGCTGAGGTGTCTGGGGGAAGAGACCCACTTTCCTTAGTTTCTTCCAGGCTCGCTATAGCATATCCTGCTTTCCTCTCTCCCTTTTCTACAAAACTGCTGCCATCTGTGTGCCAGTTTTCCTCTGGGTCAGATATAGGTGTCTCTGATAAGTCCCGGCGAGAAGAGTATAACTCGTCTGTGATTTGTATGCATTGGTGATCCAGAGGGGAGGTAGGGGGATCTGGCAGTAAGGTTGCAGGTTTGAAAGTCTGGCAGAACCTCAACTTTATTTCTGGAGTGTAAAGGAGGAGGGCTTGGTATTGGGTGATCCTTCCCCCTGTCATCCACCTGTCCCCTTTCGTTTCCAAGACTGCTTGCACCCGGTGAGGCGTATACACTGTGGTGGGCTGACCCAGGGTCAGCTTAGATGCCTCCTTAACCATAAGAGCAGTGGCTGCTACTGCCGGGAGGCAAGTGGGCCACCCTCTGGCCACCTAATCTAGTTATTTTCAGAGATAACCCACAGGTTGTAATACGGGCCCCATCATCTGCTCTAACACCCCAAGAGCAGTTCCTGTCCTTCCAGAAACATAGAGTCTAAAAGGCTTCTCCAGGTTGGGGAGGCCTAAAGCTGGGGCTGTAGTGATTGACTCTTTTAGGACATTAAAGGCCACCTTGCAGGTCTCATGCCAGTCGAGTGGCTCTTCCTCTTTCTCCCTTAAATTTTCATATAGGGGTCTGACCAGATTGCCATAATTAGGAACCCAGATCCTGCAAAACCCGGTCCTTCCTAAAAATCCCCTAAGCTGTTGTTTTGTTTGGGGGTACGGGGTATTTAAGATGAGGGATTTCCCCTCGGGGTCAGGCATTCTTTTTCTCTCCGTAATTATAAATCCAAGGTATTTTACTTGAGTTAAGCTAATCTGAGCCTACTTGGGGGATACTCGATAACCCTTTTCATACAGGAAAGTTAGCGTTTTAAATAGTGTCCATTTGAGAGCTGGTAAAATCTGGCCTAGCTATGAGCAAGTCATCCACATACTGTATTTGACTACTGTTTGTTAAAGTTAATTCCCTTAGTTCTCTCCCCGAGGAAGTCCCGAAGATATGAGGGCTGTCCCTAAACCCTTGGGGTAGTCGAGTCCAGTCGAGAGTTGTATGGTCTCTCTTGTTTCCAAGTCCCGCCACTCAAAAGCAAAGAGTTTTTGGGATTCAGGATGGAGAGGAATGCAAAAGAAAGTACCTTGAAGGTCCAAGACTGAGAAGTACTTGGCATTTCCTGGGACTTGGGATAGGAGGGTATATGGGTTTGGGACTATGGGGTGGATGGGAACCACAGCTTCATTAACAGCTTTTAGATCCTGGATGAATCGGTAAGATCCATCTGGTTTTTGAACAGGCAAGATTGGGGTGTTGCAGGGGTCTCAGAGCTGATTCGAGTTCCAGTATCTCGGTATTTGTTAACTAATGGTCTAAGACCCTCAAGAGCTTCTGGTTTTAATGGATATTGTCTTTTCCAGGGCTAGGGAGCATTTGGTCTCAGAGAAATCTTTACTGGTGGAACATTTATGGCTAAACCAGGGCTGGAGACATCCCACACCTGGGGATTGACCTCATCTCGACAAGGGACAGACTCCTCCTTTTCTACCTCTGACTGTAAATATTCAGACATAGGCAAAGAAAATTATCGACTTCTACCTTTGTGTCCCCAAGTCACTCTGGTTTGGAGGCGAAAGAATTATTCTCAAAATGGAAAATTTGGAAGCTGCAAACATGAAAAATTTAAAGAGTCACGCAGAGGCTAGTCACTCTAAGCTAACCCCTAAGACATTTATTGACTGATTTCTAGCTTCTCTTCTTTAACCTTTTTTATCTACAGTAATCCTGTGTGTTCTTTGTAGTTAGGGATTCATTTTTAGACTATCCTGACTCTTCCACTACATTCCAGTTTTGGGTCTGATACACTTAGAGATGTGCCAAGTGCTTCCTGAATACTATAGAACATATTTTATATTTAAAATACTTCCATGCTTATGTAGTGAGTCAATGATTTTAAGTTTATTAGTTACACATTTCAATGTAAAAGTCAATGTGTGAACTAACATATTCAAGACTTGGAAAAGTTGGCTTTTTTTTGCTGTGTGTTTGAACTCCTCACCCGTCCAAACGTCATGGAGAGGTCTGTTGTTTTTCTAAAATGGTTATAGTGTTGTTTATTTTCTGGTAATTGAATTAGGGTGTGAGTTGTAAAGCCTGTGTTTCTGTTCATTTCATTCCATCTGTTCGGGTTTCTTTCTCTCTCCTGAGTCAGACAGTAATTTCCCATTGGTTGTCCAGTTACCAAGGTTGGTGTCCATGCATCCGTGCTGGTCTCTCCATACATGTCCGGGTGTCCTGTGAAACACTAAGCTTAATTTATTTGGAAATGACCTAGCTGTTCAATACACTGTCATCACTCAGTTGAGCAGAGGGAGAGAAATTCAAGTGACAAAACTCCAGAGACGCTAGTGTCAGAGCGCCCCGGCGTGGCATGCATGCAGGGGGTTGGGGTGAGGGGGGCGGGGCGCGGAGCGTGGAGATCTCAGGTGTCCTCCCACCCTAGGCCTCTCCAGGCCCGCCGCTGCTCAGTGGCCTCCCCCCGCCCCCATCGCTTTGGCTGCTCAGGGCCGGGTGGTCTCTGCAGCTGCCCGGCATCCTGCCCGAGGCCCCCCCTGCCCACACGCTGTCTTCCAATCTCTCTCTGAACCCTGGACTCTTTCTGCCTCTGTCTCACCTGGCGTGGGTGCGTGCGAGTGCCTGTCCGTGTGACTGGCTGTCGCTCGTCCGCTCTCACAGGAAGGTCCTGTGCTGGGCCCGTGGCGTGGGGGCAGGGCGGGCCTCGGTTTGGGGACAGGGCGGGGCTGAGGCACTCCAGGGGGTTTGCACAGTCGGCAGGATGAGCGCCTGGGGCCCCGGCTGGGCTGCCCCTAAGCCCGCAGGGGGCTCCGGGGACCGCGGCCCCGGGCCGACGCCCCGCTCGTCCGGAGCCACGTGACCCTGAGCAGCGAACGGGATGTTGGGGGGCGGGGGGTGGGGGGGCACCGAGACGTCCTCCCCGCTCAAGCCACCCCCCTCCCCAACCCCCACCAGAGCTCCCGCAGCCTCGCCAGGCCGCTCGGGGTCCGGGAAGCGCCCCGGGCCGGGCCAGGCGCGTGCTGGCCGGGGGTGGCGTCGGCTGGTCTCCCAGCTACAGGGCCTGTCCCGGTTTTTCCCATCAGTTTCAACAGTGACGGTCACCCCACATTGTGAGTCATCTAGATTTCTCACTGACACCCCTGTTAGGGAGTGGCTTTTTGGAGAGTTAGGGAAGGTCACTTGGGGGATGTTAGTCATGAGAGAAAATAAGGGCTCAGGTGGGATTGCAGATGTCATCCAGGGGGTAAATAGAGACAGTTGTTGCTGGTACCAAGACATGAAGTTTTTTTTCCCCCTTTCCCCAAAAGGCCATATTACGACCACATGGGGGCGCTGAGTAACAGCCCATAGCTCGGCTGGAAGGGTGGGCCTTTGAGAGTGATACCCTGGGATGGGTTGGACATACCCCCAACCTTTGTCATTAATGCAGATGCAGCCCGGGCTGCTTAGGTTCAGTTGAGAAGCAGTGTGGTTTGCAATTGAACACGCCTCGTTTAGGGAGAGATCAATAGCCATACAGGGAGATATGATTAGAAAGAGGAAGAACATCATATGATGCATTTTACTTATCTGAGGCAGGATTGATGGGGTTCTGCTTGAACAAGAGCCTGAGATCTTCAACAGGTTCACAGGAATAGCTGTCTTCTGGCTTTGGAGTCTCAGTTTCTGTCTCCCCCTCCTGTAGGCCATAGGGTTTTATTCTAGAATTGTGGACCGAGGCAGATAGACCCTTCACTTTTACAGCAGTTGAAGTCACTAGAACAACCTGATATGGCCCTGTCCATTTCTCGGACAGCTGGTTTGGACTCCCTTTTTCTTGCCAGGTCTTTACTGATACTTGATCCCCTGGCTTTATCTGGGGATTTTTCAAGTCTTCCTGTGGTTTGTTCTCCATACCGTTGGAGTTCTTGCTGAAACCTTCCCAGGTCAATTATATGTTTTAAGAGTGTATTGGCATCCTCGTCCAGAAACAAATCAGAAGTTAAGAATGGTCGTCCAAACATCATTTCATAAGGACTTAACAATAGTGGCCGTTTGGGGGATGTCCGTATCCTCATGAGGGCTTTGGGCAGCATATGTTTCCACTTATTATGTGTTTCTGACATAGCTTAGCCAGAGCCCTTTTAAGAGTCTGGTTGGCTCTCTCTACCTTTCCTGAAGCTTGAGGCCTCCAGGATGAGTGGAGCTGGTATTTTATGCCTGCCTAAGGTTCTGGGGTATCGTGGCTGTAAGTGAGGGTCGGTTGTCACACTGAAGTGACCGAGGCAGCCCAAACCTAGGCACTATCTCCTTCAGCAGAGCTTTACAGACTTCTGTAGCTCTCTCTGTCTCAGTAGGGAACGCTTCGATCCATCCTGTGAATGTGTCAATAAAGACTAGCAAGTAAGAAAACCCTTGGTCTTGGGCATGGCTGTAAATTCTAAATGCGGAGCAGCATTGCCAGTCCGCTCCTGGGTATGATCCCCGATGTTGGACAGGTGTAATTAGAGGAGATCTGGTTTTTGGGTTATTTTTTAGACAGGTGTCACAATTTTGTGTGACTTGTTTAACAACCTTAGCTAACTGGGGATGGGAGAGAATAGGCTTAAGCAAGATTTCTAGATTATCTTTTCCAAAATGGGCGCTCTTATGTAAGGAGTTAGTAATGTTTTCAACCTGAGAATCAGGGAGTATTATTTGGGCCTGATCAGGCTGAAACCACCCATGTGACCCAATCTCCCAGCCCCGCTCAGCATATCTGGAATGTCCCCCTGGGGTAAAATCTGGAGTCAGGGTTTCCTTGGGGAAAGGGGGGCAGATAGCAGTGGCAGAGGTAGCTTCCCCGTCAGCTCGTCCTGCCTCTTGATCAGCTTTCCTATTTCCCTGAGCCTCTTTTTCTTGCCCCTTTTGGTGACTCTTGCAGTGGATGACAGCTAATTTTGCAGGAAGTTTGACTGCCTCCAGGAGCCTGAGAATGAGCTCTTTGTGTTTAATAGCAGAGCTTCGGGCACTGAGCATCCCTCTTTCTTTCCAAATTGCTGCACGGGCATGCAGAATGAGGAAAGCATACTTAGAGTCCATATACACATTTATCCTCTTTCCTTCTCCTAACTCCAAAGCTCTTGTCAGGGCAAAAATTCAGCTTTCTGGGCTGAGGTGTCTGGGGGAAGAGACCCACTTTCCTTAGTTTCTTCCAGGCTCGCTATAGCATATCCTGCTTTCCTCTCTCCCTTTTCTACAAAACTGCTGCCATCTGTGTGCCAGTTTTCCTCTGGGTCAGATATAGGTGTCTCTGATAAGTCCCGGCGAGAAGAGTATAACTCGTCTGTGATTTGTATGCATTGGTGATCCAGAGGGGAGGTAGGGGGATCTGGCAGTAAGGTTGCAGGTTTGAAAGTCTGGCAGAACCTCAACTTTATTTCTGGAGTGTAAAGGAGGAGGGCTTGGTATTGGGTGATCCTTCCCCCTGTCATCCACCTGTCCCCTTTCGTTTCCAAGACTGCTTGCACCCGGTGAGGCGTATACACTGTGGTGGGCTGACCCAGGGTCAGCTTAGATGCCTCCTTAACCATAAGAGCAGTGGCTGCTACTGCCGGGAGGCAAGTGGGCCACCCTCTGGCCACCTAATCTAGTTATTTTCAGAGATAACCCACAGGTTGTAATACGGGCCCCATCATCTGCTCTAACACCCCAAGAGCAGTTCCTGTCCTTCCAGAAACATAGAGTCTAAAAGGCTTCTCCAGGTTGGGGAGGCCTAAAGCTGGGGCTGTAGTGATTGACTCTTTTAGGACATTAAAGGCCACCTTGCAGGTCTCATGCCAGTCGAGTGGCTCTTCCTCTTTCTCCCTTAAATTTTCATATAGGGGTCTGACCAGATTGCCATAATTAGGAACCCAGATCCTGCAAAACCCGGTCCTTCCTAAAAATCCCCTAAGCTGTTGTTTTGTTTGGGGGTACGGGGTATTTAAGATGAGGGATTTCCCCTCGGGGTCAGGCATTCTTTTTCTCTCCGTAATTATAAATCCAAGGTATTTTACTTGAGTTAAGCTAATCTGAGCCTACTTGGGGGATACTCGATAACCCTTTTCATACAGGAAAGTTAGCGTTTTAAATAGTGTCCATTTGAGAGCTGGTAAAATCTGGCCTAGCTATGAGCAAGTCATCCACATACTGTATTTGACTACTGTTTGTTAAAGTTAATTCCCTTAGTTCTCTCCCCGAGGAAGTCCCGAAGATATGAGGGCTGTCCCTAAACCCTTGGGGTAGTCGAGTCCAGTCGAGAGTTGTATGGTCTCTCTTGTTTCCAAGTCCCGCCACTCAAAAGCAAAGAGTTTTTGGGATTCAGGATGGAGAGGAATGCAAAAGAAAGTACCTTGAAGGTCCAAGACTGAGAAGTACTTGGCATTTCCTGGGACTTGGGATAGGAGGGTATATGGGTTTGGGACTATGGGGTGGATGGGAACCACAGCTTCATTAACAGCTTTTAGATCCTGGATGAATCGGTAAGATCCATCTGGTTTTTGAACAGGCAAGATTGGGGTGTTGCAGGGGTCTCAGAGCTGATTCGAGTTCCAGTATCTCGGTATTTGTTAACTAATGGTCTAAGACCCTCAAGAGCTTCTGGTTTTAATGGATATTGTCTTTTCCAGGGCTAGGGAGCATTTGGTCTCAGAGAAATCTTTACTGGTGGAACATTTATGGCTAAACCAGGGCTGGAGACATCCCACACCTGGGGATTGACCTCATCTCGACAAGGGACAGACTCCTCCTTTTCTACCTCTGACTGTAAATATTCAGACATAGGCAAAGAAAATTATCGACTTCTACCTTTGTGTCCCCAAGTCACTCTGGTTTGGAGGCGAAAGAATTATTCTCAAAATGGAAAATTTGGAAGCTGCAAACATGAAAAATTTAAAGAGTCACGCAGAGGCTAGTCACTCTAAGCTAACCCCTAAGACATTTATTGACTGATTTCTAGCTTCTCTTCTTTAACCTTTTTTATCTACAGTAATCCTGTGTGTTCTTTGTAGTTAGGGATTCATTTTTAGACTATCCTGACTCTTCCACTACATTCCAGTTTTGGGTCTGATACACTTAGAGATGTGCCAAGTGCTTCCTGAATACTATAGAACATATTTTATATTTAAAATACTTCCATGCTTATGTAGTGAGTCAATGATTTTAAGTTTATTAGTTACACATTTCAATGTAAAAGTCAATGTGTGAACTAACATATTCAAGACTTGGAAAAGTTGGCTTTTTTTTGCTGTGTGTTTGAACTCCTCACCCGTCCAAACGTCATGGAGAGGTCTGTTGTTTTTCTAAAATGGTTATAGTGTTGTTTATTTTCTGGTAATTGAATTAGGGTGTGAGTTGTAAAGCCTGTGTTTCTGTTCATTTCATTCCATCTGTTCGGGTTTCTTTCTCTCTCCTGAGTCAGACAGTAATTTCCCATTGGTTGTCCAGTTACCAAGGTTGGTGTCCATGCATCCGTGCTGGTCTCTCCATACATGTCCGGGTGTCCTGTGAAACACTAAGCTTAATTTATTTGGAAATGACCTAGCTGTTCAATACACTGTCATCACTCAGTTGAGCAGAGGGAGAGAAATTCAAGTGACAAAACTCCAGAGACGCTAGTGTCAGAGCGCCCCGGCGTGGCATGCATGCAGGGGGTTGGGGTGAGGGGGGCGGGGCGCGGAGCGTGGAGATCTCAGGTGTCCTCCCACCCTAGGCCTCTCCAGGCCCGCCGCTGCTCAGTGGCCTCCCCCCGCCCCCATCGCTTTGGCTGCTCAGGGCCGGGTGGTCTCTGCAGCTGCCCGGCATCCTGCCCGAGGCCCCCCCTGCCCACACGCTGTCTTCCAATCTCTCTCTGAACCCTGGACTCTTTCTGCCTCTGTCTCACCTGGCGTGGGTGCGTGCGAGTGCCTGTCCGTGTGACTGGCTGTCGCTCGTCCGCTCTCACAGGAAGGTCCTGTGCTGGGCCCGTGGCGTGGGGGCAGGGCGGGCCTCGGTTTGGGGACAGGGCGGGGCTGAGGCACTCCAGGGGGTTTGCACAGTCGGCAGGATGAGCGCCTGGGGCCCCGGCTGGGCTGCCCCTAAGCCCGCAGGGGGCTCCGGGGACCGCGGCCCCGGGCCGACGCCCCGCTCGTCCGGAGCCACGTGACCCTGAGCAGCGAACGGGATGTTGGGGGGCGGGGGGTGGGGGGGCACCGAGACGTCCTCCCCGCTCAAGCCACCCCCCTCCCCAACCCCCACCAGAGCTCCCGCAGCCTCGCCAGGCCGCTCGGGGTCCGGGAAGCGCCCCGGGCCGGGCCAGGCGCGTGCTGGCCGGGGGTGGCGTCGGCTGGTCTCCCAGCTACAGGGCCTGTCCCGGTTTTTCCCATCAGTTTCAACAGTGACGGTCACCCCACATTGTGAGTCATCTAGATTTCTCACTGACACCCCTGTTAGGGAGTGGCTTTTTGGAGAGTTAGGGAAGGTCACTTGGGGGATGTTAGTCATGAGAGAAAATAAGGGCTCAGGTGGGATTGCAGATGTCATCCAGGGGGTAAATAGAGACAGTTGTTGCTGGTACCAAGACATGAAGTTTTTTTTCCCCCTTTCCCCAAAAGGCCATATTACGACCACATGGGGGCGCTGAGTAACAGCCCATAGCTCGGCTGGAAGGGTGGGCCTTTGAGAGTGATACCCTGGGATGGGTTGGACATACCCCCAACCTTTGTCATTAATGCAGATGCAGCCCGGGCTGCTTAGGTTCAGTTGAGAAGCAGTGTGGTTTGCAATTGAACACGCCTCGTTTAGGGAGAGATCAATAGCCATACAGGGAGATATGATTAGAAAGAGGAAGAACATCATATGATGCATTTTACTTATCTGAGGCAGGATTGATGGGGTTCTGCTTGAACAAGAGCCTGAGATCTTCAACAGGTTCACAGGAATAGCTGTCTTCTGGCTTTGGAGTCTCAGTTTCTGTCTCCCCCTCCTGTAGGCCATAGGGTTTTATTCTAGAATTGTGGACCGAGGCAGATAGACCCTTCACTTTTACAGCAGTTGAAGTCACTAGAACAACCTGATATGGCCCTGTCCATTTCTCGGACAGCTGGTTTGGACTCCCTTTTTCTTGCCAGGTCTTTACTGATACTTGATCCCCTGGCTTTATCTGGGGATTTTTCAAGTCTTCCTGTGGTTTGTTCTCCATACCGTTGGAGTTCTTGCTGAAACCTTCCCAGGTCAATTATATGTTTTAAGAGTGTATTGGCATCCTCGTCCAGAAACAAATCAGAAGTTAAGAATGGTCGTCCAAACATCATTTCATAAGGACTTAACAATAGTGGCCGTTTGGGGGATGTCCGTATCCTCATGAGGGCTTTGGGCAGCATATGTTTCCACTTATTATGTGTTTCTGACATAGCTTAGCCAGAGCCCTTTTAAGAGTCTGGTTGGCTCTCTCTACCTTTCCTGAAGCTTGAGGCCTCCAGGATGAGTGGAGCTGGTATTTTATGCCTGCCTAAGGTTCTGGGGTATCGTGGCTGTAAGTGAGGGTCGGTTGTCACACTGAAGTGACCGAGGCAGCCCAAACCTAGGCACTATCTCCTTCAGCAGAGCTTTACAGACTTCTGTAGCTCTCTCTGTCTCAGTAGGGAACGCTTCGATCCATCCTGTGAATGTGTCAATAAAGACTAGCAAGTAAGAAAACCCTTGGTCTTGGGCATGGCTGTAAATTCTAAATGCGGAGCAGCATTGCCAGTCCGCTCCTGGGTATGATCCCCGATGTTGGACAGGTGTAATTAGAGGAGATCTGGTTTTTGGGTTATTTTTTAGACAGGTGTCACAATTTTGTGTGACTTGTTTAACAACCTTAGCTAACTGGGGATGGGAGAGAATAGGCTTAAGCAAGATTTCTAGATTATCTTTTCCAAAATGGGCGCTCTTATGTAAGGAGTTAGTAATGTTTTCAACCTGAGAATCAGGGAGTATTATTTGGGCCTGATCAGGCTGAAACCACCCATGTGACCCAATCTCCCAGCCCCGCTCAGCATATCTGGAATGT